>NC_081557.1:16972256-17173836 GCF_022355385.1 Mustela nigripes
GTCAAAGGGATATTGAAAAAGAAAGCCAACGTTGGTGGCATCACAATTCCAGACTTCAAGCTCTATTACAAGGCTGTCATCATCAAGACAGCATGGTACTGGCACAAAAACAGACACATAGATCAATGGAACAGAATAGAAAGCCCAGAAATAGACCCTCAACTCTATGGTCAACTAATCTTCGACAAAGCAGTAAAGAATGTCCAATGGAAAAAGGACAGCCTCTTCAATAAATGGTGTTGGGAAAATTGGACAGCCACACGCAGAAAAATGAAATTGGACCATTTCCTTACACCACCCACGAAAATAGACTCAAAATGGATGAAGGACCTCAATGTGAGAAAGGAATCCATCAAAATCCTTGAGGAGAACACAGGCAGCAACCTCTTCAACCTCAGCCACAGCAACATCTTCTTAGGAACATTGCCAAAGGCAAGGGAAGCAAGGGCAAAAATGAACTATTGGGATTTTATCAATATCAAAAGCTTCTGCACAGCAAAGGAAACAGTTAACAAAATCAAAAGACAACTGACAGAATGGGAGAAGATATTTGCATACGATGTATTAGATAAAGGACTAGTGTCCAAAATCTCAACATCCAATGAACAAATAATCCAATCAAGAAATGGGCAGAAGACATGAAGAAACATTTCTTCAAAGAAGACATCCAGATGGCCAACAGACACATGAAAAAGTGCTCCATATCACTCGGCATCAGGAATATACAAATAAAAACCACAATGAGATATCACCTCATACCAGTCAGAATGGCTAAAATTAACAAGTCAGGAAATGACAGATACTGGCGAGGATGCGCAGAAAGGGGAACCCTCCTACACTGTTGGTGGGAATGCAAGCTGGTGCAACCACTCTAGAAAATAGCATGGAGGTTCCTCAAAATGTTGAAAATAGAACTGCCCTATTACCCAGCAATTGTACTACTGGTTATTTACCCTAAAGATACAAACGAAGTGATCCGAAGGGACACATGCACCCGAATGTTTATAGCAGTAATGTCTATAATAGCCAAACTATGGAAAGACCCTAGATGTCCATCAACAGATGAATGGATAAAGAAGATGTCGTATATATACATAATGGAATACTATGCAGCCATCAAAAGAAATGAAATCTTGCCATTTGCGACGTGGATGGAACTAGACGGTATCATGCTTAGCGAAATAAGTCAATCGGAGAAAGACAACTTTCATATGATCTCTCTGATATGAGAAAGTGGAGATGTAACATGGGGGGTTAAGGCGGTAGGAGAAGAATAAATGAAACAAGATGGGATTGGGAGGGAGACAAACCATAAGTGACTCTTAATCTCACAAAACAAACTGAGGGTTGCTGGGGGGAGGGGGGTTGGAAGAAGGGGAGTGGGGTTATGGACATTGGGGAGGGTATGTGCTATGGTGAGTGCTGTGAAGTGTGAAAACCCATTGATTCAGAGACCTGTACCCCTGGGCATAAAAATATATGTTTATAAAAAATAATTTAAAAAAAAGAAATACACAGCACAAATGGGCACATTAAGGATTGTGAATTTTTTTTAAAGATTTTATTTATTTATTTGACAGACAGAGATCACAAGTAGGCAGAGAGGCAGGCAGAGAGAGAGGGAGAAGCAGGCTCCCTGCTGAGCAGAGAGCCCGATGCAAGGCTTGATCCCAGGACCCTGGGATCATGACCTGAGCTGAAGGCAGAGGCTTTAACCCACTGAGCCACCCAGGCGCCCCAGGATTATGAAATATTTACATAAAGGTACTGTCATACACTGGAGGGCTGGAGGGCGCCTCCTTGAGGATGTGGCATAGAACTGAGCTCTGAAAGAGCCCTGAAGGGTAATACTGCGTTGAAATCATCTTTCTGATCTCTACCCAGCCCCTTACACAATTCAACCAATGGAAGAAAAAGGATCTTATCTATAGTATGTTTATGATTCAACACTTTTCTATTCTCTTCCTTAAAAAAAAAAAATCATTTTCCTCGTTGTAGGAAGCAATATGCTCTGCTCTATCAGATCCTAACTTCCAGAGTGGCATGCCCTCCCAGGTGGTGGGAGGGAGAGGGCACTCAGGTTGACTAATCTGCCTGCACCTCTGTGGTTGAAACTACTTCTGAGAGGCAGAGAAGTGGTCCATGTACTCCAGAGTTCCTGAGATGTCATTCATCACCTTTATTTTTGCAAAAAAATAAAGTTTGTTTTGATTTGCTGTGCTTTTAAAATCTCACCAGATGCCTTTATCTATCCAACTTGGTTTCAAACACAGTGACAGAAAGAGAAGAAACACGTGCATCTGAGAATCAGATGAAAGTGTAAGTAAATACCATAAGCCAAAAAGAAACACATTTAAGCAGCTATTTAAGTAGATGAATGAAGACCACTGGGTCTGGAGAAAGAATTTACTTGTGCAAGATAAATCTAGCATAGTAGGCCGGGGGCAAATTATGTAGGATATTGGGGCCATGTGATGCATTTTGTAATGTATTTCAAGTAAAATGTCAAATCACTCCAGTGTTTAAATAGGAAAGAAATATAAGTGGATTAGATGATGGCAGAGTGCAGATACCAGGAGAGCAGTCTGGAGGCTCCAATCATGCTTGTTCAGGGAACAAAAAGAGCTGCATTAAGAATGAAGGTGATGGCAATATACATGTGGAGAGCAGGAGAGATTCTGTAGTCTTTGTCTAGGGGAAAGTCACTCCTAGGATTCTGACTTTCATAGTGAAGTTGAAGGTGATACATCCACTAATATGTTCCTCTAGTGTTTCCATTACAATAGCTATTTAGCCTGATGTATACAGATATCCCTATTGAAACATAGTATCTTTTTGCCCTATTTTATACTACTTAACTCTTAGACATAGGGTATTACAGCACATTAAGTGCATTGAACCACTATATGACTTATCTAATTTCACTCCTCTAATTAGAGTGAGATGTGCTCTTGTAATCCAAGATTCCTGTCAGTTATAATTATGTTGCTTGGAGAGTATTTCACTATTTTAAAGCATATCTTTCATTATGTCTATTTTATCTCAAAAACCTTTAATAGTTGACATTTGCTTACCAATTAGAACCCAAACTCCTTAGTGGGTAATGCTAGACTCCATTTGATCTATTTCTGTTCTTAATAGTCATGATTTTATTAAACTTCAACAACGAGTAATTGTATGAGTTTATGAGTAGTGTGAGATCTGGAGAGAAGAAAATCACTTGCCCAGTCAATCCTAGATACCCATTCAGTGGTCTATGATTGGGTAACTCCGTATCAATCACAAAAGTTATCAATTCCATACATACAGCAAGCAAAAAATTAATGTATTTGATAGCATAGAAAGGGCCTCACTGAGCAAGCTGATAAGAAATGTGTAAAATTTCCTCACAATATTAGCTGGCAATGACTCTGTGTTGAGAGTATGAAGTTGTATATTCTAATATAATGGCAACATGTAATTAATGGTTTTACATATTAGTGTAAAGGAGTATAATCAATCCCTTTGTGTCAAAATAAAATATAACTGTAAGTTGACCTGAAAAAAGGGAACAAAACTGTTGTAATTAACACATTTCATGACTCCTAACTGAAAGATATATTTGAGTTGTCTTTAACAAATATCTGCTAAAAGAAGACTGTGGCATTGTCTGTGAATTTATCAATTTGACAGATAATGATTTTACAGAGTTATGAATACAAAGTAGGGTTTTGTGATTCAGATATGAAAAAGCTTTGACTAGGATATTGAGTAGTAAATAAGGGAATACTTTGAAGATATGAAATGATAGCTAATAGAATGAAAGTAATGTAGCTAAATAAAGCAGTATGTTAAAAATCAAAATTTCTGAGCTAGAAAAAAATACTTTCAGACAAATACATATTCAAAATAGTTTTTCTTATTCTACTTTATAAGTAAAATAAAGCAATTAAAATAAATTTGTCAGTAGCATCTTTTCATGAAGAATCTTAAATCATTTTATGAAAGCGTATTGCATTTTCTTCTCTGTTAGAAGCATAATGATAAAAAGATGATAAAATGATAAAAGATGATAAAAAGATGCACTCATTATTTTATTCACAAATAGTTTAATTTGCATTGTTGAAAAAAAACAGGGCAGACCAAAGGATTAAAATATGTTTATACTGTGTTTCTATTGATATGAAACAGTCTGATAAAATGTGGAAACACACTGGTTACAGGTTGGCCTGTATTCTGTATCCTTTCTGATGTTTTAAACAAATTCAAGGAGCAACCTAAGACAAAAATCCCTTTATCTCTCAAAGCTCGATTTCTAAGGTATATAATGTGTTCAATAAAATGTAATGTCTGTTTATTTCTAAAACAATAAATTATGACCCATAATGATTAAATATAAAATAAGCACCCACTATTTAAGCACATCTTTAAAATCTCTTTCCATGTATCTATCTCAAATATTTGATGACTTGGTGGGAGATAAAGAATGTAAACATCTAAGTATATTTCATGGTTACTAGTTAATAAAGTACAAAGTGCTATGAGGGTGAATAGAAATTGTAGATAACTCATGTAGATAACAAATGTAGATACTCATGTAGGTACTATGGTGGATGTAATTTCTGAAATGAGATCAGGAGGACAGTAGGAAATAAACAGATGAAGGGGAGAGAGAACCCCAGTCAAGGTAACAGCACTGGAAAGGCCAGATATGGAGCATGAATGTGAATTTCATACCCAGAATTGGAATCAGTGTCTAATTCACTTATTGCTCTAGGGGTATTATAAGCAGGAGTAATTCACCCATTCACCCAGCTTTTCAGCATCCTAATTCTATATACACACACACACACACACACACACTACATATACATATATATGTATATAATTTTAATTTGTCTTTATTTTCATATATATATGTGTATGCATATAATTTTAATTTGTCTTTCTTTATTTATTTTCATTGGATGCAGGTCTGTGAATCATCAGTCTTACATTCACAGCCCTCACCATAGCACATACCCTTCCCAATGCCCATAACCCAGCCACCCTATCCCTCCCCTCCCCCAGCAACCCTCATTTTTTTCCTGAGATTAAGAGTCTATTATGGTTTTTCTCCTCCCTGGTCCCATCTTGTTTCATTTTCTTTCCCTCCTTTCCCAATCCCCACCGCCTGCCTCTCAAATTCCTCATATCGGTGAGATCATATGATAATTGTCTTTCTCTGATTGACTTCTTTTGTTTAACATAATACCCTCTAGTTCTATCCACATCATTGCAACTGGCAAGATTTCAGTTTTTTTGACGGCTGAGTAGTATTCCATTGTATAGACACACTCCATCATCTTTATCCATTCATCTGTGGATGGACATCACGCTTCTATCCACAGTTTGGCTACTGTGGACATTTCTGTTATAAACATTGGGGCACCATCCTAGTTTTAACACTTATATGATCCCAGTGGAACGTGGACGACATGTGGATCAATGCAGTGGGGCTACCTGGAAGAGGCTTGGGTGTGGGAATCTGTCATCTTGCCTTGCCCTGGCAATGCTATGGCAACAAGTGCTTACCTGTGCTACGCACGCCCCAGGCTGTGTTCCTGTTTCCCTGAAGGCCAATTTCCTGGTATCCACATATAAATGACCTAAATACCTAAAGATAATAATCTCTTCCTTAGATTTACTTGGTCTCCTTGTTTAAGCACTCTCCAGCATACAGCGCTCCAATCCACTAAGCACGCTCCCACCTTAGAGCTTTTGTGTTGGTTCTTCCATCAACTGACTACAAGGTTTGTAACTTTTCAGGTCTTCCCTCACCTGTCACTCTATCCACATCTTCCTCTGGACTCAACATGCATTAAGTATCCCTTCTTTATCCTCATTCTCCAGCCCCTTATCCAGCTAGGTATTCATATGCAGCATTTATCACTATCAAATGTATTGCTTATTCTATCTGTAAGTGTGTGTATTTCTCTACCTCGTGCTTCCCTCACTAGAATGTAAGTTAAAAGAGGTCATAGAGGGAGCCTGCTTCTCCCTCTGCCTCTGTCTGCCTGTGCTTGCTCTCTCTCTCTGATAAATAAATTTTAAGAAAAAAAAAAAAAAAAAAAAAAAAGAGGTCATAGATTTTGCCTATTTTGTTATCTGCTGTGTCTCATAGTAATCATTCAATAAAAACTATTGAATATGTTTATTTTCTATTTTGTGAGAAGGAATTATTACATAGCTTTGCAAATGTTTATGAAGAGCTTATTAAAATTTCATATTCAAGAATATTTTATAGGAATACTTCTTAGCTAAAAATAAGACTAAGTAAATCTCAGAAGTGAGGTTGTATAATAACCCCTCCTCTTACATTTTCCAATCACTGATTTTCATTGTGGGTACTTAATGGAAAAATATTTCAAACCAAAACTGGGATGTTAACAGGTATATTTGGAAGTCTGTGGATAAGTTTACAGAAATGGGAAGTGTCTTGAGACTATTAGGGTTACAGGAGTCCGATTTCGTTGCTTCTAATGCAATCTCTAAGTCAGTGCTGCTCAAACTTTGTCATCTCAGGTCTGACTACTCTAGACTCATAAATACTATTCAGGGCCTCAGAGAGCCTCAGTTTATGAGGTGCATGGTCAGTGGAATGCTGGAGCTGACTGATGACAACACTTACTAGTCAGTCATTGTTTGTCTCTCTTCTCAAATCTTTATTCAGTTATACTACTTGGTAGCCTCATATCAGCTACAGTGGGAATATTTACATATGGAAATGGAATTAAAACTGTTAAAATTCGGGGCTTTTTTTTTTTTGAGAGCTAGATCACAAGCGTATCACTAGTTCCAGTTCTCTGTATTTCATCTATGAGAAGGTAAACTAAGGGATTCTGAAGCACAAAAATATTGTGAATTCACATGAGAATAAAATATAAGTAAGTCATTAGTAATATCTTACAGTAGCTTTAACCATGTGGATCCTGGAAAGGTTTCCATGGATTCACTGCAGTCCTCAACTCACATGTTTGGAATCACTGCTCAACACCATGTTAGCTAGAATCTGATTCTAACCCAACAATTCCACCTGTAGCCTGTGCACCAAGCACGAAAATATATAAACGTAAATTAAAGTATATCATGATTTCTTGAAACTAAATAGCCAAGGAAGCTATCCTGTGGAATTTCCTTAACTGAATATAAGGACACAGAGTCATCTTGCTTAATAGTTAATAAGAGATTGCTTATTTTTTATACCTCAAGTTAGATAACATGTGTCAAAATGTGCCATACCTTCAGTAATATTAATGTTGAAACAACAAAGACCACTGGTTATAGAACCAGACTGCTCAGATCAGTAAAGACCAGCTGAGATGACATAGAAGTATTTAGACTGGAGAACAATTTAGGAGCAGAAAAAGTGCTAGGATTTTGGGCAACAGGAATCAGTAAAAAAGAACAGCCTGGACTGATGTACAAGCTACTGAGACACAATTCTATGGGATGCCAACAAATTCCAGTTGATAGACATTGTTCTGTAAACTACTGAAGTTTTTATATAACAAGGAAGTAAGGACAGAACACTTGTGAAAGTGATTCTACTCAACTGATTTCATTGATATTGATGAACATGGTTAGTCTATAGCCCACTAAGATTTATCTAGTACAAACCTTCCCAACCATATTTATACCATGACTGTATTCATTTCCTATGCTATATAAACATTTACCACAAACATAGCATTCAAAACAAAACATGCTTATTTCATGGTTAGCTTAGCTGGGTGCTTAGCTCAGGTTCTCACACACTGCATTCTTATCTGGAGGTTCAGCTGTAGAAGTATCTGTTCTCAATGTCACTGGCAGAATTCATTTCCTTGTGTCTGCAGGACTGAAGGCCTGGATTCTTGCTAGCTATCAGCTAGAAGTCACCTTCAGCTCCTAGACAGTTTTCTAGAGAACACCTGCACTTCTCAGAGAATACTTACAGTTCCCAGAAATTCCTGCCATTTCTTGCTTTATGAACTTCCTCAACAGGACTGTTTAGATCATCAAGTCAGAAAAGAAAAATCTCTAGAGCAAGTTCACTTTAACAAGATAGAGTCTTCTGTAACAGAAATACAGGAAAGGCAGCCCATCCCTTTTGCCATATAATGTAATACAATCATGAATGTGACATCCTTTGCTATATTACATCGATTAGAAGCAACTCATAGGTCCATCCCAAGGGATGGGATTATGAACATGAATACCAGAAGTAAGGATTATTGGGTGTCACCTCATAGTTTATCTGTCACCACAATAACACTCAGAAAAACTGATAATATTTGTAAAGATATTGGAGAAGACTAAAAATAATCTGCAGTTTTGATATAGGATTTGCAAAAGTAAGTTATAGTTATATCAATTAATTGTGGTAAGAAAATAATCAGGAAATAGTAGGAAATACCAAAATACATATTTTATAAAACTTATAAATAAAATATTTAAATACAAAATTTGAGCATACTTCTATTCACATAAAATTTTTACATAAGATATTATACTTGAAATGTTCACAAGAAATTCCTAATCAAAATTGTTAATGATGATCTTCTCCAATTCCTGAAAGTTACCATCAAGGAGAAACTCTGCTCAAACAGAAAGGTGATAAAATATTTAATAACCTTTCAAATCACTGAAAAATTTAGATCATTAAAAATTATTCTTAAAAAAATCTAGCAGCTCTGCCTTTTCTTTCAGGGTACATGCAATGTCAGAAGTTCTTATGACAATGCAAACTGATTTCAAACTCAATGGAAATTTTTATATTAAATATACCAAGTAGTTAATGAAGTTGCAATTTGCATAACACATATATACATATATTATTACAAAGCCACCTTGAAGTTGGCTTCCATACCACTCAGATGGTACATCAAATAGAGAACGGATAGGTGTATCTCATGTATTAGAAGACAGCTATTTGAGTTAACTTCTATTAACTATAACTATTAACTATTCTATTTCTGCTAAATTTATTCAATAAGACCCCATGTCCAAGTTTCTTTGGGATTATTACTGATTACCTATACTCATTGGGTATCTGAAATGGAACTGATCTAATATCTCCAAAGATCTCTTTTCTATCAAGGTGTGTTCTACAGTTAACTGATGTGGGAGGAAAAAAAAAAAAGAAAGAAAAAGCCTAGAGCATATAAAACTCTTCCCTATCTTTAGCATATAGCATTTGAGCAACATGTGCTGACTTAACCTTCACAAGATCTCAGGGCATGCCACAGACCTAATGCTGTTGATTTGCACTCAGGATTTCTCACAAAGGAATTCAGACTAATATGACTGAGTTAGTGCCTATAGACAGCCAAAGGCAAGTGAGATCTTCCCCAGATAGTCCAAAGCCTGGGAGGGTTCTGAATCTTTATATAAAATTCACATTTGTGATTCATCAATGGGCAGCTCTATTCTGGTATAGTTCAAATACCACTTAAACAAGCAAATCAACAGCTTAGATTGATATTAATTCCGGACAAGTAATGCATATACTTCCTTATTTTACCTTCTTGGGGTAAAGCTTCTCTGGGATTGTTCAGAGAATGAATATGCTAGTGTACATGTTGACATATTGCCAGGGTGCTCACTGGAAGAGTTGTGTTCGCACTTCTACCAAGAAAATGTGAAGGCTCCCATTTTGCCTTATTCTCACAAATAACCACGTTTCTTCAATCCTTTAATTTTTCATCAATCAGGCATGTTCCTTCTAAGTCCTACTGAAACGTTTGTTATTATTATGATAATTTAAATAGCTTACCAATTCTTTCAATGTTATTTATTCAGTAACATGAAATATTTTTGGCAGGCTGATAAATATCCTCCAAAAGCTATGTTCTTCTCTTCATCCTGGACACAGAGCGAGGCTATGTTTCCTACTCTCCCTGCAGTTTCAGAAAATTATGTGACTGAGTTCTAGCCAATGGCTTATAAGGAGAAGTGATGTATGTCATTCTTGGGCCAGAATTTTTAGTAGCTCTATTAGTTTACTATGGCTGCCATAACCAATAGCCATAAATTTGTTGGCATAAAACAAGAGAAATTTATTCTCTCAGAGTTCTGGAGGCTAGAAGTCTAAAATCAAGGCACTAGCAGAGAAGGTTTTAGGAAGAATTTTTCCTTTGCTTCTCCTTAATTCTGGTGCCTCGCACAATCTCTGGCATTGCTTGGTTTGTGGAAGTATCACTCCAACCTCCACCTCGCTCCTCATAAAGCATCCTTCTCAGTGTTTCTCTTCTGTGCTCTTCCCTTCCTAGAAGAATACCAGTCGCTCGATTGAAGGCTTATCCCAAAGCCAGAGTAATTTCATCTTGAGATCCTTAACAAATGACCTCTGCAAAGACCTTTTCCAAATACAGTCACATTCTAAAGTTCCAGGTGGACATGAATTTGAGGAGGCACTATTCAACCTGCTGCAACAGCAATGTCTCCCCAATGTTGCCTTTCCCTTTTCACAGCCAGTATAGTTAATAACTCCCTGGGCTAGACCTAAAATTTTATCATGCCCCCAAATCACCTGGAGAATTAGTTAAAACAGAAAGAATACTGGCTCCCACTGTCCAGTTTCAATAAGTCTGCAATGAGGCCCAATATTTGCATTTCTGACAAAGACTTGTCAGAAAAGCAGTACTGGCACTGCTTTTCCAGGGCCAGCCTGTGAGACTTTTTTGTTTTGTGGCCTAAAATAAAATGAGATAACTGTAGGGTCACCTGGGTGGCTCAGTCAGTTAACAGTCCAACTCTTGATTTCGGCTCAGGTCATGATCTCAGGTTTGTGAGACTGAGCCCCGTATTGAGCACCACACTGGGCATGGAGTCTGTCTGGGATTCTCTCTCTGTCCCTCCCTGTCTTTCTCTGCCCCTCCCCCACTCTCTCCATCTTAAAAACAAAGAATTAGCAGTACTAAAGTGCATGGAAGAAAGCCTTTTATTGACAAAACAAACAAACAAACAAACAAACAAAAACCCTTACTTGCACCTTTATGTTCTAAAGAAATAAATGTCTTCAAGCCTATCCTATCCTAACTAATATAAAAGGACTTTTTTCAGATAATACTAAATTTTCAGACATGCTGAGTATATTTCTGAACTACTGATTCTGCTTCATTAAACTGTCCCTTTGTGCATAATTACAACACAGTCTAAATTGCTGTTCCTTCATAAAATGTTTCAATCTGGTAGAGAAATAATCTTCCATTACTTTTCTTTCTACCAGATTTTCTATTATTCTTTCATACTTTTGCATAAGGATCTCATACAAATGTTTTTATCAGGTCTAAAATGTTTAAAATACCCAACAGTTTTTCAAATGGGATTCCTATATGATTAAACAGCAATTTGGGAAATATTGGTATCTTAATAGTATTGAATTTTCTAAGAACAAACATATACTACATTTATTTGGAATGTTCCTATAAACTTCAGTAGAATTCAAATGCTTTCTTTATACAGGTAATATAAATTTCTTAAGATTGTCCCTGGTGATTTTAAGTATTTGTTGCTTTTTGTGAATGGAATTTTCTTTGTAGATTTTGTTTTTTAACTTGTTGCTGTTATAGACTAAAATGATTGATATTTGTATTATATTTTCTTTTACAAGGAACTTTCAGAAGTTTCCCCCCCACACTTTCAGTTGACTCTGACATCCAAACATATGAACTTACCAGTAAATAATGAAAATTTCATTTCACTTTTGCCAGTATTTATATGTCTTATTTATTCTTGTCCATTTGCCTAGTGCTTCCAGAATGATGTCAAGTAATTGTAGTGATTATTGATTTAACAACTCAGCTTCCACAAGGCTGAGATGACTTACATGAATTTTCCCTCCAGCCATAAATTTTCTAGGACCATGAAGTCATAGGATAATCCACAGCAAATCCACAAACACTTGGATGTTCTGACTATATGCCATAGGACAGTAGCTTTCAAACTGAGCACGTATATTCAAGGGATTCCTAAGGTGGTTCACTGGGTCATAGGAAGAAAATGCATAATAGAATTTTGCTGCATATACTTTACGGCACATTTTAAACTTTCACTTTTAGTCCTTTATAATAACAATAATAGCTAGTATGTACTGAGCGTTAATCACACCATAGTTACTCCAGGTTTTTCACCTCTATAGCAAGTTTAATTTCTATACCAAGTGTTCAAATGAGGCATATTTTTAACTATTTTAAAAGTAAGGAAACCAAAGCACAGAGAGTTTATTTTAACTTTCCTCATACTATTTCATCTCTTTGTACATAATCTTAGTATACAATAAGTATAACTCTAATAAATACATTTACATATGTTGCCATGCATGCTCAAAATTTGTTTTACTTCTTAGACTTCTCCTTCAGATCCTTGATCCCACAGTCATTCAAGTAAGTAAATGTGCTGCCCTGCACATTAGTGGTTGCTCCCATTTCAGGTTACAAGAAGGTGAAGACAACGTCCTGAGTAACGGAGTCTTCTGTTGGCAGTCCCAGGGGGTTCAAATCCATGTACCTACACTTAACCGCATGATAACTCAAGCTGTGCTTTCCTTTCCAGACTCTTAATTTAAACAAAGGTTCATATATATACTTACAATTTTCCGCCTCTTGCACTAACAGGTAATAACATAGTAATAAGATAGTAATAAGATACTTAACACTTCTTACATAAAAAAACAATAAAATGTGAAAATGTGTGCCTAAAAAAAAAGATACTTAACACTTCATATTTAAACACACTCTCTTTTATTGTATCCTTGGTACTATTAACCTTCCATTTCTGGTGTTAATCATCATCAGTGTGTGTCCAGTGTGTTCTCTATGAATTACTCTATGTGGATACTAATTTTGAATATTATGTACAGTATAGGAATTCTTTACTAAACTAACAACCCAATAGTGGATGGCTTTTGTGGATTTTTGTTTTCTTTTGTTTTATTTTTTTTTTCTTTCCAATCTTCCTCGGTCAAGACTGGATTTTTTAATCATATATTTTTTAGTTTTCGCAACCAACTTAAAGCCCACTTTAAATACGCACACATACACACACACAGCAATAATATCTAGTTCTTAAAATTATTGCCAGTATTAAAAGATATAAAGCATAGGAGTGCCTGGGGGTCTCAGTCAGTTAAGCATCTGCCTTCAGCTCATCTCTTGATCTCAGGGTCCTGTGACTGAGCCCCATGTCAGGTTCCCTACTCAGCAGGGAGTCTACTTCTTCCTCCTCCTCTCCTTTGTCCCTAACACCATTCATTCTCTCTCTCTCTTTCTCTCTCTAACATATAAAATCTTTTAAGGAAAGATAAAAAGTATTAATGTACCTAGTCCAATCCTTGGGATATAATATATATTTAATAAATGTTGATTTTCTATATTAATGTAGTTCCTCCTTACTATGAGCATTAATATAGAGATATAAAATTCATGTGTAGTGCACAGTATCTGGAATATATAAAAGCATAAATATTATCTATTACTATTACCATCATCATCAACATTATATATGCCCAGTAGTATGACGAACACACAGAGGAAAATATTTCAACGCCAGGTCTCTTTCTCTCCAACTCCTATTTGTCCTCCTTTAACTCAGCGCTCCATTCAACTCAAATACATAAATAATTCAATAACTACTTCTAGATCATTCTGAAGCATAGCAGCAATATCTAAAGCAAATCTTAAAGGCAGCATTAGAGGACTACATTTTAAAATAGACAAAAGACAATACCATTATGCTGTGATTCAAAGTTACTGTTTTTACTCTTTCAATTTCTGAAAATGTCTATTACTAATTTAGATAAAGTTCAATCTTTATCATTAGACAACTGTTGAAGGCCCTCTAGACTCTGCCTTTATGACAACAACATGAAATAGAACACCTTTCATTGAATATATGGAAATACTTTGTTTTTAACCTACACAAACCAACTTTACAACTGCAGACCACTGTGAATCAGCTACAGGCAGCACCAAGTGCCTGCTTAGCCCCTGTTTTTTGCCATGAAGTGACACTGAGCCATCCTAAAAGTACCTGCTGGAAATTATCATAATGAAAGGTATGTTCTGTTGAGCAGGGGGCTGATTAAGTGGGTTCTATTATATTTTTGTGACCTGCATTTCTCATTCCTTTTGCTTCTGAAAATTAGTCTTTTCTTTACCCACTTGTTTATGACAGATAATTAGTAACCATCAGTTTTATAATACTGGAAGACAGGAGAGTCAACTTTAATCACTAAAATTCATTCTGAAATAGCTTTCTTTTACACTGGATATAAACTTATTTGAGTGTATCACTGGGGAAGGGGGGTGTCTATTCCTTAATAAAACAGGAGTTGTGTAAATTGAGGCTAATTCTCCTAACCAAAACATATTAGAATAGACCCCAAGAAAGTAAGAAGTGCTTTACTCTGAGTTTAAGAGTATCAGTGAGTTACTGCTGTGTAACAAGCAATACAGAAAACCTCAGTGTCATAATATAATGGGCATTTATTCAATTTAAAGCAGGCTCAGCTGGACAGCTCTAAGTGGTAAGCTGCCTTTTTGATTGTGTCGCATGCTTCTCTTCCTTCTTGGATCAACCTGTTCTTCTCATGGTACAAACAGAGGAGAAAGAAGGCAAGTGAAAAAAAAAAATGTGTGGTTCATTAGAACGTGGGCTCAGAATGGCACACTTTAGCTGAGTCTGGACTAAAGGGACAGAAAAGCACACTCAGCTTCTAGAAGGAAGAAAAGTAACATGACAAAGGGCATAGAAACAAGAAAAGGTAAAAAAGAATACAGGATGATGATTCAATCTACCTGAAAGGGTAACCACCCAACCACTTAAGAAATCTTTCATTTTTCTCTAATTTTCTTTTCTTTTATTTTTGTTCGGTTTTCTTAAAAAATCTATTTTGTGGTCTAAGACAAAATTAAAATTCTCTGTGTGACTGGATATGGAGTATAATTGGATATCTGATAACCCATTCCAGATTTATTTCTTCTAGAAAGTATTTTCTGACAACCCAACCTTGGACAAGGCCATCATCCATGCACTATTGTTGGCCTGCCCTTCCCCAATCTAATACTTATATTAATGAAGATGATAAGAAATAATTGTGGATAACATTTACTGAGCTTAGTATTTACCAGAAACTTCATTAAACCTCAGATGCATGATTTCATTTTATTATTTGAAAAAACCTTTAGTGAAGGTATTATTAATTCATATCCCCATTTTACATATGAAGAAGCAAAGCAGCAGAGAGGTTAAGAAAGTGCCCCAACTTCCCACAATTAGAAAATGCTACAGCTTAGATTCAAGTCTACATCGTTTAAACACAGAACTTAGGCCTACAAATCCTGCTACCTGCTATGCAATAAGCATTCACCTTTAGGATGGTCCATTTAATTTATCCATCATTAAAGCTCAAGTCCCTCAATAAATGGGGCAATATAGGTTTTTAAATGTGATTCTTATCAATAAACTGTGCGGTAAACTGAATAATGGTCTGTTCAAAGATGTCTACACCCTAATTCTCACCCAGAACCTGTGAATTTAACTGGTAAAGGACTTTACAGATGTGGTTAAGTAAGGATCTTGAAAGGAAGAGATCATTCTGGATAATCTGTGTGGTCCTAATGTAATCACTTTGGTCCTTATTAAAAGGTGAGGAGAGTGTAAGAGTCCCTGATGGTAGATCTGATGATAGAAGAAGTTCCAACCTCTAACTGATGCAAGGAAGAGACCATGAACCAATAAATGCAGGTCATCTCTAACAGCTGAAGACAGCAAGGGAAAAGGACTGCTCCCTGAAACTTCCAGAAGACATGCAGCCCTGCCAACATCTTGACTTTTGTCTCCTGACCTCCAGAATTATGACACTAAATTCGTGTGGCTTTAAAACCACAATATTTGTAGTAATTTGTGACAGCAGCAATAAAAAATAAATACATACTCAATAACAGGGGAATTTTGAGTGTTTCAAATTCTATCGTACTATCAGTGATTACAACTGATCTAGGCAATACTTTACAACAATCCCTGAAAATTTGTTGAATGAATAAATGAATGGAAAAGTAAAAGACTGAGGATTTACAGAATAGAATCACCAGGTTCTCAATTGAAAAACAACAACAACAACAACATCAACAACAACAACAAAAAACTTAAATGGTGGTTATGAAAATTTAGGATATACCAATATTTGAGAGGAAGCCTCATCATACTCAAAGTTGTCAAAACTCATCTGTGAAATTGTTTCATAGTTTATAACTCTATACCAAAAGATAAATCCTTAAAGGAAAAAAAAAAAAAAAAAAGACATGTCTTGAGAGCTTTGTGATAGTCTTGGCAAATGGGTCCAGAATGGGTTGTTTTAAGTTTTGTGATAGGGTTTTTTTTTATCTTAATATTTAGACTGCTCTAATTTGGTATGACAGAAAAACACCATTTCATGTAACAAAACAACATGTTGTTTTGAGGAGTTCTGGCCAAGTAAATCAACACACAGATTGCACTGAAACAAAAGCAAACAAAAACAAAAACAAAAAACAAAAAAACAAAACCACCATTATTCAGAGGAAGAAAATATGGTATGGGTCTTTGAACTTTTGGTTTTTATATTTTTGAACTTAAAAGCTCTTACAATTAACATTAGAAACAGCTACTATAAAATTACTTAATCACACTGATAAAAGCGACAAATGAAAGATCCTAAATATAGTCAGAAAAAGAGGAAAATTCCATTCACCATTAATTTTGTTATTTAGGTTATAAATCTAAGTTCAGGTTCTAGACTATATATATATATTTTTTTAAATGCTTTTCCAAAATTGTTTTTATGTGGCCTCTAGTAGATGTGATATAAAGTATTTCTATTCTGTACCAGACCCAGGGCTTCATAGGAATAATTCAAGCTCACTCCCTTTTATACAGATACAGGCACAGGCACATGCACACACACACACACACAGACAAAAATGAGCTCAGGTAGGACTTGCTCAAGGACATACAATAATAAGTGACAAGTACGTGTTTTTATTTTGACTTAATGCCATTTTCTTGAAGTACAAATGACTGAAATGAACATTGTTCTATTTTGTGCAGTTTGGAGAGACCCCATTAAGAGCCAGCTATGTAACTAAAAAAATTATACCATTATTATTCCAATTTGCATGAAATAATCTCTTAAAGGACTTTCAATTGGTCTCTAAAGGTCACGTCTAGAGAGTTCAGTGCTGATTCAGTTATGATGTAAATGTCACACACCCTGCTTCCCAACTCATCATATAAAAAAGCAAAATGGAATGAAATTTGAGAAACTCCCATATTTTATTTATTGTCAGCCAAATTAGATATTAAACCCCTTGACCATAAAGATTATGTCATATCAGTTTGTATCTCCCTCACACATTTTTACATAAGCAATCATGTAACTTCAATGCTACATTCTGCTTTCTGTACTTAACATATCATGAGCTTTTAAAATATTAATGGCTTCATTATCATTTTTAAAGATTGCATAACCCATTACATAATTGTCCAAGATTAAACATTTTCCTCCTTATATGAACATAGAAAAATGTCCAGCTCATTACTCATAATAAACACTTCATATATTCAGATTATGTTTTTATTTGTAGTTGATTGTTCTATCTTCTATTATTTGGAAGGAGATTATCAGCTAGAAGGAGCTATCCAGGGCCAAGGGATATGACATTTTTGATGGCTCGTTACTATACTGCCAAATTGTTTTCTCTTTTAATTGGGGCAATTGATACAGCCAATAGTAATAACGAATATTGAATTTTTCAGCACCTCTTACAGCTGGGGGTATTAATCTTTAATTTGATATATGAAAAACAGTACCTCCTAATGGATTTGATTGCTTGTAAGGTTGTTTCCTTAAGTAATATTTATAGTTCATTTTTATTATAAACTCGATACACATTAATGAGAGAAACATTTGAAGATATAGAGAATTACAATAAAAATAACTAATCCTCCCATCATCTATCACTCAGAAGTTACAACTGTTAAAATTGTGGAGTGTATCTTTCTAACTCACCAGCCATCATGCATCTATACCCAGATCTATAGCTGTATATATACCTATTTAGACCTACCCTTGTCTACTTTGATATATAATATATAAAATTTAAAAATATACTGGAATCACATTTTGCAGAAATATTCACATAATTATTGGAACCAATTCATGCAGTCTCTCTAAAATTGTTCTCCTATAAAATGTGTATAGCGGTTTTGAATTTCTGTAAGAGTAAGCAGAGTATTTCAACAGATTGGCTTTCTGAATAATAGATTAGTGAGGGGTTGGCAATTGCGAACAGTTTAACAGTATGTGGAATCGTCCCCACATGGGTGCACATTCTCTTCTGCTCTACACACATACAGATAGAGATATACAGATAGATAGCTATTAAAAAGAGAAAGATACATTTAGTTGTAGTTTTTTAATTTTTACATCAATCAAGTAGTCTCTGGAATGGTCATGGAATAGCATGACATGTATGTTTACGTATTCAACATTTCTGAAAAAATGGATTATCTCAAGTAGGGCAATGAGGTCAAGATAAGAACTTTCATATATTGCTTTTCAACACTTTTACATATTGTTTTTACATTGGAATGTGTTCTGTATTTATTTTTCCTTTGAGCTTTATGTTGGTTTTAATCTCACTACTTGGTTCATCCCACACTATTATAATTGGTCCATAATGGCCTATAGGATTTATTAAGCTGCTTTCAAATGTAGTGAATACAGAGCCCACTTATTACAGTAATAGAATGTTACCCATAGATTATATCCACTTATGCACTATTCCCCAGCTGAACCCTCAACATCCCAGACCCAGACCACCATTCTGAATTTTATAAGTTCTTTGATTTTATAATAATATGGTTTTGTCAAACACAAATTGTGTTTCTTGTTTCTGAATTTTAAAAACTGATACAAAGGGTATCATAGTATGGGTAGTTTTCTAAACATTTTTCATATAATATTACGCTACATACTATTTAACTATGCTATTCCATATTTTCATTGCACTATAATATTCCAGGCTTTTTTGCTAAAATATCATTTATTTTCCTATCCTCCTAATAATGAGTTTTTTAGTGACTTTGATTTTTTTTTACAAATGATGCTATTATTAACATACATGTCCATGTCACCTAGAGACACAAGGCCAAGAATTTCTCTTAAGTTTATGTCAAGAATGTAACTGCTATTTCTTAAGGTATTCAATGTTCACTTTTACCAGGTAATGTTAAAGTATTCTCCAGTACAACTGCATAAATTTACATGTTTTAGATCAATATAAGAAACACCATTCACCGTATCAAAGCCAACAGTTGGGAAGGTCAAAATTCAAATTTGTGCTAACTGTATCAATGTTAAATTGCATCTTTTTATGTTTTAAATTTCCCTGATTTTTAAGTAGCATAAATAAGCATAAAGAGCAGATACTATTTAAACCAACAATAAAAGAGAAAACACATGAGATCTAAAAAACTACTAAATTTCAAGTCCTTTAAAAAAGTCAAAACAAGAGCCATAGATTGATAGAAAATATTCATAAAACATAATAAAAGCCCAACTCATATAAGTCTTATGAATCAATAAGAAGTGAATACACAACTGAAGGGGAAATGTGGGCAAAATACAAAAGCAGACATTTCACAGAAGAAACACAAATGCCCAATAAACGAAGAAAAGAAGAAATTTGTTTTAGAATAACCGAAGTTTATAAATAACATTTATAAATATTAATAAAAAAGACAATAAAACAATAGGGCAGAAAAAAGATAACAAAATGTAGGCGGCTTTCAGGAGAATGGTCTCCAGCTCTAATAAAGAGCTCTAAGAAGATTTTTTTTTTCCTTACAAAACACCCACAGGCTTAGGAAGGATGGAGATGCCATTCTTTTTTTTTTTTTTTTTAAGATTTTATTTATTTATTTGACAGAGAGAGATCACAAGTAGGCAGAGAGGCAGGCAGAGAGAGAGAGAGGGAGCAAGCTCCCCGCCTACCAGAGAGCCCGCCGCGGGACTCCATCCCAGGACCCTGAGATCACGACCCCAGCTGAAGGCAGAGGCTCAATCCACTGAGCCACCCAGGTGCCTGGAGATGCAATTCTTAATTCCAACACTTGTTAGAGCCTGCCTACCTTCCTCCTCATGCTTCTTACCCACTTCCATTTGAGTTTCTGAATATATACATCATTCCTAACAACCATGGGCCTATTGATTTAAATAAATTCTCTTAACTGGCTTGATTTCAATGAGCAAAGTTTTCAAAGCTTTTCCTCAAAGACCCTTGGCATTTGGCACTGGTAAAAGGAGATGAGAAACTTCACTACCACTTTTCTCCAAAGCCTTGTGAATAAGCAGCCCTATACATGGAGTAAGCAAGAGCTTGTGAACATATTATTTTGAGGCAGGGGAAGAGGACACAATTAGGAGAAAACCAAGGACAAAGAAAAATCTGAACACCAGCCTTGCTTTTTGATCATTAATGTTACTGCCTTTTTCCTCCCTTTTAAATGACTTTTTTAAAATAGGCTTTGACGTTATACCATATTCTGTGAGACTGTATTTATACCATTTTGTCGTTGACACATTCTATTCTGCTTAAGAAAGGTAAATGTTACCCAGGGGAGAATTCTTTTAAATGGAGGTTTTTCTATTTGAGGAAGAACCCTATTATTGAAATTCTAAAAGCCAGAAAGATATTTAACTGGTGAATTTCAGAGCAGTTCATTTTTTCTTTCTTTCTTGCATTGCAGTTTCCCCGGTATGAGTTAACTTCGGATGAACTCTTCTTACTAACTTTGAAGTGATATCTTTTAAAGTACTTTGGAGGAGACAGGTGTCATTTATTAAATGCAATGAAAAATATTTATGTAAAATATTTCCTTAGCTTAATTATGCTTTTTATACTTACATGTTTCCATTTTTGTATCTAATCTGTACATGTACAGGCATGGGTACATGTATATGGATTTGTGTGTATTTATGTATTTGTGTACAGACACACACGCATGATTTGTTGTGCTGTTTTCAAAGGTAGATTTCTCCCGCCTCCCTCCCCCAAGGACCGTGCACCTCGCTGAATTATCAGAAATCTATATTTCCTTTAAATATTTCTCAGAATTGTATAAAAATGTATGACTGTAACATAGTACTCTGAAAACTCTTCCTCATGTGGCAAGAAGTTTCCCTATTTTGTACGGATTATTCTATCCTGATTATTAAGAGTAGCTAGCCTTAGTCAAAATATACTAAGTGGAAATTTATCAAATTTAGAAGTTATTTATAATTGTAACCCCAGCAAATAACCCCAAATTCCTTTATTTTTTTCCGGAACAGTAATCATTTTCTAATTTTAGTGTGTGCGTGTGTGTGTGTGTGCTATATAATTTACTTAATTACCCATATGTACTGTTCATTTTCCAGTTTCCTTTCACTGAAGATGATAGGCTCAAAAAAAGTAGTTTTTTTTTTGTTTGTTTGTTTGCTTACTGATATAGATATAGTACTCAATAAATACTGGTTAAATTACTGACATTATTTTCAGTGTTTGAAGAAGCAGAAGGTATAGGACTCTAGCCGGTTTGAATGAACATTGAAAAATGTCTGTTACATTCGAGCAGTATCATTTGGGGCAAATTATGGGATCTCTCTGACATCTAGCTTCTACATACATAAAATAGGGAAAATATTGCTTACTCAGAGTAACCTCATCTGGGGAGAGTGTTCAATAAGTGATAGATATTACTGGTTAGTTGACAATCATGTCCATCTGGTAGTTAACTAAAGCTGAGATAGTCTGTCAAAACAAGAGCATTTGCCCCGTCATCTTCTTGGACCCCTCTGAAAGGCCAAGTGGTCATTACTCAAATATTAATTTCCCAATGAGCACTTTGTACTCACCACATGCAAAATAAAGCATCCTTCCTTCACACAATCTTAACTTCTTTCCCCCTCTCTTGTCTGCTTAACACTTCATATCACACAACAAAAAATTTTTATTCTCTTGGTGTGTAATATATTCACCACACCCTCCCCTATTACGTGTGTGTTCTTTGAGACCCAGAAGCTTCCTGTGGTTTCCTGCTCTATCCTTAGCTCCAGGAAAGTGGCACAGAACTGATGCCCAACAAAACTGTAGCACATAAAGCATGATTCTTTTTACAGACATGGAAATTTAGGGACAAAGAGGTTAAATAATTTCCTCAGGGGCATATAGGTAATAAGGGGGTAGACTTAGGATTCAAATATAAGTAGTTTATTTCTCGTCTCTGTTAGGAAAGCATCCGTACACTCACTTGAGACATTCAGGGCACTTGTTTTTTGTTTTTAAACTTCGTGTCAGTGTTACATAGAACAAAGGTCAGGAAACACTGTCCCGTTTCGCGCTGATTATTTTTCATCTATATTTGTCACCAGACATAGTTGTTGTAAAGCATTCATATAAAGCTTTTATTCTATTCTTTTCATTTTTATTCTATTTCTTTTCATTCATTCTATTCCATTCATTTCATTCTATTCTTTTCATTTATTCTATTCTATTCATTTATAAAGCATGTTATTCTATTCTTCTATGACTAAGACTGTTAACTTCACTCGGAAATATTTACCTCCTGTCCAAATTAGAACCTTCTGAATTTTAGCAGGGAAAAAAGAACATACAAAATTTACACTTCCCAGCCAATGGTGTGTCCATTTGGGTGTGTGCTTCCGACAAACTCTCAGCAATGAGACAAAACTGAAAATGGTCTGTGTACAACGTCCAATAAATATCATAAAGGGGGTAACTTGCTTTCTCTTGCCTGATTGCTGTAATTCAGAGATCATGGTTGGAGCTGGGGCAGCCTTCTTGGACAATGAGAACAACATGTGAGTGGAACTACATAGCAGAGCAAAGATAGAGGCAGTCTTGGGTCTGAAAGTGTTAAGCTCAATCATAACCCTAGACATGGACTGTACCTGGGATGTTCTGTGAGAGAAACCGGTCTCTTGTTTAAGGCATTGATATTTAAGGTTTTCAGCGCTTTGTAGCTTGAATGAAGCCTAACTCATATCATTTCTTACAGATATTTTTGTACCCTGATAGCTAGAAAAATATCTTCTTTCCACAGGAACTGCTGTGTGTAAAGAATGGAATATTTTACTAACAAAGGTTTGCTGGAAGTAATCATTTCTAATAATCTTTTAAACTCGGACTCTAACAGTCAAATATTTGTGTCAAGGAAGTAAACTACAAATTCAATAAGCTAGCTTTATTTTCCTCCCCAAAGGGTTCTTAAATGGAAAAATCAATGCCACTATAGTTACATTTTTGGTTATTTTAAATTTTCATACATTTTTCTTCCAATGTGCAAGTTACCCCTGAGGGATGTTAGGATTAGAGAAGCAATACAGATGACATCTTCATGAAACCAGGCAAAATAATTGTGAATATCAGAAAGGCCCAATCTTTCAAATATTATCCTGATGTTGTCTCAAATTTTAACGTCAGATTCAATAATCATTTAAACCTACACTATACCGATGTGATTTACTATTACTGTTTTGAATTTTACATGAATTTGGGTATTGCTATGGGTTTGCCCTATTACATTTCTTTAAAATGTCTCTGCACACCCAGCTGTGCTAGCCACGCTATTGCTGCAAAGTCCTTGTTGGTCAGCCTATTCCCAAAAAGAAAACTTTGTTCATATTTAACCCTGAAAATTAGGATCATTAATTAATTCCCACATAAACCTAGTTCAATTGCAACTTTAGGAGCTTTCAATAGTCCTCAGACATGTGTTTTATAGGAGCTGTTAGAAGTATAACTTCAATTATATTTGTTGATCGCCCTACTGCTCGCTAACTCATAAGCGCGGTGATGAGTAAAAGAGGTGAGAGTAGACATCTTTGCTTTGTTTCATATCTGAAAGAAAAAGCACTCAATCTTCACCATAAAGCAAATGTTAGTTGATTTTTTTAGACTTTTTCCCCTAGTTGAGGAAGTTTCTTCTCTTTTTATTTATTTCTTAAAACATAAATGGGTATTGAATTTTGTCAAAGGTTTACTCTGCATTGAGTGATATGACTGTGTGATTTTTCTTCTTTAGCCTATTAATATAGTGAATAAACTTAACTGACTTTCGAACCTTGCATTTCTGAAATAAACTCCTCTTGATCATGGTGTATCATTCACTTATGTACTTCTAAATTGATACTTCTGATACTTTGTTAGGAAGCTTTGCTCTATATTAATGAGAAATACTGGTCTGTAGGTTTCATTTTATTATGTTTTGTACTATAATTTCTTCTGATACTTTGTTATGAAGCTTTAGTCTATATTAATGAGAAATACTGGTCTTAGGTTTCATTTTATTATGTTTTGTACTATAATTTCTTCTGATACTTTGTTATGAAGCTTTGGTCTATATTAATGAGAAATACTCATTTTATTTTGTTTTGTACTATCATTTCTCTGTATTCTCTTGTCTCAGGGCAATATTAGCATGGTAAAATGGACTGAAAGTGTATTTTAGACAATCTTCTCCAAGATTGTCTAAAAAGCCTGTGTAGAATCCCTGGAATTGGTATTAATTCTTTAAACATTGGGCAGAACTCTGTAGTGAAACCCTCTAGACAAAGCTTTCTTTCATGAGAGTTTTTAAATTATGAATTCAAGTTCCTAAGCAGTTATATGGCTATTCAAATTTTTATTTCACACAAGGTAAGATGTGATAGTTTGCACTTTTCAAAGAATTGATCCATTTCATCTCGGTTGACAAATCCATATGCGTATAGAGTTATTTGTCATATTCCCTCATCATCCTTTTGAGGTGTCCTGGGTCTACAGTGATACCTGGGGATTCACTCCTGATATTGATAATCTGTTTTATCTGTTTTTTTTTTCTTTCAAAGAGTATGTATACTTCTTTCATCTTTTTGAAGAACCAGTTCTTTGTTCCACAGATGCTTATTCTTTCAGGGCTTGCTACCTTACGTTGCCTGCTATTTAAGCATGAAAATAATTTCCTTCTATAGTGACTCCAGGTTTATAATGGTTTGTGATTAAAACGGCAGTCCAGGGGTGCCGGGGTGGCTCAGTCAGTTAAGTGTCTGCCTTTGGCTCAGGTCATGATCCCAGGGTCCAGGGACAGAGTCCTGCATTGGGCTCCCTGCCCAGCGAGGAGTCTGCTTCTCCTTTTGCCTGCAGCTCTCCCTACTTGGTGTGCTCTTTCTCTCTCTTTCTGACAAATAAACACATAAAAACCAAAAGAAAAAAGAAAGAAAACCCAAAACAAACAAAAAAACGAAGAAAAACCCAAAAAAGACAGTTCAGTCACACTGATTACATTATAGCCAGATGCATTATCCTGAGCAAAAAATTTTACACTAATAAATTTCAATTTTATAATATCTTTCCTCCTTTTTTTAAGATTTCAGTGTTCTGTATATGTGTTATTTGTTTACTCTAAGAATGTTTTCATTGTTTGCTTCTAGATCTCCTAGAGAAATACTTGTGTGTGGCATGAGATAAGCTGCAAGATTTATTCATTTTTTCGCAAATATTTACCTATTGTACCCATGCCATTTGTTAAAAGGACTTTACTTTTTCCCATTGAATATCCCTGACACCTCTATTAAAGCTTAATGAACCCTCATGCTTATTTATGGTCAACTAATTTTTGACAAGGGTGCCAAGACAATGCAATGGGGAATAAATAGTCTTTCAATAAATGGGGCAGGGACATGCAATATCCCCATGCAATGGAATGAAGCCAGAACCTTATTTCACACCATGTAGAAAATTTAGCTCAAAATGGATCAGAGACCTAAATGTATTAGCTAAGACTATAAGGCTTACAGAAGAAAACCCATAGGCATTTATCTTCAGGTCCTTGGATTAGGAAATACTTTCTTTGGTATGACAGCAAATGTACAAGCAACAAATGAAAAAAAAAAAAAAAGGTAAACTGAGCATTATCAAAATTAAAACTTCTGTGTTTCAAAGTTCACCATTAAGACAGTGTAAAGACATATGACAGAATGAGAGGAAATATTTGCAAATCATATACCTGATAAGGACTTACACTTAAAATATATAAAGTACTATTTTGATTCAATAATCAAAAGTCAAATACAATTTAAAATGGAAAAAGGATATGACTAGACAGTTACCCTAAAAAAGACAAACAAATGGCAAATAAGAACATGAAAATATTCTCAACATATTTAGCAATCAGGGAAATTGTATCAAATCCACAGTATAATTTCATACCATTTTCATAGTTACCCACAGGATGACTAAAATAAAGACAGAAAATACGAAATGTTGGTGAAGAAGGATAGAAATTAGAATCCTCATACACTTTTGGTGGGAAAGTAAGAGTGCAGCCACTTTGGAAAACAATCTGCAATCCCTCAAATGATTAAACACAGAGGTACCACACTTATTCTCCACAAATACAGTGCCTTAAAACAACATAAATTTATTCTCCTACAGCTGTGAAGGCCAAAGGTCTAAAATCATTTTCACTTGGCTAATTTCAAAGTTTAGACAAGGCTCATTTCTTCTGTAGACTCTACAGGACAGTCTATATCTTACCATTTTTTGGTTTGGTTGGTTGGTTGGTTGGTTGGTTGGTTGGTTGGTTTGGTTTGGTTTATTTATTTATTTATTGACATATAACATATCATTTGTTTCAGGGGGAAGGGAGAGGGAAAGAGAGAGAATCCCAAGCAGGCTCTGTGCTGAGGATAGAGCCCTTCTCGCTGCTCCATCTCACGACCCAGAGATCGTCATGTCCTGAGAAAAAACCAAGAGTCCAATCCTTAACTGTCTGAGACACCCAAGTGCCCCTATTCCTTACCTTTCAGAAGCGACCTGTACCTCTTAGCTTGTGGACCCTGTCTCCATCTTCAGAGTACATCACCCCAATCTCTCCTTCCATTGTCATATGCTCTTCTCTTTGACTTAGCTCTACTGCCTCCCTCTCTTAAGAGCAATTGTGATTACACTGGGCTCACCAGGATAATACATCTCAAGATCTAAACTTAAATTAGCAAAATCTCTTTTGCCAGTAAAGTAACATATTTATAGGTTTTAGGGATTAGGACATATGACATAGGAATTGTATCTCAATAAAAGTATGTTTTTGTTTTTGTTTAAGGAATGAAACTTAATTGATACTACATATAAATGTCTATTTCTTGACTCTGTTGTGCTCCAGTAATACAAAGTCTTTCTCTGAACCTATCTAAATTATCGCATTCCATATATAAAACACAATGCCGCAATGCATTTTCCTTTTCTATATTTTGCCAGAGATGATCAGCTAATATTTTCTCATAAATTTTGTATTTTGTTCATCAGATATCTCTCTTGCATCACCTTTGTTAGGTTTTGGTATTAGAATTACACTGGTCACATGAAATTATTTAGAAATAGTCCATGCTCCTTTTAATTTCTAGAAGTTTATGTAAATTTAGCATTATCTTTGATTAAAAATAGATTCATGCTTTCATATTTCATCCATAAGCAAATTATAAATATTGAAACAGCATCTCACAAGAATATAGACTTAAATAGCTAACTAACTAAACCTGATCAACAAAGGAGACTAAACTCATTAGTTTAACCATAGCTATAGTAAAGATATGTTCTTTAAGAAGACTAAAACAGAGTACTCCACATTGTGACCATATTTGTTGTAGGAAAAATATAATTTTGGTTAATTGCAAAGGATCTTCAGCATTCCCTTCCTTCCAATGCTGAAAATTTATTTTAATGCAACAGTGAATTGAATAATACAAAAATAGTTGTTGAACTGTGAGTGAAAACATATGGTTCCAGCAAAAGAGCTAACAATTTACCCCAAAGCAAGCTTTGCCACAATCACTGTTCAACACCTCCACGATGAGAAACCAGTGTTCATGAAATCCCATATAGAATAGTGAATAGCTATAATTTTTGTGAAGTCTTTTTAAAAAAAAAAAACATTAAGCCAAGCTTTATCTCCTATAATAAATATTACCTATTTTAATGCTGTTTAAATGTTATAATAAATAGTACCTTTTGTCTGGATATTAAGTTGTATTGGTATGTTTCATTTTCTTGAATAGCCTAAGCTTACTTGCTCCCCAAAGCTGTTCAACATGTTTTCTTTCCCTGGAACTTCTTTTCTTCTCCTCTCATCTGACCTCCTAAGTATATCTTGGTGTCCTAGATGAGTGAACTCTCCTGATTTTTGTGGGCCAATCCCCTTTCCATATATTATTGTGGCAAAAAAGAACATATATATATATATATGTATATATATATACATATATATAGTCCATATTATGACAAAAATATCACACTTTCCTTAAAAATTTTCTGTTTCTCCTATTAAAAAATGCAAGCATCATCAAATAAATAAATATGTAAATAAATAAATAAGGATACAGGTCTGCAATTGTGCCTGTTTTTTTCTCTCCACTGTGGACATATTTCTATCAGGCACCTGATAATTAGCCATTCAGTAAATATTTATTCAATGAATAATAGATGAAGTAAATAAAATTAGCTTAATCCTTATTCAAAATGTTAGGTCTTAAACATTTCCATACAGCTGTTGTGTTATCTCAAAATTCTCTTTGCCAGGGAAATAGCCCCACTTCCTTTGAACTCCATTTACATAGTATTTTTTAAAAGTCTCTCCCCAGGGATGCCTGGGTGGCTCAGTCAGTTAAGTGTCTGCCTTTGGCTCAGGTCATGATTCCCAAATTCTAGGGGCTGAGAGGTCCTGGGATTGAGCCCTGTGTGGAGTCTTGCATCGGGCTCCCTGCTCAGCAGGGGGCAGGCTTCCCCATTCCCTCTCCCCTTCTCTTTGCACCACCCCCCTCCCGGCAAATAAATAAATAAAATCTTTACAAATGAAAAACAGAAGTCTCTAGCCAATTCTGATTCTATTGGATAATGTGAATGAAATGATTAGAGTCCAGTATTTCCATGTAATATCATGACTATACTTCCTAGTTGGATATATTCTGCCCATATGATGCCCTTAGTGCCTTTGTAGAAATTACTGAAAGGTTGAATTAAGTACAAGCCCTGCTGTCTTGTTTGGTAACTAACAATTTAATCTGTATTTATTTTGAGAAGTTTTTTAACTGGTTCCATATCCACCTAACTATACTGTGATACATATGACATTTATTAAAACTTTATTTTCAGGGCACCTGGGTGGTTCAGTTGGTTAAGCATTTGCCTTGGGCTCTGGTAACGATCCCAGGGTGCTGGGATGGAGCCCCACATCTGGCTCCCTGCTCAGTGGGAGCCATCCCCCTCTTCCTCTGCTGCTCCCCCTCTTTGTGCTCTCTATCTCTCTCAGTCTGTGTCAAATAAATAAATAAAATCTTTAAAAAAAAACAAAAACCTCTTGAAATTCTAAGGCTTTTTTCCAACTTATCAGTTTGAGGACATTACATAAGGAAAAAGAAAAATTGGCATCAGTTCTCACTAATTTATTTATCTTGAACTCACTCTGAATTTTAGAGATATATTTCCCTTTATATTCAACAATTTGAATCTTTAAAATTTTTGTTAGTGAAGTTTAATAAATCATGGTCAGAAAAAATCTGTGGTTTCCATCTCTAAAGAGTCAAAGTATGATCCTACACACTCGTTTACTCTTATTCTATCATGTAGTGAATTTTCGTTGTTAAATAACTAAATTCAACCTTCATTGTCTTCCATGATTTGTTAGGAGCAACATAGTACTCTTCACCCTAGATTATGTTAAATAAAACCAATTTCCTTATAATAACATTGCCTTCAACTTCCACTTTTCAGTATTTGCCCTATCTTTCAAAGTTTTAAAATAATTCTACTTACAGATACCCAGGAAACATAATAGAGAAAAAGAGAACTAGATTCCAAGATATGCATGTATCTTGCTCATACCTGGTTCCAATTATTTAGATAATGAAATTTGGAGCCTTTAAGAGGACAAGATTCAGAGGCTACTCAGAACTTAAGTTAATGCTGTAAATCATTGAGATTTGGGGGTCTTGGGATGGAGTAAAAATTTTGTAGGTGGAATAAATATGAATCTTGGGAGGCCAAATATTGGAGTCTTAGGCAATAATAACTCCAAAGATGTCTACATTGTAATTCCTAGAACAAGTAAACAAACAGGTATGTGGTAAGGGGAAATCAAGGTTACAGACAGTAGTTAAGATTGCTAAACAGTTGGGGCGCCTGGGTGGCTCAGTGGGTTAAAGCCTCTGCCTTCAGCTCAGGTCATGATCTCAGGGTCCTGGGATCGAGCCCCGCATCGGGCTCTCTGCTCAGCGGGGAGCCTGCTTCCTCCTCTCTCTCTCTGCCTGCCTCTCTGCCTACTTGTAGTCTCTATCAAATAAGATAAATAAAAATCTTTAAAATTAAAAAAAAAAGATTGCTAAACAGTTGACCTTGAAATGGGGTATTGTCTTAGATTATCCAAGTGGGTCCCATGTTTTCACAAGGTAACTCATGAATAGATAAGAAAAGCAAAAGATCAAGAACCAGAGATTGTAGTGTGAGAAAGACTTGGCCAGATGGAGCTGGGTTTGAAAGTGGAGGGATGGAACCTCAAACCAAGGGCTGCCAACAGTCTCTAGCAGCTGGAAAAAGCGGAGGAACAGATTCTCCGCTAGAGCTTTCAGAAGGAACTAGCCCTGACAACATGCTGACTTCAGCCCAGTGAGACTAGTTTTGAACTTCTGACCCTCAGAACTGTACAAAAATAAATTTGTGTTAAGACCCCAAGTCTCTGGTAATTTTCTAGAGCAGTAATAGGAAACTAATACATTATTTTCCATTTAATACCTATACTTGATTAACTTTGCCCCTCTAACCTCACTTGTGAATTTTCTGTCTTGCTCATACTACTCTTAGGGACATAGAAGCCTGTAATACTATTTTATATTGATTCTAAAGTCAGAATTTTAATTTGACAGTTTTTCTATTGACTTCAAACAGATAATAAGAAATATCAAAGTAGGGGCACCTGGGTGGCTCAGTGGGTTAAAGCCTCTGCCTTCTGCCCAGGTCATGGTCCCAGGGTCCTGGGATCAAGCCCCACATCAGGCTCTCTGCTCAGTGGGGAGGCTGCTTCCTCCTCTCTCTCTGCCTGCTTGTGATCTCTGTCTGTCAAATAAATAAATAAAATCATTTAAAAAAATTAAAAAAAAAACCTTTTAAGAAAAAGAAATATCAAAGTAAAAAAAGAAACAAAATGGGTAAGAGTTGAAAGAGTGAGAATAATAGCATTATCTATTTTTTTTTAGGTTTGGAGTATTTTTTTTCATCAAGGATTTTTTTAAGACATGTATAGAGTAAGTCCCATTTATAAAAAGTACATGAAATATTCCACATAATTGAGAACTGCATTTTATTTTTTAAAATCTGTAATTAATTTCTGGTTAGTTAACATACAATGTAGTAGTAGTTTCAGGTGTACAATACAGTACTGTTATCTTTTAAATGAAAATACTTTCATTTAAAAACAGCACTATCCCCATGATAGACACATCCTTCCAATGTAGTACATCTTTTCCAGTGAGGTGTCTGCACGGGACTTTGGCCCATTTTTTAATGGGATTATCTGTTTCTTATTGTTGATTTTTAAGTGGTCTTTGAGAAGAAGGTGAGGTTGTAATAATACAGAATTCTATTGGTATCTAGGGATTTTTTTTTTAATTGGATACAAAGGAAGTAATGCATACCAAAAAAAAAAAAAATCATTGCAAAGAAACAGACAGAAATAGAAAAAGGAGAGAGAAGAAAAATAAAGACAATGGATATGAAAAATTTACACGTAGAAACCTAGTAAGTCAAAAATAAGTATTTAAAAATCAAATGTTATAGTAATCATAAATATAAATTAAGACAATTATAAGATCCTATTCATTTATTACTTTTCTAAAAGAACAATATTGGAAGGATAACAAAGAGTTGGTGAGATTATCAGTTGCCAAGGGTTTTTATAGGGTAATAAAGAAATACATAAGAAAAGCTTTAATGATGTGTTTATCTTTTAGCCAGCAATTACTTTAAAGATATTCCTTCCCTAATACATTATAAACACAAACATCTTTGTGAGTTTATCATATATACTTTTAATAGGAATATTAAAATGAAATCATATAATAGATGTCACAACCTTTTAAACAGATTAAAAGCCATTATTTAAGAGTAGAATATATTCAGGATGTATTGTTAAGTTTAAAATATCAGGATAAAAGTTATATTATCACTGTAATACCAATTTTATATATATAACTAGACATAACAAACACCTTCTTGGCGTTAGGTATGATGCTGTTTTTTTACCCCATACTATTCTGATTCTCTAGTATTCTGTATCCAGTACAAATTGTCTTTGAAGTGAAAAAAAAAAAATTAATGAATTTTCAAATTAAAAAAAGAATTCCTACTTCTTAGGCTTATCTAACTGAGTACACCAAAGACAATTTCACTGGTTCTTGATAACTTCTTGTCATCATTAATTATTTTGTTGTCTTATAAAAATGAGATGTTCCCAAACGCTGAGATAGGGCCCTTCGACTGACTGACTGTATTTGAGTTTGGGAGTATGCTTTGATTTAATTTTATCTGTCTTTCCTTGCTGTTAATTATCACCTTTTGTTAAGGAACTTTCCTATAATTGAATGAGTTTGTTATGTGGAATATTTAGTAATATTCTACAGATGCTCAAATGCAATGTTGGTGTAAATGTTTATCTTCTACATGTTTTAAATAATGTAAAATGAAAGCTGAGATCTTTAAAAAAAAAAAAAAATACCGTCAACCACACAGTCCCCCATATCCCACCTACTTCCAACCTGGAGAACTATCATGTTGAATTTATTTCATCATGGTTTTGCTTCCCTTTTTGTACAGTTTACTACATCTGCAGACATTTCTTAACATTATCTTTTTTTTAAGATTTTATTTATTTGACAGAGACAGAAAGAGAACACAAGACATGATGAGCAGAGAGAGAGAGAGAGAGAGAAGCAGGCTCTCCACTGAGCAGGGAGCCGGAGGTGGGGCTCGATCCCAGGACCTGGGGATCATGACCTGAGCAGAAGGAAGATGCTTAGCTAACTGAGCCACTCAGGCACCCAGTATTACTGGTATTAAATTTTAAAAAGTGTATTATGCTGGCTTTTAATCTCTAAAGTTTACTTTTTCACTTAATATTCAGTTAATAATAATAGATCAATGTTGGGTCATCAACTATGATACCTTGATAAAATTAGTTATAGTAAGTTATGTCTTAATATAACTTATTATAATGATGCCAGATATTAATGCAAGATGCAAGACATTAATAACAAGTAAAAATGCATAGGGGCAGGGGAAACTTTGTACTTCTGCTCAATTTTTTCATAAAACCTAAAACGGCACTAAAAATAAAGTCGATTAATCAAAAACAAGATAAAAATTAAAATGTAAATTTATTCATGCAAGCTTTCATGAACCTAGTCTTTAACCTATCGCCCCCTTTACTACCTATGTCTTACCAAGACCTCCTATAAACACACTCCTTCCCAGATCCAAGTATCATGAGGTCATCAGCATAGAACCAGTGTGATATTCTATGGAATGTCCAGCTGTTCCAGGTGTCTTTAAATAATATTATATCTGGATAAGAGTATTAATAAAGCCCTGGAACTAGACTTTAAATTCATCTTGTTGTGTTTTCCAACTAAATTCAAACGGTTTTGGAATCTTTTTTCTGATAGAGATGGGTAAGAATACATCTACCAAATTAATAGCTACACACCATATACCTGAGGCCCTATTACCCTGCTATGTCAAAAAAAGCCTCATCCAGCAGAATGGCTGCATCAGAACTAATCCTTGGTTTGGTTTCTATTAGTCCTCTGTTATCCTTTGATATTGGTCTTGTTTGTGCAGGGCCCAGGCTGGTGAATGAGGTGGAAAGATGTGAACTAAGACACAGGCATCCTTTCATCCCTGAAGGACAGCATTAATTGTTGTCAGCATTCCCAAGGTAAAGAGCAGTTTTATGGTTTTCCTATGGCCTTTCACACTGTGACAGCCCTTGCCTCACATGTGAAGAAACCAATGTGGGGGTTCTGCCAACTACCAGATCTGTCTACTCCCATTCTACATTTGGAGAGCTTGGAAATTGTCATTTAAGTCATGGTGAACTATATCTGGACCAGGGCTGTGGGAACTAAGTGCAAGCTGACTTGGTCCTTGCAGTCTAGGGAGTCTTGCCAAGGGCTAGCTCCCGCAATCCCAGTTCACTCACTACTTGATAGAGCTCACATAAGTGCTCTGGGTCACGCTGACACAGTCTTCAAGCTCCTCTGTAAATATACTTAAGAAAATTCATTTGTTTTGAGCAAGGCAGTCACGTGGGACTTGCGGTCCTCTGACCTCCAGCTCCTTGATAAATATTTTTGTTACTGAACTATAAAATAAAGTCTGTTATGCATGTTGGGGCTCCACTGGGTCATCAGCCCATGGAGACCTCCCCATCCCAGCTCTCTGTCTCTTGATTTCTTAATTCCCCTGTTCTCTCTCCGTCTTTCCTGGGACTTCTCGTGCTAGCCCAGAGGACACAGGACTCTATTTATTTATGTATGTATTTATTTATTTATTTTTTATAAACAAATATTTTTATCCCCAGGGGTACAGGTCTGTGAATCGCCAGGTTTACACACTCAACAGCACTCACCATAGCACATACCCTCCCCAATGTCCATAACTCCACCCCCCTTCTCCCAACCCTCCTCCCACCAGCAACCCTCATATCAGGGAGATCATATGATAGTTGTCTTTCTCTGTTTGACTTATTTCACTAAGCATGATACCCTCTAGTTCCATCCACGTCGTGGCAAATGGCAAGATTTCATTTCTTTTGATGGCTGCATAGTATTCCATTGTATATATATACCACATCTTCTTGATCCATTCATCTGTTGATGGACATCTAGGATCTTTCCATAGTTTGGCTATTGTGGACATTGCTGCTATAAACATTCAGGTGCATGTGTCCCTTCGGATCACTACATTTGTATCTTTAGGCTAAATACCCAGTAGTGTAATCGCTGGGTCATAGGGTAGTTCCTTTTTCAACATTTTGAGGAACCGCCATGCTGTTTTCCAGAGTAGTTGCACCAGCTTGCATTCCCACCAACAGTGTAGGAGGGTTCCCCTTTCTCCGCATCCTCGCCAGCATCTGTCATTTCCTGATTTGTTGATTTTAGCCATTCTGACTGGTATGAGGTGATATCTCATTGTGGTTTTGATTTGTATTTCCCTGATGCCGAGTGATATGGAGCACTTTTTCATGTGTCTGTTGGCCATCTGGATGTCTTCTTTGCAGAAATGTCTGTTCGTGTCCTCTGCCCATTTCTTGATTGGATTATTTGTTCATTGGGTGTTGAGTTTGCTAAGTTCTTTATAGATTTTGGACACTAGTCCTTTATCTGATATGTCATTTGCAAATATCTTCTCCCATTCTGTCAGTTGTCTTTTGGTTTTGTTAACTGTTTCCTTTGCTGTGCAAAAGCTTTTGATCTTGATAAAATCCCAATAGTTCATTTTTGCCCTTGCTTCCCTTGCCTTTGGTGATGTTCCTAAGAAGATGTTGCTGCGGCTGAGATCGAAGAGGTTGCTGCCTGTGTTCTCCTCAAGGATTTTGATGGATTCCTTTCTCACATTGAGGTCCTTCATCCATTTTGAGTCTATTTTCATGTGTGGTGTAAGGAAATGGTCCAATTTCATTTTTCTGCATGTGGCTGTCCAGCTTTCCCAACACCATTTATTGAAGAGGCTGTCTTTTTTCCATTGGACATTCTTTCCTGCTTTGTCAAAGATTAGTTGACCATAGAGTTGAGGGTCTATATCTGGGCTCTCTCTTCTGTTCCATTGATCTATGTGTCTGTTTTTGTGCCAGTACCATGCTGTCTTGATGATGACAGCTTTGTAATAGAGCTTGAAGTCCGGAACTGTGATGCCACCAACTTTGGCTTTCTTTTTCAATATTCGTTTGGCTATTCGAGGTCTTTTCTGGTTCCATATAAATTTTAGGATTTATGTTCCATTTCTTTGAAAAATATGGATGGCACTTTGATAGGAATTGCATTAAATGTGTAGATTGCTTTAGGTAGCATTGACATTTTCACAATATTTATTCTTCCAATCCAGGAGCATGGAACATTTTTCCATTTCTTTGTGTCTTCCTCAATTTCTTTCATGAGTACTTTATAGTTTTCTAAGTATAGATTCTTTGCCTCTTTGGTAGGACTCTATTTATTAACTGTCTCCCACCTGCCTTACTATTAACAGGAGACGGATAATAATTCCTCAGGCCACTGTTCACCAACCACTACTCAGAACTTATCCCAACAGTCCTCAAAATGTCTAGATATTCCTCTTTCCACAGTATACACTTGACCATAGACCTTCTTAAGGTTTCAAAAACTATCTCAGGGCTAAAAACTGGGCAAGGGATTGTGAAGTTTTAGTGAGGTAACTCTTCATAATCCCCTGATCATACATGCTATTTAACTTTGATTGTATTAATTGAGGAGAGTTTTCAAGGTCTACCTTTTGATTCTCCCCTAGGGACATTATGTTTTATGAACAAACTCCATAACTCTTTCTAGGTTGCCTCACTCCAATGGCATTCTGATGATGGCACTTAGTGAAAACTACATCCATTTGGCATTTAAGAGCTAGGTACGGTCATTGACTTCTGTTCTTTCAGAGTCTTAACCATACTGGAAGCATTAAAAAGATGGTCCCACCAAGTGTGCATTGCATTTGCTTCCCATTGGATTTCTAAACAGTCATTATACCTCATCGTCTCTCATCCAGATTACTGCTCGATCTTCTTAAATGGCTTTCCATTCTCCAAACCCCTCAAACCTTTTCCATTTCATTTGATAGAAAATATCTAGAATGGTCTTTTGAAAATCAATGTTATTTCTGTTTAAAATCTTCAAAACCTTTTTGATGTTCTTTTTTTCAAAATAATTTTTTAATTATTTATTTATTTCAGAGAGGGAGAGAGAGAGATCTCAAGTAGGCAGAGAGGCAGGCAGAGAGAGAGAGGAAGGCCCCCTGCTGAGCAGAGAGCCCAATGTGGGGCTCGATCCCAGAACTCTGAGATCATGACCTGAGCCGAAGGCAGAGGCTTTAGCCCACTGGACCCACCCAGGCACCCCTCATGTTCTTTTTTTTAATTGAATTTTATATTTTCAGTGTTCCAAGATTCATTGTTTAATGTTTTTAAGCTAATGAAGAAACTCCTAATATGACTTCAAAAGCCTACATAGTTTGGTCATATCTAAACCTTAAGCTTCACCTCTTATCATTTGCACCACTTTCCTTTCTGAATTTCAGCAAAACTAGCTTTTTAAAATTCCTTCTCCATTCCCCCAGTTTCCAGGCTTTTGAAAATGTTATCCATTGTATATAGTGTTCTCCAACCTTCACCTGGTTTCATAGTCATATTCTACTACTTATTGGCCCAACTCAAATATTCACAGTATACGAGGACTATTCCTTGAGATCTCAGACTATAACCAGTCCTTTTGTTTCATATTCTCTAAGAATGCTTATTAAATCTGTCCATAGTGTGTGTGTGTAGGGGGGATAATTGCATTGTCAAATGTGTCTAATTTATTGCCATGAAGGTAAACATTATATCAATTATCTCCTATACTCTTATTCTGAGTAACCAACACAGTAAATAGACAATAAAGCATCTGTTGACTGAATGGCATTCCCCTGGTTACTAAATAACTCTGTTTCTCTGTCCCTTCCACCATGCTACCCTGTGTCCCTGTATGTGCTGAGGAACAGAGGGAGAGACAGAAGCAGAGAGGTGACAAGAAAGTGATTTTCATCATACTCAAAGTTCCTATTTCTTCTCAAGTTCTGAGTCTGTCATTTAATTATCTCTTTGATGATTTTATTAGACATTTTTCCATATTTCATTTAATTTAAAATATTGTGATAAAAAGAGTTATTAGTATCTTTTCCTTGTTTGAGAAGTCCCAGAACACTAAGTTATTTTCACATATTTGAACATTACTCTGAGAGAAAGCTTAAAAAATCAGAGCTTACAAATAATATCCTCCACCAAATTAGCTTTTATCAAGCTCTACAATACACTTTTCTCAACATTAAAAAGCTATTCTGCAATTAGAAATATCTTTAAAAATAACACTGTGATAAAACAATGATCCAGCACTACAGAAAAGAATTGCACCATGAATAGTAGCTTCTTAATTTGTATTAATGAGATTCTGAAATAATTCCTCTGTTGAAGATAATATTTCAGCAAATTACAAGATCACTTGTTATTTACTTTTTTTTTCCTTTTTTTTTTTTTTTCCAGGCGTGAGATTTAGCTATGTCAATCTGTGTGGATCCCTAAAGTTACATTTTCAATTAAATTTGTTAAAACTTGTCTTCACAGACACTCCAGGTTTTTGACCCTACTGATTTTTTGTTCTTAAAAGTGAAGCTAGTTTTCTAGGCAGTTCAAATTTTACCCTGATCTAAGGGATGGAGCCCAATAGGAGAAAAGGAAAAGAAATTATGAGGACCATTTGCAGGACATGCACAACTTGTGGAATATGAGGGGCTTTCAGTGACTCTCTAGCCAGAACTTTTAACCCTTTGGTACATTCATAGGTAAAATACACCTCTCAGGTTGAATACCCATGGATCAGTTACTCTCTTCTTTCTTATATATTCTCCAAAGAAAGTCTAAGGCAGATAGTGTAAGAAAATATTTTGCTTTAGAATATAGTTTGAATCAGGAAGCATAGATCTAATTAAACTCTCAGTCTTCATTAGAAATTAAATTAATTCACCCATTGTCTTTCTTTGTGCAGAAGTTTGAATTCTTGGGATTGCAAGCCAAAGCTCTGGCCATATGTCCTGAGCAATTGTCTTCTCAAAATACATTTTCTTGGGATGTCTGAGTGGCTCAGTTCATTAGGGTGTGTGCCTTCAGCTCTGGTCATGGTCCCAGGGTCTGAGGATTGAACCCCAGGTCAGGCTCCCTGCTCAAGGAGCCTGCTTCTCCCTCTTCTTCTGCTACTCCTCCTGCTTATGCACTCTCTCTCTCTCTCTCTCTGGCTTTCTCTCTCAAATAAATAAATAAAATTTTTAAAAAAATATTTTCTTTAAAATATGCCTTCTGGGTATATAGCTGTTTGGTTAAAAAAAAAAAAAAAACCAGCCTAACTTACTTCCATTCTCTAATATCTATGAAAATAAGTGTTTCTTTCTTTTTTTTTAAATTTTTTATTTTTTATAAACATATATTTTTATCCCCAGGGGTACAGGTCTGTGAATCACCAGGTTTCTATTCCTGCATCTGTTCATGTGCCTGTGACTTACATTACTGCCTCGCCACTGATACTATTTCTTAATACGACTATTATTGTTGTTACTATTGTGAGCTGCTGTTTTCTGATTATATTTTAGAGTGAATGATTTTATTATTCCCATCCCTAAAATAATTCTTTTTTTTTTTTAAAGACTTTATTTACTTGAGAGACAGAGCTAGAGTGAGTGGGGGGGAGGAGCAGAGGGAAAAGGAGAAGCAGACTCTGTGCCAAGCACGGAGCCCAACACAGGGGCACGATCCTGCCACCCTGAGAAGATAACCTGAGCTGAAATCAAGAGTTGGAGACTTAAATGACTGAGCCACCCAGTCGCCTCAATAATTCATTTTTTTTTGTTGTTGTTTTCTTCCCTAAAGGTAGGCTCCACGCCCACGGCAGCGTCCAATGTGGGGCCTGAACTCATGACCCTTTAAGATCAAAATCCCAGCCAAGATCAAGAGGTGTCCCACCCATCCTGAAAATAACTCCTTAAGAAACACAGTAATTTTATATTTTCCTGATGACAATACTGAGACTTAGAGTTTCTAAGTTTGTTGACCAAAATTAGTAAACTAATCAATGCTACAGAAGGGATGAGAACTCATATTAAGACTCTCAGGCCGGTGTAATCTTAAACACTATTCTGTACAGTTTGCATTATTTGGATATGCAGGATATAATATCCTGCATAACAGACTTAAGCTCATTTGGAAACAAAAACATGAAAATCACTCCATACCTATAGTTTTATTTCTCATGAGGATGGACAGGTAGTTTTCCCTTTTAACTCCTGTAATAGGAATTGTTCCAGTCCAAGATGGACATGATGAAATTTCAGGTGAGAAAGGGGGCCTTGATTTCATTTCTCTGATACATTCTCCGGGAGGCAACTCTATATGCGCTTGACCTTTTCAAGGTCCTGCCGTTCGATTGGATGGCCGCCTCTGTTATCACCCTTTACAACCTCTGCTTCATGTGAGAAATCAGGATGGACTGAGGAGCCAATCAAATACAGAATATTGAAAAGGTTACAGCCGTGCTGCCGACTACGAGCTATCCGGGACCGCGATGGTTATTAACATTCCGGTGCCTCATTCCAATGACAAAGATTGTAATAAGAACAGATGAGGCCAAGGCATGAATTTTATTCTTTTGACAACGATTGGATAGGAATGGTTGAATCAGAAGGGCTGCCCCAGTCCATTCTTCCGTTACCGCACCGCCTGCTTATAATGCTGCGAATCGACTTTGACGTCATGAATGGGGGTTATGTTGACATAAATCAGAACGGGGTACAACCTCCTGCACATGGCTTTGGGCCACCCTTTACTACAGTAACTGTCTTGCTCGGCGCTTTCTTCTCCCTTGTCCTATTTCTACGTGGCATTTAAAAATGAAATTGGCTTTTGAAATATTGCCTCCTTTATATTTCATTAGGACGCAGACTCCCTTAAAAGAGTCAACCAGAAATGCCATGAAGTGGTTGGTAGAAAAGTATCTTAAAGTTTTATTAAATACATAATCAACTTCACTGTTGAAGGCAATATACGGCATTAAATTCAAATGGCAGGGCTAGTGCCTGAACAGTTACATGGTGTCTAACTTTATTACTGGTTAGTTTATTGTATTTATTTTGGACAAAGCTTATCATTAGGGCTATTTTTATTTTCTGTATTATCTAATATACTTTGATATTAGAGGAGCTAAAGAAGTTTTCTGTTTGTTTTTACTTTTTAGAGCTTTTTGGGTTTCCAGTTGGAAAATGCCAGGAAACAGCCTCTTATGAGAAATCTGAATGACACTGGCATTGTTGCATCTTTGTGAAAGGAGCTGGGAAAACATACTTTTTTTTTTTTTAGACATTAACTGAAACCTGAACATAATATATTGGAGTTATCTCCAAATTCCAGTTGATTCCAGTATTTAGATGCCTGATTAAAAGGAGGAGAATCAAATATTTTACAACCTTCAGGAAAACAGGACTTGGAAATAAGCAATAGTACACAGGAATGTTTAATTTTTTCCTCCATATAACAAAACAACTTACTACATCCCTAGGAAAGAAAATATGTTTTTCTCATTAAATTCTTGATGCAATAAATCTTGCATCTGTCATCCATTCACAGCAGCTTTGAAAAAGAAAAGGGAAAAAAAGGCACTTTCTTCCCTTATAGCTTTAATTAAAGGTCAGTTCAGATTTTCACAGGCAACTCTTTCTGATGTTTTCTAATCTTGGTTGAGATGAATGTCTCACTGCTATGCCATAAAACCTGCTGTGTGGGGCTTGGATCTGCCCTGTTGTCTTCTCCTCCACATAGCTGGAAACCTCCTTTTAAATCTGGGGCATCCTAGTGTGTGCAAGGCACACAGAACTGTGCAAGACAGAGCAACAGCTGAGCCATCTGCCTGTTAGAGCTGCTTTCATAAGACAAGAAGGAAAAATAACTGACCATTACAGAGAAATAGTTCACCTTCAGAAGTCCTAGGAAGAAAAAAGTTTTGTACTTGTCTGTATTCCTACCAATAATCCCAGTTAATTCACTGAAATCTTTAAAATAAAATCAGTCATGGAGATGAGTCACTCTTTTAGTTGGGTCATTTTTCCTCCCTAAAATGTGACCCATTTTACCCTTGCCTTTTTTTTTTTTTTTTTCATTTTATTTTATGGAAGCATACCCACAACCATTTAGTAAAGGCCCCGTGAATTGTGTCCATGCATAACACCTCCATTGGGCAGCTTGAAGGAGCTGCTTAAGCAACTACCCCCAACTCAGCAGCACAAAGAGGCCATCCCACAAAAAGGATTTTCGGGGGCACCTGGGTGGCTCAGTGGGTTAAGCCTCTGCCTTTGGCTCAAGTCATGATCCGGGGTCCTGAGATTGAGCCCCACATCAGGCTGTCTGCTCAGCAGAGAGCCTGGTTCCCCTACCTCCTCCCCCACTGCCTGCCTCTCTGTCTACTTGTGATCTCTCTCTGTGTCAAATAAATAAATAACTAATCTTAAAAAAAAAAAAAAAAGGATTCTCAGAGCTATGCATACAATGTCCAGAAGTTCTGAATCACTTGCCCCCATCTAATGCTAATAATTCTCCTGCTTGCCAGCTTTGCTACTTTTGTTTTTACGCAAAACAGAAGGCAAAACTTTGTTTTCCAGACCTGATCTATTTTTCCTTTTATCTGTGATTCTTCACCATAATTATATTCACACTGTTTGATCTGCTTTTAAGTAGCTGAAAACAACTCCAACTTGACGAAGAACAAAAAGGAGAACGAAGTTGACAGCTTCTTTGTTGAGCTCCGACAAGGTCACCACCAGTTTTTCACCGTGTTGCCATCTCTCACCAGTTTTTCTCTTTTCCTCTTATTCTATAGTAAGAGCTTTCCATATGGAAAAAAAAATGGCTGTCAGTTACTTAAGAATCATATTTTACAAACTTAGTAAACCCAGGAGGAAGATGTCTTTTTAAAAATAGTTTTGACACATGAACAGACATTTCTGCAAAGAAAACATCCAAATGGCCAACAGACACTTGAAAAAGTGCTCCACATCACTTGGCAATAGGGAAATACAAATCAAAACCACAGCGAGATACCATCTCACACCAGTCAGAATGGCTAAAATTAACAACTCAGGAAACGACAGATGTTGGTGAGGATGCAGAGAAAGGGGAACCCTCCTACACTGTTGGTGGGAATGCAGGCTGGTGTAGCCACTCTAGAAAACAGCATGGAGGTTCCTCAAAAAGTTGAAAATAGAGCTACCCTATGACCCAGCAATCACACTACTGGGTATTTACCCTAAAGATACAAATGTAGTGATCCAAAGGGGCATGTGCATCCGAATGTTTATAGCAGCAATGTCCACAATAGCCAAACTATGGAAAGAGCCTAAATGTCCATCAACAAAAGAATAGATTAAGAAAATGTGGTGTGTATATATATATATCAGACTATTATGCCGCCATCAAAAAATCCCAAAATCTTGTTATTTGCAACAATGTGGATGGAACTAGGAACTATTATGCTAAGTGAAATAAGTGAATCAGAGAAAGACAATTATCATATGATCTCTCTGATTTGAGGAATTTTAGAGGCAGGGAAGGGGGTTATGGGAGATAGGAAGGGAAAAAAGTGAATCAAGATGGACCAGGGAGGGAGACAAACCATGAGACTCTTCATCTCAGGAAACAAACTGAGGGTTGCTGGAGGGTGGTGGGGAGGGATAGGGGGCTGGGTGATGGACACTGAGGAGGGTATGTGCTATGGTGAGGGCTGTGAATTGTGTAAGACTGATGATTCACAGATCTGTACTCCTGAAACAAATAATACATTATATGTTAATAAAGAACATAGTTCTGTCAAAAGTAACAAGAAGTCACCACACTTGCATAGCCTGGGTCACAGACCCACTCGAGAATGTATCAATATGGGTCACCATGGTGGATACCTCTAACTTCTGAGTCTGCATTATAGATTCTATCCAGAGACATGGTTATGACAACAACCCAGCCAAAATGCCATGTGGACTAAATAGGCCGCACTCCCGCCACAGAGATGTTCATGTTCTAATCTCCAGAATCTATGGATGCTACCTTACATGAAAAGGAGGAATTTGCAGACATGATTAAGTTAAGGGTCTTGTAAGGGGAGAGATTATCCTAGCTCATCTGGAAGGGCCCAATGTAAAAAAAAAAAAAAAAAAAAAAATTATCCAAAAATGAGGAAGTAGGAGGGTCAGACTCAAAAGGAAATATGATCATGGAATTTGTAGTCAGAGTGATACCATTGCTGGAAGGGATCTGTGAGATGAGGAAAGAAGGGGTGCTCTAGAAACTAGAAAACTCAAGGAACTGACTCTCCCCCTAGAGCCTTCAGGAGGAACGTAGTCCAAACAAGACCTTGATTTTAGTCCACTGAGACTTAATTTTGAACTTCTATCCTTTAGAATTATAATACCTGTTTTATGACATTAAGTTAGTTTTAATTGGTTTCAAGAGCAATGAAAAACCCAATAAAGATCATTCTTCTCAAAGATATTGGGCAGAAATAAAAAAACATGTCCATTAAATTTAAAGAGTAGTATCCTTTATGTTTTGACTTCTGACAAACTGATTTTAATTCTAAGCGGCCCATAATCCTGGATAAATTGTAAACCCTTTAAGAGTTGACACTATATCCTGATCCTATTTGCATCCATTATAGAAACATGGGCCATGGCCATGCATATATAAATGCTCATTAAATATATATTGAATTGGATGCCTTAGTGGCTCAGTTGGTTAAGCAACTGCTTTTGGCTCAGGTCATGATCCCAGGATAGTGAAAATGAGTCCCACATGGCTCCCTGCTTCTCCCTCTGCTTCTGCCCCTCCTCCCTGCTCATGCGCTCTCTCTCTGCCAAGTAGATAAGTGAAATTGTTATAAATAAATCATAAATATATATTGAATTGACTTGACTTGACATGGTATTAGGAAATCATATCTACAGTGAAAATGACAGCAACACTTCTTGGGTTTGTTTTTAGCACTATGGTGAATAGGAGTCAAACACAGAGTTTGAATGATAAATCTGAAAAAGATAGAGACAGGCAGAAACCCAAGCAAATGAAAGATAGTAAATGAAGCTTATGCCTTGTGAGCATGTCAGTTCACAATTCCAGACAGAGTCTGGTACCCAGGGCCATGTAAGTGTTCTTGGATGTGATTCTTCAGAGATACACTAATGGAAATGGAGATGGACCACAGAGAAGCACATACAACTTGGTGATGGAGTGCACGGAAGGCAGTATGACAGTGGTTCCCAGTTCTACTGTGCTTGCTTAGGGCACATATTTCAGATTGCAGAGAATCACCCACAGACATCATGCTCTAAAAGAGCTATTAGAATCTGTCTTTTTTTCAAACCCTGAATCCTAGGTTGTGTGGTTTTTTTTCAAGATTTTTTATTTATTAATTTGAGAGAGAGAGTGCATGAGCAGGGGGTTGGGCAAAGGGAGAGAGAGAAGAAGATGCCCCACTGTGCAGGGAGCCCCCCCATGGGGCTTGATCCCAGGACCCTAAGATCGTGACCTGGGCCAAAGGCAGATGCTTAACCACTGAGCCACTCAGGTGCCCCAATTGGAATCTACATTTTAACAAGTATCTTAACAGCTTTTGATCCAGGGGGTCATTGGATGACTTTTTTTTTTTTTTTTTCCATTGGATGACTTTTAAGAACAAGTGCCATGGTGCACTTGTGTGGCTCAGTGAGGCCTCTGGCCCTTTGTCTCAGCTCAGGTCTTGATCTCACAGTCATGAGTTCCAGTCCCACATTTAAAAAAAAGAAAGAAAGAAAAAGACACAGTGCCATGAGGCAACGGCAGGCCAGGAGAGCAAGGCCATGTAAGTAGGTATGTCCCAAACACAGAAGCATGTCAAAGAGTCAGGGACCCCGATGAAAACTGTAAGTAGACCAGGCAACCAGTGATACAAAAACTACTAAGTGACTCTTAATCTCACAAAACAAACTGAGGGTTGCTGGGGGGGAGGGGGTTTGGGAGAAGGGGGTGGGATTATGGACATTGGGGAGGGTATGTGCTTTGGTGAGTGCTGTGAAGTGTGTAAACCTGGTGATTCACAGACCTGTACCCCTGGGGATAAAAATATATGTTTATAAAAAATAAAAAATTAAAAAAAAAAAAAACTACACCATGTTGCAGGGACCTTTCACCTTCTATCTCAGCCCCGAAACTCAAGATTCTCTTTCTAGCAGAATAGGACCCAACCACAGAATGTAAACAAATTTGTACTAAGGAACCCATGACACTAAAAAGTTTGCGGACGGTAGTCAGTGGACCAGCTTCAGGAGCATCACATGTATGCTTATTAGAAATGTAGAATCTCAGGCCACACCCCCGTAACATTAAACTGAATTTATATTTTCACCAGCTCTCCAAGTGTTCCATATGCACATAAAAATTCAGGAAATACTGATTAGCAGGCTCATCAGCTACCTTCATTATACAAGAAGCATAGTTAATCACCCAATCTCCTGACTTGATAGGATGAGTGAATGAGATCTATAATAAAAAAAAGGGACATGTCTTATTACTGCTTATTAGGATTATGAATCTTAAACATTAAACAGAATGGAAGGGGCGCCTGGGTGGATCAGTGGGTTAAAGCCTCTGCCTTCGGCTCAGGTCATGATATCCCAGGGTCCTGGGATTAAACCCCACATTGGGCTTTCTGCTCAGCAGGGAGCCTGCTTCCCTCTCTCTCTCTCTGCCTACCTCTCTGCCTACTTGTGATCTCTGTCCAGTAAATAAATAAAATCTTAAAAAAAAAAAAGCCAGAATAGAATACACTACTCAAGAAAACTAAGTAATCCCAGAACCCTGCTCCCCATGCCCCAAACTTGTTCAGAATGGATCAGAATGAATAAGCTGAAGGTCCAAACATCTACAGAGTCTTCTCCTTTCATTAATGCCATCAGTCTGGTTAATTGCTTTAAGACAACCCAGCTTTTTCTCCATAACTCTCTTGCATATAGGATTCTTACAGACCTGAGAGGAACCTATGTTCGCTTTTGTCTGTAAAACTTTGATGACTTGAAATTTCCAATAACTAGATCTTGGCTTCTAAAAATGTGAAATGGTAAAAAGACTTCCAGAGGTGCCATTTGACCTGGATGCCATCAAGAATATATGGACTCTGGAAAGCTAGACATCAAAACTCTTGCTCCGACCATAGATTGGAGAAAAGGGATTTTGTGATAGATATGTGTATACACACGTGCGCACACGTGCATACACACACACACACACACCTGGGTCAAACTATCATCCTTTGAGAGAACCTGAGCTATTGTCTAGCTCTATCTGAGAACTGTGCCTTCAGGAGGGTAATAAAAATTCATTAGCTACCATGGACTGAATTTGTTTTTGCCTTTCCTAGGTATGTTTGGACACTTGCGAAGGTATTATAATTATTTTTATAAAACCTCTCAATGATTCATAGCTTCTAGACAGTTAAGTTCTATAGAAACCATACTTAAATGTCTCTATAATGGGATAAAGATAAATGTCAAGTGAAATATTGCTACAGCAAAGATGTTTCATTTTGACTAATATAGTGAACATGAGGGGGAAAAGTGGGGAGTGGATTAACATATGAAGAGAATACAGATCTTGACCAGGGGACAATAGCAATAGAAGACAGAGGGGGAAAGAAATCCAACACATTTAAATATAACAGAAGGCAGAATCAGAATAAATAATACTGAAGATAATATATTTTCTTAAAGAATTACATTGATAAAACAATGAAGTGAAAAATTGTTTTCAAAAGGATAGCCTGTAAGACTTCATTACATAAATTTTATATCCTAATTTAAACTTCAACATTAGAGAATGGAGAAACAAACAATGAGAAAACTCAGAAATATGAAGGTTCCTGCCTGTTTAGAAAAAGCATAGAGAAGTAAGTGTGTGTAAAAGCTAAGGATAAAGAGAAGCTAAATGGAAGAGTTTTTGTTAAACAATCAGATGATATATTATTAATAATAAGATACTGTTATTATATTTATTCCATAATATTGATGTCTGGAATAAAGAAGATGAAATATTTTAGAAGAAAAGATTTATTAATTTGAGAAGGTAGAAATTGAAATATCCAAAATAAAACAGTGAGAAAAAGAGTGAAAGAAATTAATAGCAATTCAATGATCTAGGAGAAGGTTCCAGCTATGCAGCCAAATATATGAGTAACTGGAGGCACCAAAGCAGACTGGGGATAAAAATGGTAAAAAGTTACTCAAGAAGTCCAATAAACCTCACACACAAGGAACATGAAAAAAATTAATTCATATCACAATGAAATTACTATCATTGAAGAAAAGCTGAATAATAAATAAAATCTTAAAAATTTAAGCAAGATGTTCTCTACAGATGTAACAAAGGTGAGAATGTTAGCAGATTTTTCATTAGAAGCATGCAAGTGAGAAAACAGAGCCAACAACATCTTTGGAGTACTTAATGGAAAAAAATGTCAACCTAGAATTACCTGTCCAGTGAATTTATTGTTTAAAAAAAGTGCATTAAAAACCAATGTGGGGGCGCCTGGATGGCTCTGCCTTCAGCTCAGGTCATGATCTCAGGGTCCTGGGATCGAGCCACATCAGGCTTCCTGCAGAGTGGGGAGTCTGTTTCTCCTTCTCCCTCTGCTGCTCCATCTCTCCCTTCCTCTCTCTCTCAAATAAATAAAATCTTTTAAAAAATTCAGTAAAATTTTAAAAATAACCTGTGTGGAAATAGAAAAGATCAAAGAATAAATCATTAACACTCACACGTCAAGAAATGTTAGAAGACCTCCCATCAGAGGAAAACATCACATGGAAACCTGGATCTACGTAAAGAAATGAAGACCAACAGAAATGGGTACTTCTTGGATAAATGTGCATGTAAGAACTTCTCTTACTATTCAAATCTTTAAAAAAGATCATTGACTAAATAAAAGTTATAATAATGTAGTGTGGTACTTATAACATATGCAGAAATTAAATATATTGGCAATGATGGCACAAAAGACACAGGAGATATGAAAGTGTAATATTTACAGTTCTTATTCTGTATATGAATTGGACTAATAACACTTTAAGATAAACAGCAACAAGTTAAAAGAAGTATGCTATAAACATTAACGCAATCAGTTGGCTCACAGACATGTGAAAAGATGCTCAACGTCACTCAACATCAGGGAAATGCAAATCAAAACCACAATGAGATATCACCTCACATCTGTCAGAATGATTAAAATCAAAAACATTAGAAACAACAAGTTTTGGCAAGGATGTGGAGAAAAAGAAACCCGGGTACACTATTGGCTAGCATGCAAACTGATGTAGCCATGTGGGAAACAGTATGGAGCTTCCTCAAAAAATTAAAAATAGAATGACCATATGATCCAGTAATCCACTATTGGGTATTTACCCAAAGAATAGAAAGACACTAATTTGAAAAGATATGTGAACCCCTGTGTTCACTGCAGCATTATTTTGAAGAACCAAATTGTGCAAGTAAACCAAGTGTCCATGAATAGATGAAGGGAGATGTGGCATATATGTAGTAATGGAATAATTTTATACATATACAGACATACATAGGTACACAAACATACATATAATGGAATGTTACTCAGTCATAAAAAAGAATGAAATCTTGGCATTTGCAACCACATGGACGGACTTAGAGAGTACAGAGCTAAGTGAAATGAGTCAGTCAGAGAAAGATAAATACCATATGCTTTCACTCATATGAAATTTAAGAATAAAAATAAATGAACAAAGAAAAGAAGAAACACAGTAAAAAGCACTCTTTTTAAAAAAAGATTTTATTAATTATTTATTTGAGAGAAAGTGAGTGAGAGAGAGCATGAGCAAGGGGAAGGGCAGAGACAAAGAGAGGGGCAGACTCCCTGCTGAGCAAAGAGCCTGATGCAGGGTTCAATCCCAGGACCTGAGCCAAAGGCAGACACTTAACTGATTAAGTCACCTAGGTGCCCCAAAATACTCTTTACTATAGAGAACAAACAGATGGTTTCCAGAGGGGAGGAAGGATAGGGCAGATGGATGAAATAGGTGAAGGGGTTTAAGAGCACACTTAGCATGATAAGCAGAGTCATGTATAGATTGTTGCACCACTATATTGTACACCTAAAACTAATATGATACTGTGTATTAACTGTACTGGCAACAAATAGTGTTGGAACAATGGGACATCTACATGAAAAAAACTTTTCTAGACACAAACAATACACCTCTCACAAAAATTAACTCAAAATGGATAACAGAATTCAATGTAAAATGCAAAATTTTAGAATATTTAGAAGATTACATATGATAAAATCTAAATGACCCCATAGTATGGTGATGATTTTACTACATACAACATCAAAGACATAATCCATTAAAAAAAGAATTGATAAACTGGATTTTGATGAATTGAAATTCTTCTCCTTGAGAAAGGCACTATCAGTAGAAATCAAGCCACAGACTGGGAAGACATATATCTCAAAAACAAATCTGATAAAACACTGTTACCCAAAACATACGAAGAATAGTAAAAACTCACAATAAGAAAACAATCTAATTTAGAAAATGGGATAGAACCTAAACAGATACCTCACCCCAAAAGATAGAAAGATTCCAAATAACATGTGAAATGATGTTTAACATCATAGGTCATTAGGGAACTGCAAATTAAATCCAGTGAGATACTATCACACACCTCTTAGAATGGCCAAGACCCAGAATACCAACAACATCAAATGCTGGCAAGGATGTAGGCGTGGAGTGACAGGAACCCTCACTCATTGCTGATGGGAATGCAAAATGGTAGAATATCTTTGGAGCACATTTTGGCAGCTTGTTATAATATAAATTCACTTTTGCCACATGATCCAGTAATTGTGCTCCTAGGTATTTATTCGAATGAGCTGAAAACTGATGTCCACAGCAACACCCCCACATCAGTGCTCAAATAGCTTTATTCATAACTGCCAAAACTTGGAAGCAACCAAGATGTTCTACAGTAGGTGAAAGGATAAATAAAATATGGTACATTTAGACAATGGATTATTATTCAGTGCTACCAAGAATTGAGCTATCAAACCATCAAAGGGCATGGAGGCACATTACTAAGTGAAAGATATCAAGCTGAAAAGGCTACATACATATGATTCCAACTGTAAGACATTCTGGAAAAGGCAAAATAAGAGAGACAATAAAAAAGACCAGAGATTGCCTGGGGTTTGAAGGGAAGGAGGAATGACTAGGTGGACCACAGAGGATTTTTAAGGCAATAAAAGTATTCTTTATGATACTATAATGGTGGATATAGGCCATCCTATATTTATCAAAAACCATGGAATGTACAATATAAACAGCGAACTTTAATGTTAACTATGTCTTTGGGGGATAATAATGAGTCTGTGTAGGTTTATCAGTCGTAACTGAACTATCACTCCTATACTGAATGTTGATAGTGGGGGAGGCTATATATGGGTAGGAGGCTATACATGGGTAGACTATACATGGGTAGGGGTATAGCAGAACTCTAATTTCTGCTCAACTTAGCTGTGAATGCAAAACTTCTCTAAAAAAAAGCAAAGCTCATTAAAAATGAAAGGTATCAGAGTAGAGAAAACAATACAGATTGGAGTTGGAAACAGTTATAAAGACAATGATGCCAAAAGCTACTTTGTCAAGAATATTATACAAATTTTGGCAAATCTCTACTCAGACTAACCAGGAAAAATAGAATAGATAGTAGATAGATAGATAGATAGATAGATAGGCAGATAGATGGGATTGGCATTACAACAGATTATACCGATCATCATTGAGCAAGCAAAAGATACAAAGGACATCCCAATTAAACAGAAGTAAAGCATTTATAGATAACATTTTTTTTCTGTGTACAAATTCAATGTATTTGACAAAAAAGGTACTGGAGCTAATAGTTATGAGTTTGCAGGATACAAATCAAAATATGAAGAAAATTGAAAATAAAAATCAATGCCATGTATAATATCAAATAATAAGAAATGTTAGGTATCAATATTATAAACACTGGTAAACCCTGTTCTCTGAATACTATGAAGACTGCTAAGCAAAGTTTAAAAAGTTCAAAATGATTAAGATATACTCTCCCATGGTACAAACACTAAGTATCACTAAAAGCCAATTCTCTCCCTACTGATCAATAAATTAAATAAATCTCTGTTGAAAATACCAGCAGGATTTTTTTGCAGACATTGGTCAGTTAATTCTCAAACGCTTATGGAAGGCAAACAACCTAGAACAGCTAAAACATCTTTGAAAGAATAAGAACCAAGCTGGAAGACTCAAAATATCTGTCTTTAAGTCTTATAATAAAATTACAGTAACTTAACTGTAGTTTTGGCTTCATGATAGACCAAGAGATCAATGAAACAAACAGAAATATACATGATTGGGAAGGCAAGGAGGGGAGAAATGAAGGGAAAAAACGTGTATGTGTATGTGTATTTCAAAATGCATCAAACTGTGTAATTCAACAGGGGTCTCATTACCATAAATTTATTTTAAATAAAAAAATATTGCATGGTAAATGGTAGGTTAAACATATTTTTTGAAGTTACCTGTTTCCAGGTGGTTTTCAAAGTGTTACATTGAAACTGACAGCAGTGCTCCATGAAGTTTATAAAGAGATAGGTTATTTCCAAACTCAAATATCATTTTATATTTCCAAACTCAAAGATCATTATAATTTATCCAATATACCTATTTATCTACATGTTGATATTTTGTCTTCCACAAAGAATATGTGCAACCTGATCTGCTGGCTGGTGGGGGGAGGGTGGTAGTAAATTTGTCTGCTTGCACACATGTAACTAGAAAACCCCTGTTTTAAGATGCAAGCAAAAAAGTTTGTAAAAGAGAGTTGACCTCATTTTCTGTTTCTGTTCATTTTCTTCCCACCAAGTCCTAAATGGTATAAGAAGCAATGCATTTTAATAGAGCAAAAGATGGTTACAGAGTGGGAAAAAATGGAGAGAACTATTCCTGAGTTGTCAGAACTAGTTAGAAAGAAAAATAAAAAATATTAAAGTTAGAAAAATGAGTCTGGCTTGATCCCTCCAGAGAGCTCATTTTCCTTTGCAAACATTTTATGAATGCCATGAAATTAACCGATTTAAATGAATCTTCTTCTAGAAGGTTATTACAGAAAGAGACTGACCACCCTGCTTACCTACTTTCTATCCATATTTACAGAGCTTCCATACTGTGCTTCAAATTGATTTGCTATTGACATTGATATGGCCACAGGTGTCAACAGAAAGTACTAAATTGAGATGCAAACAATTAAGGATATTGTGAGGGTAGTAAAATGCATACATTTTAAGTTATCTGGAAAACCTGCAATTTATACTTGAAACAAATCAGAGGATCCTTAGCTTTGGATAAGCCAGGTTGCTAGAATAAGCCAATTTAGTAAAAATCTTTGTGTGTGCACTGGGTGAGATTCTGAATAGTTACCAGAATGGTGAGTTAAGGGAATTCTTAACACTGAAGAAAGTTCAGATGAAAAGGCCACACACACACACACACACACACACACTCAATATCTATTCCCATCTAATTTTCCATTGTTCTTTCTCTTCCTTCTACTTTTTATGTGTCCCTTCAACAAAGGATGAGCCTGAACAACCCACGTTCTGTATCATAGAAAACTCTCTTCTCTCTCACTGGCATGCCCCCCCCCCCATTAGTCCTTTTGTGGTTAAAATGTCTTATCTTTCAAATAATAGAGAAAATGTCACCTTTTCTTAGGAACCCTAAGTCTCCCATGCCATCCTACCTAGACAGAATTAAAGAATTAATCACTTGTCCATATATACTCCCATGAATGCAGTAAGGTATTTAAATTCAATACATATCATTTAATGAGAGTCCGTTTTGTTATCAAGAATTTTACTGTTTTCTTTATACAATTTTTTTTCCTCATTAGATTGAAAGCTTGTAAAGACTAAGGAGCAATGCCATTCTTTTTGTATTCATTACACTTAACACAGTGTCTAGGATTTAGTACCAATAAATGCTTACTGAATTAATCCATTTTATGACCTTTGAAATACTGCCATTCTGGGCTGTGTACATCATTCTACACAGATAAGCTTATGCATCTAATCACTAGGCTTCTTTGTAAGACTCTTTAGCTACAATAATTAGTTTTCATTGTAACAGGTTATCACATGGAATATCTAAAAGAATGCATATTCATCAAGGGGAGAAAAAATTAGTAAATCATATTTCCTGTAAATCATAAGGAATTCCACCTCTACTTATGGATGTTTCCACAAATCTCTTATTACCTTTTTGGTTTTTTGTTTGTTTGTTTGTTTTTAGTAAGCACTCAACTTTTACAGAATCCTTACAGCATAATTGGCTTTGATTCTCATTCCCATTCCATAACTTTGTGCTGTATCTTTATTATGTGAACATGTCTATGAGTTATTTAACTCTCTGCACTTAAACTTACCTGTCAGGAAAAAAAAAAAAAAGGACAATATGTCGCTTTATTAATGTGAGCATTAAATGAAATATGTATGTGAAAAAGACAACTAGCAAAGCTTCAAGCAGTCAGTACTCAAATACAAGATCTATGCACCACCACCTGCCCAGAACAAAGCTGAGAATTCATGAGATCTAATAAAAAAAAAATGTATGCATGTTACTTTTCTTAAGAAAGGTATAGTCTAGCTGGAGAACTAAAACTTGCTTGTCATAGATATATGAGACAGGGTTTAATTATAAAACAGATTTTGATATTACAGAGAAAGGAGAGAAAATTGTGAATTATAGAAATCCCTTTGTTTACAGGAGGTAGTACAAAAGGATAGAAAGGGTTGACTCACTCAAGGATTTGACAGGAAGAGGGAAACACAGTTTAGATCTACTAAAGTATAATATCGAAACAAAAGAACTCATAATAATGCCTTTTGTTTTCTCTATCCCTGAATGTACTAGGGATATTTTGATGTTAAGCACATTACGCCAGCCACATCTGGGCAGTGCCTTCGTTGTGTTGACTAAAGTTTTATCAGTCAAGGTGGGTAAATAACACTGCAACCGACTTCAAAAAGCATTTACTAACCATAGTCTCAGAGTCACTTATTAACTTTTGATTTAGGGTCACTGATTTTCAACCAGGTTGTGATAGACATCCTAGAGGAAACCAGGAACACTATTACTATAAAGGAACATGAATAGATCACAATTATTTTCATATTTTCTCCAGTTGTGACTTGTTGACCCAAAAGGAATTGAGGTTGATGATGCACAAAGATAACTTTGTTCGCCTGTTTATGATTCAACATTCAATAGGATATTTTAAATACATGGGATTTTCTGCAGGATTTTCTAAGAATAGTTATGAAGTCACTGTTGTGCAAAAGAAAAACACATTGGGATGAAGGAGAGAGCAGCAATTCAACTTATAATTGATATCACGTGAATTATAATTTTTACCGACTTCCATTAAGTATAAATACTCTTAGCGATATTACCATCCAGATGTGGTTTGACAGAGTTTAGAATATTAACTTATATATTTCTCTTTGCCTTTCATCATTCATCTTTCCTTCTCAAGAAGTTGGCTATCTACATACTTCCTTGCTTCAGGGGAGCTACGTGACTGGTAGGAAAAATGATAGTCAACACAATACACTCCTCCTTGGCTGTTGTGTCTAAAAGCCCAAACCCATTATGAAGAGCATGGTTCCATGTATGAGATGTTTAAGGATAAGCAAAGACATGTCGGCAAGCAGAAGGCAGAATAATAAATATTGTCCCAAGACTATGCCCATGTGACGGAGCCCAGCCTTAGACTGGAGGGCTGAGTGACTTAAGTAGTAGTGACTTAAATGACTTAGCTGACTGGCTTAAGTAGACCAAATCTTGGGCCTTGGAATTCACAGCCTCACTGTGCCCCAAGAGTGGCAGAGAAGCCACAGATCCAGTTGCCCTCAAGAACAAGCTAACTAGGGGTGCCTGGGTGGCTCAGTGGTTAAAGCCTCTGCCTTCAGCTCAGGTCATGATCCCAGGGTCCTGGGATCAAGCCCCGCATCGGGCTCTCTTGCTCAGCAGGGAGCCTGCTTCCCCCCCACCCCTGCCCCTCTGCCTGCCTCTCTGCCTACTTGTGATCTCTGTCTGTCAAATAAATAAATAAAATTTTGGAAAAAAAACTATTAAAATACAGATTTTTTTTGTGATCTGTGCTGCTAATCGCCACCTGTGGCGCGCCTCCACAGGTGGCAGCCCAGCGTTGGCTTTCTAACTCAGTATTGCACTTGGTAGGGTTGCTGGGGCTACTGCTAGGCTGTAGCATGAGGAAACCTCATGGTTTCCACATGAGGTTTTTTTTGAGGAAGGGGACTGGGACAAGAAATCTGTCATGTAGTTAAATAGGCAAGAGATCTTATTAATCCAGTTTTGTTTGAAAGTTGCTTGTCCATATGATTTTTTTAAAGTTGTTTAGTTTCACAATTTTTTTTTTCTGAAATTACTTTTGGGGTAATATTTAAAATGAGAGATGTTTTGTAACCCTGTAAAATACATAGGGAATATAACATTCCAGTGTACACAAAGAAGGAAAATTCTTTAATCAAATAAAGAGTATTATAAAATGAAAAAAAGGGGAGGCATTGTGCACCCTCACAATGCAGAGGTGTTCAGCATCTTCTAACCCTGAGAACACTGAAGCTCTATCATCCTACCTGGAAAACTGAAAAATAGTTGTGCCTCCCTGGAAACCTGCAAAGTTAACACCTCACCTGCCCTTGAGAGAAATCAAAAGAGATACTTTTTCCATAGTTTGTGTGCTAGGTTGAGTCTGATAGTAGGCAGTATGATTTAGATGTTTTCAAGGACAAATAACAAACTAGGAGATTAACAAATATGTAGTTTGATAATAACAAGTGCCAATGTAGGGGGGAAAGAGGGTGATGCAATTATAAACATCCCCTGAGAACCTCTACATGCCAGGTAATGTGTGATCACTTAGGCCAGCAAATTAATCTCCATAACTATCCTAACCCCAGTCAGGAATGCTCTTCCCCTAGTTATTGGCTTATCTTGCTATAGGACTCCCCTCTTGCTCTTACACCAATATTGTCTCCCAGTGAGGCCTTTCCTTGCTACCGTATCCGATATCTCAATTCCCTTCAATCCTTCCTATTCCTCCTCTGTAATTAATTTTTCTCCTTAACACTTATCGCTACCTCACATACTGTCTATTGCATCCATCTTGCTCACTAAATGTTTTAAAGACTCCTGGAGGCAGGGATTTTGTCTCTTCTGTATACTCCTATATCCTCAACCCTAGAGCCATGTCTGACACAGGATAAAAGCTACATAAGTATTTGTTAGAAAAATGGACTAGTACTTGAATGACTCGTGGAAGTAATGGCAGGTATCTCTCCTCATTCTTCCAGATAAGAAGTCAAGGTTAATACAGATTTAGTAATTTACCCAAGGTCACACAGTGAACTGAAATTTGAATATAGATTTAACCTGACTCCAAGGCTTCTGCTCTTTTCACTAACACATTCTTTCATTTACTCAAAATAAAGTCATTTGAGCATGCACTTAAACAGCACACCAGGGGCTAAAAAATAGGAGATAAACAGGTGACTAGGATACTATTTCCAATGCTCAGTTTGCACCCTAGCAAAGGAAACGGGATAAAGAAGAAGAAATTTCAGTAAAGAGACAAGCAGACTCAGGCCTGTAGAATGCTTCTTGAAAGGAGTGGAGGAATTCTTCAACTAGATTTGGGGAGGGGCAATGGAAAGTTCTTTAGGATATGGGTGATTTGTCAGTGAGACATGAAGAATGGATAAGAGAAAAGAGTAGCAGAAATGCTAAAGAAAAATTAAGATGGTTAACAGGAGGGGCAAGGTCAAGTGAAGGAGAAGTACAGCTAGTTCCCAGACTAGTATGACCCTGACCTCCATGACCAGTTTACGGGAGCTAAAGAGCAGAGTTCGGTTTAAAGTGGCATAACATGAAAAATGTCCAGTAATTAGGCTATGAGATAAGCAGAAGCCAAGCCATAAGCAGTTTTTTAGTTTTTTGCTGGAAGGAAACCATCTACTAGCACAGAGACAAAGACAGAAAAAAAAAAAAAAAAAAAAGCAGATACCAAACCCTTTGGTGTATTTATGCCTTAGTAACTATTCCAACCTCATATATCTTGAAAAGAGGAATTTAACCCCCAAATATCTTGAACTATCCTCCCTTAATTCTCCATTTTCTGGCTTAGGAGTTATTATTCTATTTCAGAGAGTGGATTCCTTACCAATGTCTCTGTTGAGAAATCTACTTTCTGCATGAGGTATATATTGCTGCCTAACAAAATTATCGCAAGATTAGCGGCTTAAAACACATACACTTATTACCCCACAGGCGTTAGGAATTCAAAAATGATTTACCTGAGTCCTTGGCTTAGGGTCTCCTAAGGTTTCAATCAAGCTGTTGGCCGTGGCTGCTGTTTTATCTGAATCTCCACTGGGGAAGGATAGACTAATATTTCACACAGTTGTTGGCAGAATTCAGTTCCTTGCAAGGTGCTAGACAGAGGACTTCAATCTCTTTTCGACTGTAGATTGTAGGTAACCCTCAGCTCCTGGTCATGCAGCAGTCTCCATATGGCTTCAAACAAGGAGGCTTGCTTTTTCAAAGACAGCAAGAGAGAAAAAGTCTCCTTGCAGGAAAACCATTGCAATTTTTTGTAATATAATCACATACGTGTAATCATGGGCATCCTACCATGTTTGCTATATGTTTTTGCTTAGAAACAGGCCATAGGTCCAGCACACACTCAATGGGAAGAAAATAGACAAGGCTTGGATACCAGGAGATAAGGGTTCTGGGAACCACCAAAGAGTTTTGTCTGCCACAAGAAGTCTCTCTGCTTAAACTCCAATGGGGTCATTTGCTGATCATTCCCCTTCACTGAAGTAAACACATGCATGACTCTATCTGTCTTGGTCAGCGTGGGCTGCCATAACAAATTACCATAGACTAGGTGTCTAAAACAACATCTATTTCTCACAGCCGTGGAAACCAGGAGTCTAAGATCAAGGCACTGGCACGTTGGCATATCTTGCATCTAGTGAGGACCCTTCCTGCTTTGCAGATAGCCAGATTCTCGATTTATCCTCACATGGTGGAAAGAACAGAGAGGAAGCAAGCCCTCTCTTGTCTTTTCCTGTAGGGACACAAACGCTCTTCACCAGGGCTCCACCCACATGACCTAATTACCTAATATCATTACACTGGGGATTAGGATTTCAATATAACAATTTGGGGGTATGAGAGAGTCACACATGCAACCCATAACCCCTCGCATAGTCTAGTTGCTGTTTAAAAAACTCAGTAGTAAATCTCTGGGCAGATCTTCACAATTCACGCATCTTATCCCCACATAGAGCTGAATCTGACATGTCTGAACTATCTCTAGAGAGGAAGTTAGTCCCATTTCACAATTAATTAAAATCACCCATGCTCAGGGGATGCTGTAATTGCAACACCTGTTAATAAATGAGAACAGCTCTCATGATTTTTATGGCTCCTCCATTTGAAGCTTTTCTTCCTTGATAGTTATAATTTCTTTAGGCGAAAAAGAGCTTGGCAGATCTGGAGACCAACTGTTCTATGTATCGATGTTAAAAAAAAAAAAAAAAAAAAAAAAGCCAGGGAAAGGAGGTCAGAAGGGAGAGCAGGCAGCCAGATTTCCCCAATTTATGTGAAAACTTTACTCCACAAAGACCTCATAGGCGATTGTTTTGTAAAATGACATCCAAACAGTTGTAACTGCCAACAGCTATTTTATTCTTGACATCAATTTCTGAAAACATCACCTGTGAAAAGTTCAACATTTAGCATTTCCTATTGTTTTATTGTTTCTTTGAGTATAGACCTAGTTCATGTGAAAAGTGCCATCTGAGGAAGAGTGCAAATACTAATGACCCCCAGATGAGGTAAAGGGGTGTGGTGGATCTAGGGAGTTAGAGAGTGGACATTGGAGTCAGAAGACCTTTGCACCACTTTGGGCAAACTGTGATTCCCAGAAAGGCAATTAACCTCTCTGGACCACTGTTTCTGATGGGTAACATGAGAGAAATAGATACTCCTATCTAGTCCTTTGATAGTTTAAGAGGAGAAATAAGGCAGTAGTTAAAAGTAGAGTTTTTACTACATTCCCTAGATATAATTCTTTATTACTGTCTTGGAGGAAAAAAAAAGAGAGAGAGAATCAAAGAAAGAAAAAAGGAAGAATTGAATGTTTCCAGAATTGAGCCTGATTATACAGCTTGACGCTGTGTTCATTTTTTCAATTTGATATAGTAATACATATAGATAGTAAGTTGGTCTAATTTTGCAAATCTCAAACTATTTATATGGTCCATATGAACCACCTGGGTGTTTTCTTGGAAGGAGAGTACTGGATTCCATTTCCAGATGTTCTCATTAGGAGGTCAGGGGAGGGTCTCAGTGATCTGCATTTTTAGTTAATACGGTCTGATGCAGTTCCTCTTTATCCCTCATTTGCAATAACCTTATCTAAAATTACAAGAATTCTGATCATTACTATTACCTCCTTGATTTCTTTCCCAGCCAAGTATGCTCCAATAGGGCCCTTGTACAGACCCATCTTTCTCCCAGCTCATTAGATGACCTTTCACTTTCACTTTAATGCCAGTTTCTCCCACAAAGTCCTCTCTACGCATTTAATTAGGTCCCTCTTCGCATTTTATACCACAATGCACTTTTCCTTCACAGTAATTATCATAATGATAGTTAATTAATATCTGTATAATTATTTATGAGCTATCTTTCTCCTCAACAGGACATGAGATTCCTGAGGCTAGACACTGTTACTTGGTTCACTAAAGCCCCAAAAGTGGCTTGAACAGAGTAGCTGCATCAAAAATATTTGTTGAAGGTATGAAGAAAAGGAGAAAGGGAGGAGAGAGCATAACCAACCAACAATTCATGTCTTCGGGAGTCTGAAAGGAAGAAGCCTAGGGGGGAAAAATAGCCAAATTTTTGAAACTAATATCCTGCGGCCAAACCTATACAAATATAGCACAGAGCAATCTTTGCAGAGAATGAAAGCACCTTTGCTGGCCTTTCAAAGCTTCCACTGAAACCAATTTTGCAAACTGAATAAATTCCATAACAATTCTTTGATGTAATTTTCATACTATAAGGATAGAAGTACATTCAGACAGCTTTAAATTATTATATTTTCGTTAATAATAGCAATTATTATTGTTTTTAAAGATTTTATTTATTTATTTGACAAGGATCACAAGTAGGCAGAGAGGCAGGCAGAGAGAGAGGGGGAAGCAGGCTCCCCGCTGAGCAGAGAGCCTAATGTGGGGCTCGATCCCAGGACCCTGGGATCATGACCCAAGCCAAAGGCAGTGGTCTAACCCACTGAGCCACCTAGGTGGCCCAGCAGTTATTTTTTTTTTTTTTTATTTACGAGTCACAAAGCACACAAAAAAAGTTTGAGTATTAACATAAATTGAAATAGAAAACAAGGGGTGCCTGACTGGCTCAGTCAGTAGAATGTGTGACTCTGAATCTTCGGGTTGTGAGCTGAAGCCCCATATTTGGCATGGAGCCTACTTGGGGGGAAAAAAATGACAAACAAGCCCCAATGAAAAATGGAGAAAGTATTCAGCATTGATCTATGTAAAATCTATTTCCAGGGGCACCTGGGTGGCTCAGTGGGTTAAAGCCTCTGCCTTCAGCTCAGGTCAGGATCCCAGGGTCCTGGGATCGAGCCCCACATCGGGCTCTCCGCTCAACGAAGAGACTGCTTCCTTCTCTCTCTCTCTGCCTGCCTCTCTGCCTACTTGTGATCTCTGTCTGTCAAATAAATAAATAAAATCTTTTTTAAAAAATCTATTTCCAATGGCTTGGCATTTGCAGCCATGTACAGTAGAAGATTTATCACCTGACAAGATTAGTACCAATAGTTGGGAAGTTTTAGAAAAATAAGTTGAAGACAAGAATCACAAAAAATGTGTACATACCTCAAATATGTTTTAGCCTAAAACAGAAAAAAAATGTATATTCTTATATAATTTGTTGATGTACAGCCAAGTCTTCTTCCTTAAATGAATTCGCTAGTAGAGATTTGTATAACCTTTCTTTCCAAAATATTCCCACTATTATTATGGTATCTTCTGCAATTTCCAGCTTGAGTCACTTACGGTGAAGCTAAAATTTTAAAACACTTATAAACAAATTTCAGTACAAAGTGTTTATAGACCTCTATGACTTGTTTTCTCAATCTTTAATACTCACCTTTCCCATAACTATTCTGATAGCAATTTTGGTTTAGTGGCTTACCCTTATGAAGCCAAATTCTTGGCTCAGTTTGCATAAAAACCATAGTTCTTTTTCTTACTGTATCTATATTTAACCAGAGTAAGTACTATATCCATTACAATGGTACATGCAACACATGTGGGGATAGACTCAAGGGACTGTGGGTAAGCACACAACCCAAGTGATGAAACCAAAATTGTGTAGGCTGACTCAAAGGCTCTGACTCCACTGGGAGTCATCAAATGTTCATTGATTTGATGATGAATTAAATTGAAGCCAGCTAAAGAAGTCTCTATCTTGTGTAGTTTAAACCTCAGTGGCTTAAGCAGTTGCTAAAGTATTAATAATGAGAATTTTCATAAATACAAGATAGTTCTCTCATCTTTACCAAACCATGACAGTCTGAAGTAAAAAGTCACTGAACCTTCTCTAAGTTGCATCCTGGGCTTTTTGTTTGATCAAAACCCAGTCGCCTAACATTTATCAATTCAAAAGTGACCGTACTGACAAAAGTAGAGGCACCCTAGAGAGTGGAGCCATTTTGGGTAGGAAGTAGTAAGGATCTGAATTAGATACACATGGATTAATAGTTCTGCTAACCACCAAAAAACTTAGCACACATATCAACTACCTCCTGAATTTCTGCTGGACAGATAATATTCATACGACAGTAAACAAGACCCAGTTGGCCAAAAGTAGCATACTTTCTAAGGCATCTTGGGTAATTTTCTCAATTTCTTTTAAGCCTCTATTGTTGTATCCATGAAATGATCAAAATGTGACAATTATTTTTATAATAGCTAATGGGTTGTTTCAAAAATTTACTTTTACTCCCATGAAATTCCTTTGTTTGAACCAAGAAACAACAAAAGATTTGCTTTGCAAATGCTAATACATTTTTGGCCCTTAAGCCAAACAGACAAACAAAAACTCTGCAGTCAGTAATAAAAATCAAAATAATATTGGCATTGGGATAATGAAGATGTTCTGGAACAGACCACAGTGATGGTGGCAGAGCAGTGTAAATTTACTAAATGCAACTGAGTTGTGTACTTTGAAATGATTAAAATAGTAAGCTTTAGGTTATATATATTCATGACATATACATGACATGAAGAGATGACAATGATACGGGGACAATATTTGCTGGGTTTCTATCATGAGTTTAAGTCTTAAATGATTACAACCGAGGTATCAGGTAGAATGGAATCAGAGTTTAATGTTAAAGTTAAGTTTGAGAAAACTAACAGCAATTATACTTTTGGACATCTGGGGATGGGTAACTTATAAGTGGCATTTCCTTCCTTTTTTTTTTAAAGATTTTATTTATTTATTTGACAGACAGAGATTACAAGTAGGCAGAGAGGAAGGCAGAGAGAGAGAGAGAGAGAGAGAGAGGAGGAAGCAGGCTCCCCATGGAGCAGAGAGCCCGATGTGGGGCTCAATCCCACGACCCTGGGATCATGACCTGAGCCGAAGGCAGAGGCTTTAAGCCACTGAGCCACCCAGGTGCCTCATTTCCTTCCCTTTATAATCACTACTGGACTGTGGACAATCAGCAAGTCATTTAACTACTCCGAGTTTCATACTCACTTTACCAGTACTTATTACAGCAGGGGTGTAAACGAGATGACCTTTAACCAACATTCTAGCTTTTTTCATATTCTCTTCTTCATATGACAAATTCTAGAAAAAGGAAAATTCCCCCTCTTCCACCCCTCAGGTCAATTCCTTGGCCTTGTCTGAATTGCTCTATATCCCGCTCTATGTCCTCTATATCCCCACAGACTACACCAAAGGCTCTCTTACCTTATGTCTTCTAAGAGAGCAGACTCCGGGATGCTCTGGTAGGAGATGAGATGATCCGAGGAGAAAACAGAAGACCTCTTGTCCATCCCTACTCTGACTGGTGTTCCTCCTTATCTGTATCTCCCCTAGGGCAGCCTCTCCTCCATGGTTCCAGCTAGCACTGACTTTCAGGAACATTCTTTTCCCTTGGTCCCTTCAGACTTAATGGTGGCTATGGTTTACTGTTGGAGCTTGTCACCTAGTACCCCCCATCCTATGCTTGTTTATTTAACTCTGCCCACACCTCTCCTATATTAAATTCTCTTCATTTGCCCCATGTGTTTCTTGACAGAATGCTAACAAAGAACATAAGTATATTAAAATGCACATTGATGGAATAATTTAGAAGTCACTGACAATATCCAATGGAATGATAATGATGCAATGTATACCCATATGGTGTGTTGTCCTCCCAATAACAGAAAATTCTTTTACCTTGGTGACACAGCCATTTATTTTGCTGACCATACTGAAAAAGGCAAGTGGTAGATATCAATGACCCTTTGGTCATTCTAAACTAGGCCACCACTTCCATATTTAATACTTAGAGCCTTTCCTCTGGCTTGAGCTGGGAGCCTGTATTCATGGTTATTTTGCAGTTTCAGCTATCTTTTCTCTTAAGAGTAAATACAAAAGCAACAACAATAATATATCACTAAACCCAAATTACATAATCTTTTAATCCATAGACCAGGGGTAGGAAATTATTCCGCTTCATGTTGTGAACTGTGTCCATCAAATAGTTATCTCCAAACACTGCTGATATACACCACTACTTAAAACCGAAACCTTTCACACTCAGTAGTAGTTAAATTGAGTTACTCTGAAAATAGCATGTATAAATATTTTTAAAAGATTAAAGTTTTGGGGCACGTGGGTGGCACAGTCGGGTAAGCATCCAACCCTTGGATTCAGCTCAGATCAAGTTCCCTACACAGAGCTCCTCACATAGTGCAGTCTGCCTGAGATTCTCTCTCACTCTCGCTCTGCCCCTCCCACTAATGTATGCTCTTTTGCTCTCTCTAAAATAAATCAACAAATCTAAAAAAACAAAGAGATTAAAGTTCTCATTTTTTGGCCCAAAATGGCTATCAATTATTTAAAAGATGAGCTCATGTAATTTAATCGTTTCCTATGGCTGCCATAGCAAATTATTACAGCGTAGGTGGTTGAAATCAATAAATGTTTATTCTCCAACAGATGGAGGCCCTGAAGTCCAAAATCAAGGTGATAATAGAGTTGATTCCTTCTGGAACTTCTGAAGGAGAGAAACTGTTCTGTGCCTCTCTCCTAGCCCTGGTGGCTGCCAGAAATCGCTGCTGTACCATGGCTTGTAGCCACAGAAGCCCAGTCCCTGCTTCTACTCCACATGGCTCTCCCCCATTTGTGGTTCAGTGTCTCAGGTCTCACTCTCTCTCTTCATAAAGACACCAGCAATTCTATTTGAGACTAACCCTAAAGCCAGGATGATCTGATCTCAAGATCCTTAATTCATCTACAAAGATCCTGTTTTCAAATAAGGTTACATTCACAGATAATGAGGGTTAGGGCTTGGATATATCATTATGGAGGGACACCATTCAACCCACTACATACGTTTATATTGTACATGGTTGTAAGTTGTAGCTTCTTCAGGACTCATACTGTTATAAAGAACTGAGCCTATGAAATAATAACTGGGTTTGATTATGCTAGGAGATTTTTTTTTCTGAGAATTCTAAAAGCTTTCTCTTAGTGGAACAGATTTTTGCCTCAATGCATGAACATCTGCTTGCATCTCATAAAATAATTTGTACTCTTACAAATAGAAAATAATCATGAACTCAGACAGGTGGGCCTTTGTGCAGGAAAAGATTCAGAGCTCCTTAAATTTCTCCTTAAGACCCTAGTGATATTGAAGGATATTACAGTCTCTTGTTAGATTGACATATTGTCTTATAACAACACTGTGTGTGCCAGTTATGGGTTTTAAGGTCATTCATTCTTATATGTTTTCTTTTCTTTGTGTTTCCAGGTTATCAATCTTCTGGATTCAAGAGCCATCTATTTCTATTAGAGCACAACTCAATTTCTCTTGACCTCGTAGCTGTATCTACAATTCTCTGATCTGTATCTCACTTAATGAGTTCATCAATGACTATCCCTAACACCTTCCTCTTCTTTATGTCTCTCAGTGACAATTTTTTAAAATGAATATTCACTCTCTTCACTCATGAAAGCAAGAAGGTGATGGATATTGAGACTGACAAATATTTATATGTATTAGAAGCACACAGTTCATATTTAGGGGAAAAATGTTTGAATGAAGAAAATAAATGAATATAATAAAATAAAATTTAATGTAATGAATTATTTACTGTGTGCCTGGCATATGAGGTTATTTGTGGAAAATGCAATTTATTATCTGTGGAAAATAAAGTGCACACTGATCTAAAAGCCAGAAGAACTAAGGTTTAATATTAATTCATCATTATTTATCACTGTGACCTTGAGCAAATCACTGTATCTCAATGGATCACAAGTTTTCTTAATTGTGAAATGATGGGTTTGTATTAGGTCATTTCTAGAGCCCCTTTTAGGTTTTAATGGTTTACAGTCAGATATTAATATCTACATTAGAAATAGAACACACAGAAAATATCCATCTGAGACTTCTGCCTCAATCTGGAAATGATGTTTTGTTGCTTACGAATTTCATAGTGTTATTCTATCCTCATTTATATTTCAACTCACCTGAGCCTAGTTTACCCCTTTAAAACAGTGTATTACTGGAGGAATTGGATTTGACTCTATTGTCATCAAAGGATAAATTCAGGCTTCCCTGGAATGTATTGTGCAAAATACGTCGCAATGGAGAAAAGTTGTTTCAACTACTCTCATATTGTCCCATATTATGAACATTAGATGCCCTTCATAAATAAAAGATGACACTCAATGTGTTTGTGCATATTTGTGCCGATTCTCCCCCACTTAATTGAGCTGTAATTTACATATAAAGTAAAATTTCTGTTTGTTTTAGAATTTGCTGTAATTCCTCATTACACATTTGAATCGATCCAAGAAGCCATCTTTAAGATTTGTTTATAATAAGCAACTGAGCACTACAATGATGGCATAGGAAGTGATCAAGAGTAGAAACAAAGTTACAAATACACTACCCTTCCAAACCAAAGCCACAACTCTCCCTCCTGATCTTCCCTGAATGGTTATCTGGTATCAGGACATCTTTGAGCAGTTAGAAATGCACTTGGAGGATGTCCCTAACTCACTGGCTTTAAATAGTAAGCACTTAGCATCTAGGTAATTAAATTAACATTTAATTTAACAAAACATTTTTGTGTGCAGTGCTCTCCCAGGTTCTATAAGGTGTATAAACATGGTTTATTTTTGACCTCCCAGGATTTCTAATATAGCCAAACTTAAATAGAATATTAATTACATGGAGGCAATAATCAAACAAATGTTATATAAAAAAGAGTAACAAAGTTCTGAGCTCCTTAAAGAAAGAGGAGATGGGATATTGAGAAGATATTTGGAAAAAAAAAAAAGGGAAAGGCGACAGATATTCTGAGCCTTGAAAAATGAGTAGATTTCAACAGATAGCAATGAGCAGAAGTCTAACCTTGATGTGACTGAGGTATGATAGATGGAATGTGTATTGAAAAATAAAACTAAAAAGAGACTGGGATGAACAAATAGATGGCCTTGAATGACATGCTAAGCATGAGAAAATTATTTCTGGTCCATTTTGGAAATTAAGTTGAAATGGAGGCCAGAAGACTAATGGTTCACCGTATTGGGAAAAAAAAAGAAAAGAAAGACAGAGAGAGAGAATAAATTCTAGAAGAAAATACTGTGGAAGTAAAATCAGCAAGAACCAAAATTTGCAGTTATACGCCTTGACATACACATTTGCATAATACTTTGTACTCTGTTATTACTTCAAATAATGTTTTTCATCACTAAGTGCTTAATAAGCACTCATTAGGATTAATAAGTCAGACAAAAATGATATGCAAATCATAAGATTTCAGGTGCACCGAATAAATATAATTTTCCCTGCTGTGTAAGTGTTCTTGATACTTTCTGCATCTTTTGTATTCAGAAGAAGCTTATATTTTTTTTTCATTGTTATTTAGTTTTTCTGTCATCTGATAGTTTCCTAAGATGACTATCTGTCATTTCTCAAGGCATCTGTGTCTGAGAGGTCAGGAATTGGGGGAGTCTTAGTAGTGATACACTTTTTTTCCCCATTGTAACTTATGTTCTACATCTTGGGTCATCATCTAGGACATCAATAGTATCACTACAGCTATACTTTCTTATTTTCTCTTGACAGTGTTCCCAGAGTTGATAAATGGTCCCACCTTGGTGTGGAAGGGAAGTATTTATTTTGAAGCCAAATGTAAGTTTATGAAATCATCACTGACTGGCTACAATAACTGAAATAGGAAGCAAGGTTTACTACCTTAACAAATTTGAGACCAATACTTCTAAGATTTCTGTCTCAGACTCCATCTTATTCTTTTGTAATCCTTTTTTGTTGCTAGTTAGCCTAGCTTTAAACCTGGGAATTTCTTACTGTTGATACACTCAAATCAACGTACAGAGAATCATTATTCCCAGACATAAGGCTTACCCTTCTTCCCTTTTACCCTTTTTCAAGGTTTTTTGATAGAACACCCACCCAAAAAAAAATGGCACCTAAACTGGGACAGGTTACTAATACCACAACAATTGCCTATTAAGTTTTAAAATGCATGTTCTGGTAAAAATCCATTTATAAAACACAGATTAGGGTTAAGTCTAAAGTAGGATCTCTTATTTCCTTACCTTAAAATTGAAAACAACCTACAGTTCAAGACTGACCTGACCTAACCATTTAGTTATAGGCAGAGGAGCTTATAGACAGCCAGGGTATAATAAGTTTCCTCTGTGGGGGAGTCCTGTCTGTCTCCTTAATACAAAGAACAGAAGTTTAGGAGATTTCAAAAGAGAGAGAACAGAACTGGTGTACCAGAGTATAGAACAAAGAGATAGAAGCTGGGGTCTTGCTTACAGAAAACCATAAACCTATACCTTGTAAAATAAGATCCTATATTTTTCATACTCAAACCAACAAGACTGGTTACTTCCCCAGGGAGCAAGGGTAGAAGAGGCAACAGCTCCCTCTAAAGACACTTTTCCCTTGCTTCCCTTGCCTTTGGCGTTGTTCCTAGGAAGATGTTGCTGCGGCTGAGGTCGAGGTCTTAATCTCACAAAACAAACTGAGGGTTGCTGGGGGGAGGGCGTTTGGGAGAAGGGGGTGGTATTATGGACATTGGGGAGGGTATGTGCTTTGGTAAGTGCTGTGAAGTGTGTAAACCTGGTGATTCACAGACCTGTACCCTGGGGATAAAAATATATGTTTATAAAAAATAAAAAATTATATTTAAAAAAAAAGACACTTTTCCCATATAAAGAGAAAGGGATCGTCTCATCTTTTCTCAGTTATTTTTTTCAATTAACATCTAATGTATTAATTGTTTCAGGGGCACATGTCTGTGACTCGTCAGTCTTAATAGAATACACAGTGCTTATTACAGCACATATCCTCCCCAAGGTTCATCACCCATTTATCCCACCCCTACCCACCCTCCCCTCCAGCAACCTCCAGTTCCCTTCCTAAGATTAAGAGTCTCTTACGGTTTGTCTCCCTTGCTGGTTTCACCTCATTTTATTTTTTCCTCTCATCTTTTCTCAGTCAAAACACGATGAATGTGTTCATTCTTATACAACTAAAAGCTGATAAACTAAAATTTAAGTTTCAAAATTAAGTAAAAGGAGGTACACTCAATTGGTAATATATTTGGACACATGGTGTTGGAAAATCATTTTGCATAAATCTCTCATGTTTCCACCTACCTAGGTATTAAAAGCCAATTTGTTTCAGATTATCTCTCAACTATGATTGCATAAGCAGACCACTTTAGAAAGACAGACTGTGATCTCCTCTGGAGCAGATTAACTTAAATTCTAGAACAGTAAAGATAGAAATGTCTGCCTCTCCTGGAGACATTCCAAGACTATAAAGATGGAAACATCTCCCTTTTTTCTACAGAGTAGATTTGCTTGTATTCAGGCAATAAAGATAATCTCTCTCTCTCCCAGCAATTCACTAGCAGTGCCTATAGAAGAATGGGGTTTTCTAATATCTGTGTTCTCTATAATGTTTCCCCATTGCATGTTCAGGTAAGATCTTGCTTTCAGTGCATTGCCCTGTGGGAACTGGGGCTTGAGGAACAAGTGCCAAGATGATACTCCAGTTCGCACTACTGAAACAGCTAATAACCTGTCTTTCATCTCTGACCCAGATGCCTCATGTCTTTCTGCTGGCAACTATGAACCCATGACAGGTCAAGTGGGTTAGCTTTGAAGTACTGTAAACTCAGACTCTTCCGAGAGTCTATTTCTGGCGTGACAATTTTTTTTTAAATTTTATTTATTTACTTGACACAGACAGAGAGATCACAAACAGGCAGGGAGGCAGGCAGAGAGAGAGGGGGAAGCAGGCTCCCCACTGAGCAGAGAGCCCTAGGCGGGGCTCAATCCCAGGACCCTGAGATCATGACCTGAGCTGAAGGCAGAGGCTTTAATCCACTGAGTCACCGAGGCGCACCCCCCACCCTGGCGGGACAATTTAATAGATTTTTCTTTAACAATTTGGGGGGTGAGGGGAGACATTATTTTGAAGATAAAAAAAGTAAAGCTAATGTTTATTGAAGGCATGTACATTAAAGTATTCATCTTCACAATGATTTCCACATCACGACTGTGAAGATAGGGAATCTCTCATTCTCTGTATTTTCTCCAGTGTCTGCTACAAAGTCTTAAACAAAACCGATGTTCCAGAAGTATTTGCTACACGAAGAAAACAAATGAGTAAATATAGTGGTTGAGTATGCTTTTTTACAAATGGTAGACTGCTGTTCAGAGAGAAGAAACAATTTTCCTTGAACTTCACAGCTAATAACAAGGAGCCTTGAAACTGATGTTCTGATCTCTCTACATAGATAGCCCCTGTTGTTTGCACAGATTTTAATGATGTATCTATCAGCTAATCCTGACATCCACCCATCTCATGGAAATTCCTTTACCATCTTTACCACTAAACTGCATCAAACAGCTATAAACTGGGCTATAATGTAAACAAATAACAAAATATAAAATGGATTAAAATTATTTTCACTATAAAACTGTGTTCTTTATAGCTGACATGCAGAAATCATAGTTACCTTCACACTTGTACCTTGAAACTGTTTGTACTTAATATACTAATGACACATAAATATTTTAGGTAACATGCCCCTACATTATATTATTCAGCGAACCAGGAATTTCCCTCTGGTATTCATTGATACAGTACTGAGTTCTTTTTTAGAAAGACTCTGAGTTTATATGCAGCATTATTTAAATAACCCCCAAATCATATCCAAATATGAAATGCATCCAAAAATTTTTCATGAAAAGAGGGTTATAGTAATCAGATGTAGTCATCATTTCATGATAAAGACTAGACATTTACATTGTTTAAGTTGAAAGAAAGAAGTTAAAGCAGGCTGTCCGTGACCCATTCCTCTCCCAATTGCAGGGGAATCTCTGGAGACAGAAACAAGGTAGACAGTCTAGAAAAATCCCCTTGTGAACATTCTAATAACCGGACCACCTCGTAAATAAGTAAGGATAGTCAATAGAGGGAGAATAGTTCTTCGTGGAATGCTGTTAGCAAAGTGTCACTGCTGTAGCATTGCTTATGTACCTGGAAACTGAGGTACAGTGGGTCTTGGCCCCCTGGAGATGGACCATAAGATACACAGTCAGAGCTTTTCTTAATAACCTAAATCCCTCCCCACTGTGTGAGGCCAATGTTTGAAGCTAATATAGACTGAAAGGCTCATAAGGCCACATACATTTGTTTTCTTCACTTTCAAGTTAGAGTAATCAGAAGTGAATGATGGATATATTATTTAGCAAAATGCAATGTCTGGCTAGATGTTTTCTTTCCTAGAGCTTGCAGAAAATACTGCTAAGTATCAACCACCCAGTGAGTCTAACCAGTATTAAGGTTCTATCCTTCAACTGTACTAATTTGCACAGTGCCCTGCATGTTCTACTGTTCTACAAGCTGTTTGCCTGCGTCCTTTTTTTCTTTTTCTCATCATCCGGAATCATCTCTAGAGCACTTCTATACCATATTGACTCTTGTGACCTTCTATTTATGGAGATCAACCATGCCGTTACAGACGGGCAGGATGCTTGACGTCAAGAAGAGTAATTTGTAAACCAGCATCACTTCTTCACAACACCTGTGTTCTCCCTTATGTTTATCTTCACACAGATTTTAGGTATACTTCAGGCCTCTTCCTCTCAAAATTAAGTATAGTATTCCTTCCTGTTGGAAAGATGAAAGTCATGTAACGGTACAATGAAATCATGCTTTGTCAACAAGTGTGGGTTGCTTTTGTGACCACTGAAAACTAAGAAACATAAATTGTTTAGTAACTACAACCTCTGTGAAGGTAGTGAAAGTTTTCCCTCTCTCTACCATGTACCTAGAACAATGCAATGCCTGGTTCATTTTCTATATCTGTGTATCTATAAATAGATAAATCTATTGATCTGATGTTTACAAGAGCACAATAGATTTTTTAAAAAATACTGATGACCTACTGTAAGGGCCTGCCCCTCCCAGAGGAACTTGCTTGTGGACCCCGGATGTAGGGGCGGGGCAGGCCGGGTGGAGATGTCCAATCGGTGGGGCCCACGTATATCCGCTAGGGTGAATTGAGATCGGACTGGCCACCTGTGTAGGGGCGGGGCTCAACCAACCGCATAAAGGTTGGGTGTGCGAGGCTGTCAGGGGAGTAGGAGAGCTGTAGCGGGAGCAGAAGGAAGAGTCCACGGGAGCGGAAGAGGCCGCGGAGTGGAGGAGCAGTAACAGCTATAAGAGCTGTAAGAGCTATAACCGCCGCCGGCAGTCTCCAGCCTCCGGTGGCCCCGAGCCTCCTGCAGGTTGGACCCGCCTCTGGTGGCCCCGAGCTGCCGCCTGCAGCCTCCAGCCACCTGCAGTACCGCCTCCGGCGGTCCCGAGACATCAGCGGTCCAGCTGTCTGCACCTGCAGCCCCTAGACTCAGCGGTCTTAAGACACCAGCGGTCCAGCTGTCAGCAATCCCGACGCTTGCAGCCCCGAGATGCCAGTGGTCCCGAGAGGCCAGCGGCCCTGAGACGCCAATGGCCCCTAGCCACCAGCAGCCTCGCCGCAAAATGCCTTGCCACCCCAACCCACGAGCGGCCTTGTCTGCAGCGGTGGCCTCCTCTGGGTGGCAGCCTTGTCAGAGTGGCATCATGGGGAGCAGAGTCTGTGTCATCGGGGTTGTCCTCCTGGTCATCGTCGCTGTCATCGCTGCCTCTTTGTCGTTGGGAGCGGCCTCGTCCAGAGTGGCCTCTTCTTGGGAGCGGCCCTGTCCGGGAAGTGACCTCATGGAGCAGCGGCCTCGTCCTGGGCGTGGCCTTGTCCGGAGTGGCCTCTTCTTGGGAGCAGCTTCGATGGGAGCGGCCTCATCTGCGGAGCAGCCTCCTCTGGAGCGGCCTTCTTGGGAGTGACCTTGCCGGGATCATCGCCTTGGTCGCCTTTTCGTAAGAGACAGCCCTGACCAGTCAGTTTGATTCTTGATGCTTGGCGTGAAATAAAGCTTTGCTTGACCTTCGCTTTCTATCAGTCTCATTCCTTTGATCACGGACCCTAACACTACCCCTTGCAATATGTTAAAAATATTAATAGGAATTAATATTGCAGAATTTTCACTGTCATATTCATGCGCCTTATATTTCTTATGTATATAGTGGTTTGGAGTATATTTCTAAACCACTGGGGGGAAACACTGTGCTTATTGAGTGTCTGTATCAGTTCAAATGAAATAGGAGATTTATTTTTATCTGCACGTCACTTTTATATATTCATTTACTGTGGTTTCATCCCATATGCATACCCAGGGAGACGCTGTAAATATAAGAAGCTATGTGGTATTAAGTCCCCTTAATGAAGTAAATAAATAGAAAATTAAGCATTTGTAAATAAATGGCTACAATCTGACAAGGCACGTAAATTGCAATACCCAAGTTCAGGAAGAACAGGTTTGACTAAGTTTAGGTGTCACAAAATAAGGAGGCCATTGCCTTGCAAAATCCCCTATGAGAAATCCAAGTGCTACAATTATGTCTGAACCCTAAATTACTTAAGAATTATTTAGAGGCTCTGCCATACTAAGTGTAATGGGATAATACTCTCATTAAGCTCTAGTCAATTACCACGAGTAAGTCAGAATCATTTTAGAAACCCAAACTAGTAGGTTGGATAATTCATTTCCAAGAGCTCACTGTGGCATCATCCTGCTGCAGCCATCTGTATCCTAAAGCAAGGTGATTCCCAGGTTTATTACTGAAATACCATGGCAGTGTCAGTACATGTGCCAGAGTGATTTCCCTGTGGTCACACATTTATTTAGCCAAACAAATGGCTGCGCTTACAGTAGGTAGCAGATGTTGTCAGTTGCAGGACACAACATCATCTGAAGCATCTTTTCTCTGGTTGCCACTGAGAAGGAGTTGGAATGTGAAAGGAGTGGAGTGATTTAACTTAAGGACCAGGCTTTTGCTCCATAAAAAGTTTCTTGTGATTTCCGTTATACCCTGACCCCAGATATTCCCCTGAAAAGTGTTAATAAGTCCCTCTTGCTATCCACTTGCTATCCAGTGCTTAGCAGCACTGAATAATGAAAGCAGATAGAAGAGTAGGGTTCTCCAAAGGGCTCGCCTCACTCTGACTACTGATACAAGTCAAAGTTGGCCTTCACACCTCACCATTCTTCCCTGTCCCTGGAGTACAAAGCACCTTCCATATGTCGCATGTTTCCTTCTAGACGACAGCTTTCTGAATTAGCTGAAAGCTCTCAGTTATGTGAACGGCATGAGCTTCTTACTATCTTATTGTTGATTTCCTTATTCCCCATCACCATCTCCAGCTTGTGGTATTTTTGCTTCCAAAAAAGGGAAAGAAACTTGAGGAAGATGTTGTACATTGGCTCATACGATGCCCTAAAACAACTCTCTTTTTGTTTGAAGACTTAGGATACGAAGTTGAGAAAGCTTACCTTGCAGCTAGACTGCGGTGGCTACGTGATATAATTCCATCCAAGAACCATATGCAGAAATACATTAACATAGCCCTATTTCTGCCTCTTTCCTTCTCCCGGAATCTCAGACATAGTCACACCGCAGGAGATGTTTTGTGACCATGCAGGAAACGGAAATAGAAATCTGGAGTCCTAGACCAGTAGCAGCAGATCCCTGCCTTCAGGTTTCTTGCTCTTTACGAAAAATGCCCCTATTTTCAAAAGAATGTAAATTTATCTGTTGCTTTTTTTTTATTTTAAAATATTTTATTATTTATTTATTTGAGAGAGAATGAGTGAGAGACAGCATGAGAGAGGAGAAGGTCAGAGGGAAGAGAAGCAGACTCCCCAAGGAGCTGGGAGCCCGATGTGGGACTCGATCCTGGAAGTCCGGGATCACGACGACCTGAGCTGAATGAAGGCAGTCGCTCAACCAACTGAGCCACCCAGGAGCCCTCTCTGTTACTTTTAATTAAAGTTTTGTTAAATAAAAGAAAATTCTTCTTAGACAAGGAAACTTTTAAAGTTGGTGGTAAGCTCTCTGACTTTCCAAAAAATAGTTATGCTTTTAGTCTCTTTTTATGAAGTCTGTATGTGGAAATGAGGGTCCTTTATATCATAAATGGGAGGAAATTATGTTTCTCGGATGCACCCCTATGCCACAGCAAGGATGTCACTCCTGCCTAACTGACACTCGCAAGAGCAGCAAACAGCTTGTCCTTTGCACTCACCACTCACATCACATCGGTATGGCTGTGATAAATGATTCGAACGGTTTAATGTAGTAACACCATTATATATCAAGTTAACACGAACCACACTTATACGTTCTTTTAGGGAGAAAAGGCCTCTGCTTATATGAAATATGCAGAAAAACCCTCTTTTTCTTGACCAATAAGTTATTTTTCTATTTGTATTTCGTTTGCTGTGGTATATTTCATATATTCAGTTTAAACCCACACACAAATTCTTAGAAAATTTCTTTCCAAGAAGAGGCATACTTTGATTTTCTCTCTAGCCCCTCAAACTTGAATGCTTTATTTCCTGGGCTTTTGTGTCCCCAGACTTCTTTTTTTTTTTTTCCCTTTAAGATTATTTATTTATTTATTTATTTGACAGAGATCACAAGTAGGCAGAGAGGCAGGCAGAGAGAGAGGAAGGGAAGCAGGCTCCCTGCTGAGCAGACAGCCAGATGCGGGGCTTGATCCTAGTACCCTGAGATCATGACCTGAGCCGAAGGCAGAGGCTTTAACCCACTGAGCCACCCAGATGCCCCCCCAGACTTCTGATAATAGTTTCTCATGACTCCCATTCTTCCTTCTCTGATCCCTGCACAGGGCCCCCTTCCCGTGGGATGCTCTGCAGAACATCGCCCTTGGCTCTCTTTTCTTATCATGTGGCATGTTCTTCTAGAGTTACTGTGTTCCGTTCCATGGCTCTAATTACATAAAGGTGACCAAGAAGATCATGTCTCCAAGCCAGAGCTCTCTCATGAGATCAATAGGTACAATAATAAGTGGGTCTATTTGCTTTGTGTAGGAAAAAAGGCATAATTTGTAGCTTTTGCTGATTTCTGTGGGATAATTACTCCATCTATAGCCAATTTCAAGCTACCAATAGTTTAATAACTAGCTCACAAAGTTTCTGAAATCAGCAATTGGCTTTTTGCAGGCTGATACAAATGGTTCCAGTGGACCAAAGACACTATTAGGCGACATCCTTTCACTGTTGTAAAATTTCAATCAATACGCCCAAACTAACTCCCATGATCCTCTCCTGCCCCAGCTTTCTCCTTCTCAAGGATTAAAACTACCACTCATTTACTTGCTTAACTCAGAGCTGTGGAAGTCATCCTTGCTTTCTTCTTCAGCATCAACCTCTACATCTGATCAGTAACTAGATCTCCTATAATTTAGTGGTCTTTAATATCTTTCAAAATACCCCAGTGACATCAGCTAAATCTGAGTCATCCTTATCTCTCACCTGGATCACCACAATACTGTTCTAATTTGTGTCTCTCTTCCGGCCCAGGGGAATCTGCCTGCAATGGCCAGAGGGATCTTTCTATGAGTCAGACCTAATCAAGTCATATTCTTAGGTGGAGGTCTTCGTTGGCCATTCACTGAGACCTTTATCGGTCGTGTGACGCAAATTGGATAACGTTTCAAATCCTTCAGGAGATGTAGAAGAAGGTCCTCATGGGCTGATACCTACTAATCTCCCCAGCATCATTTCTTATTCCACAGATGGCAACTAAGAGCACATAGTCAGATGAAATGAATTATGCCCTCTTTTGATTCTAAGCCTTTGTACATGCTCTTTTCTTTTACTAAACTAACATTATATTTTTAGTTTTTTAAAGCTATATTTATTTATATGAGAAAGAGAGAAAGAGAGACAGAGAGAGAGTGTGCTGTGTGCATGTGTGTGCAAGCAGGGGGAAGGGCAGAGGGAAAGGGAGAGAGACAGACTCCCCACTGAGCAGGGAGTCTGACACAGAGCTCCATCTCAAGACCCTGAGATCATGACCTGAGCTGAAATTAAGAGTCAGACACTTAACTGACTGAGCTACCCAGATACCCCCCAAAACTAGTATTTTTTATTAAAAAGCATATATTTTAATATATATGATATTAATATGTATTATATTATATTTAGAAATATATATGTATATATATTTCAAGTATTTAACATAATATATACCAGGCCTTATTTTAATTTCCTTATTAGTAGTCTTGTTTAATCCTGATAACCACCACTCTAGTAGTTAGCTTTTGTTTTTATTTCGTTTTTTTTTAATTTAGGGACAGAGAGGTTAACCAACTTTTCTATGATTGCACAGCTAATAAGTGTGGGTACTATACTATATTCTTTTTCAGTGTCCCACCCCCTCTACTCTTCATCAAACTTACAAATCCTTAGTTTCCAGTCCTTTAGGAAGCTTTTAAATAATGGACATAATTACATATATTCCAATAGTACACCAAATTAATCCTTAACCTGGGCATACTTCTGTGGAATTACCTATCTACTTGTCCTTGACCCCTAGAAAAATGTCATACTTCCAGAGGCAGGGCTATCTTGTTCACTACCTTATCTGAAGCACTTAGTGTACTCAGTACACAACAATTGTAAATTCATATTTGTTGAATGAAAAGTGAAGACAATGCCATATGAGGCCAGTAAGACTCAATGATTTACAGACTCATATTACCTACCGAGTTTGAAATGGGAACCAAATAATAGAGTAGGAACTCTCCAAAGCTACCTCTCACTGCTTTCGACTGACACATTTAATGTGGGATTATAATCCAAAAAATGAGCTGAAGGAAAATATAAATTGCAAAATAATATATTATAGACTGCTAAAGAAATTTACAGATCTTTCAGTCCATTCTTCTGGCTATAGGGATAAGGAAACCAAAGTTCACACAAATAATGAGATCCATCCAATGCTTTTATTTATTCAACCTCCTCATGAGATTAAACTAGGGAATGCAAGAGGCACTTTTGTTCTCAAGAGGAATAAAGATGTGAATAAGGACTGAGAAATAGAGAGTGAAAAACTGGATCTGGACATCTAAACACTAAATCATCAGTTATTTGATATAATTGCTACTTTGTTATGAACATTAACTATACACATAAGAATTGATCCAAATCTGCGATACAAGGGATGTAAAAGGAAAGATGTATTAAATAAATTTATCTTGGGTTCTTTTTTTTTCTTTTTACATTTACATTAACAGAAACACACTGCAAATGATATCTTAGTAAGATCAACTTCACTTCCCAGTACTTCTGCCATAAACTGAGAATGGCACCACGATTCCCAAAGAGTTTTTTTTTTTTTTTAAGATTTTATTTATTTATTAGACTCAGAGAGAAAGATCACAAGTAGACGGGGTGGGGGGGTAGGCCCCCTGCTGAGCAGAGAGCCCGACGCGGGACCTGATCCCAGGACCTGAGCTCATGACCTGAGCTGAAGGCAGAAGCTTAACCCACTGAGCCACCCAGGTGCCCCCCAAAGGGTTTTTATAACAATCTTCTTCCGTAAAACTTTTAGTTGTGCCTATCACTTAACAGGTACTCACACAAAATAATAAAAATTTGATGAATAACAATGATATTGCTAACTTTGAATCCTTTTTTACTTTTGTTTTATCAGTAAAGTGTTTGTATGTTTTGTTGTTTTGTTTTTGTTGCTTTTAACTCTAAATACAGCTTTATTATTGTAGTCAAAGAGTCAGGAATTACTCACATACCTCCACTTCCACCTTCTCTGAAATCACTATTCACAATGGGCAATGTGACATGAACAAGACAGCTGTCCCAAACAAATATTGCTAGAAAGATCTGGCATAAGGAATTAGGTTTCAAGCTCTTAGGCTGCACCGTGAAATGTGAATTTAGAGATTGCTAAAAAAATTTTCCACTTTGTTATTGATATGGCCATTTATGACCTTTTTTTTTTTTTTTTTCAAAATAAAGGGCTTAAATGTTGTCTCAAAAATGAAACAGAATTTGAAAACTTTTTCTTTTTTTTTCTTCAAAACCCAATGTGGCTTTTGAAATTCTACTGATCCCATTTAGGGACAACTTTCTTTCTTTCACTTGCTTCCTTCTTTTTAAACAAAACGCTAGAAATAGCAGAGTCTCTGCATTCAGGATTTCATTTGTGCGTGGGCTTTGTTTATAGTGCTGGCCATCCTTCATTTGCCTTGACATCATGATCATCTTCCGAGTCACAAGTCATCCTGGGATGTTGTGAGCAGAATAAATAAAGAGAGAAAAAGAGAGAGCTTTAAGGCACCGGGAGATCCACTTATGCTTATGTTCAGGGACTATCACATCAGAGACACTCCAGCCGAGAGAAAGAAAAGACCCCTCTCCAGCCCCCATCTTAAGACAAAGCGGGATTTCTGTGTAATTGCCGTGGGAGAACCAGATCTGCTACCCTGCAGGTCAGACAGTGACGAATATGTCCTGTTCTCTCCAATGAGCTGCTAAGACCTTCCACCTTTCTGACAGCAAAGCTACCAAAAAAAAAAAAAAAAAAAAAGAAAGAAAGAAAGAGGAGGCCCAAAGCAATAGTTGATAGTGGATAATAAGTATTTGTCTTTCCTTCATGGAAATACCTCTACCATTTGTAGGAGATGCCCTGAATTAATGTCTTCCTTACCCTTAATCTCGAATGTTAGCATTAATATAAAAAATGACCATATATTATGTCCAGAAAAGCCCCAACAAATGTATCAGAGTGGAAAAAGCACCGAATCAGGTGAGGTGGTGTGATATTATATAAAGAGCTTGTCTGAGAAGTGGACATGGGAGCAGGAACTTGAGGAGATGAGCCATCAGCGTATCGGTAGAAAGAATGTTCCAGGCAGAATTCCAGAACCTCGAGGCAGGGGCTTCTTTTTTTTTTTTTTTTTTTTTTTTTAAATTTTTTTTTTTTTTTTTTACAGACAGAGATCACAAGTGGGCAGAGAGGCAGGCAGAGAGAGAGGAGGAAGCAGGCTCCCTGCTGAGCAGAGAGCCCGATGCGGGACTCGATCCCAGGACCCTGAGATCATGACCTGAGCCGAAGGCAGAGGCTTTAACCCACTGAGCCACCCAGACGCCCCAGGCAGGGGCCTCTTTAACTAGAGTGCACTGGGAATATTTTAGGAGCGGTATAAAGGTCAGTTTGTCTGCTTTGCAATGAGCAAGGGAAAGAATGACAGGTAATAAGCGGAAGAGTCAATCAGGAGACCAGATCCCATCGGATTGTGTAGGCGACAGGAAGAAACTGGATTTTAGTCAAAATAGAACGATGGCAAGAGCTAGAGCAGAATGACATTATTTGGTTGTCATTTTAAAAAATCACTGGATAAACATCACACCACCACACGAAAAGCAACAAAATGACAAACAGCAAAAAAGATGATTAAAAACACTAGCAATACTTCTTACAATTATACCCTTCATTGAAAGCACTGAAATCTAGAGACCCAAGCGGAGGAAAAAGGGTTTTTTGGTTGTTGTTTTGCTTGTACCGAACCTTTACCTGCTCTGCTTTTTTTTCCCTAACCCTAATGTCAGACATAACTCACTATTTTTTTTTTTCAGGCACTCTTAAATAATTCAGTCCTCCACTGAATTTTGGTGCCAAGAAGGATATCATTTTGGTAATTAAAATGCCCAGTCAAGTGTAGAAATCCAATTTCAGAAACGCACTTAACACTAACTGACTCTACACCTTCTATACTTCCTTTATTTATTTATTTATTTTTTAAAATCTTGTTTATCTTCTTCTTCTCCCATTAAAACGGCTGCTCTGTGAGGACAGGGATTTTGTCTGTTGTGCTCACTGCTCTATACCTGATCCTTATAACAGCCAGGCATATGGTAGTTATTTAAAAACAGGGTTTTTACAAGATGGGATCAGGAGGGAGACAAACCATAAGTGACTCTTAATCTCACAAAACAAAAGGAGGGTTGCCTGGGGGGGTGGTATGGACATTGGGGAGGGTATGTGCTATGGTGAGTGCTGTGAAGTGTATAAACCTGGCGATTCACAGACCTGTACCCTTGGGGATAAAAATGCATTCTATGTTTATAAAAAATGATAATAATAAATTTAAAAAATTAAAAAAAGAAACAGGGTTTTTAAAGAAGATGCACAGCTTGAACAGAACAAAGGTTCCACATCACTCTAACGTGATGAGAAGAGGAGTAGGCATCCCAGGCAAAGATAGAAAAGTGGGAGCCCATCCAGGCAGAAGAAAACAAGCAAGTAAAAGCAGAGGGAATGGTGTTCCCCAAATGCCAGGGTCTCATAGCGTGAAGCCTGAGATCGGACCACCAAGTCAGATGAAGAGAAGTCCCTTGACAACAGTTGATTCAGCTGAGCGGAAGGAGCGCTAAAGTCAATCTAAGTAGAAAACGAGAGTTCAGAAATTTGGAACCCCCACCGTATACAACGGTTTCAAGGAGATTTGCTACTCAAGGCTGCAGAAAATGGGAAAGGAAGCGATAGCTAGACTGTAATATGGGCTTAAGAAAGGTGCATTTAGTGAGAAGAGAAAAGGTCATACTAGAGTAACAATCTTGAAGTTATCATGGCTGAAATACAATAAATATTTATTATATTATATACGAATATTATCATATTTGTAATACTTATACATATTTTATAAGCATAATTGTATAATATGTGTTATATAGCATATTATATAATATAAATGTTACATGTATTTATATTGTACAATAGATCATATTTATTTACCATCAGGGGCTCTGGTTTTAAAGTTACACAGAGACCCAGGCTGACAGACTTTTTTGTTTTCCACTGCCTGCTACAGACTGTTTGGCAAGGCAGTAGGCAAAGAAAGGAATAAGACAATAGCACAAGTATTTTTAATTTGCGTATCGGGTGAATGCATACCGCTAATCTTAAACTAACCATAATCATCTTCTAGAAGAGGAACTGGGAGTATCAGTAGGACATTCTTTGGACAGTATACAGGAGAAGGTGAAAAATACAGATCAGGAGTTTGAAGCGGTGTCCAAATGGGGGTTCCAGATGTGTGAGTTTTATAATAACTGAGGATTTAAGCCGCAAGTATGAGTGTGTCCACCACGGGGAGAGAATGCAAACGAGAAAAAGTGAAGTCATTCTTCTGGGATAACAAAGCCTGGGATAACACAAGGAGAAAAGAATGTGGCCAAGGTAACAGAGGCAGTATGGTTAAGGGACAACAGTAAGACCAGAGGAAGTGGATGTGGAAAGAGCACAGACAGGTTTAAAAAATTTTAGCAGTCAAAACAGCAGATAACACAAAGGTCTAGAAAGGGGAGGCCACTAGATCTGGCATTCTACAGAAGGCCCGGGAAGAGCAGTTCTGGTGTGTTTTCACTGGTGAAGACAGTGCCGACATCAAGAGGCCTACCGTGGTGGGGATTTTGGAAGCCAAGGCAGTGAGAGTAAAATATTCTCTTAAGATTTCAGAAATGAGGGGCGCCCGGGTGGCTCAGTGGGTTAAAGCCCCTGCCTTCTGCTCAGGTCATGATCCCAGGGTCCTGGGATCGAGCCTCGCATCAGGCTCTCTGCTCAGCAGGGAGCCTGCTTTCCCCTCTCTCTCTGCCTGCTTCTCTGCCTACTAGTAATCTATGTCAAGTAAATAAATAAAATCTTTAAAAAAATAAAAGATTTCAGAAATGAGGTGAGCCTGGGTGGCTCGGTGGGTTAAGCCTCTGCCTTCCGCTCAGATTATGATCTCGGGGTCCTGGGTCCGAGTCCCGCATCCGGCTCTCCACGCAGCGGGGACTCTGCTTCCCCTTCTCTCTCTGCCTGCCTACCTGTGATATCTCTCTTGCTCTGTCAAATAAATAAATAAATAATCTTTAAGAAAATTTTAAAAAGATTTCAGAAACAAATGAACGCAAACATGGGACAGGCATGAGAGAAGAAAAGCCCCTTTGTATGGTTTAAATATGATTATTATATTATTTTGTGAAATATTATATTATTTATGAATAACATTTTATAACATTATATTATTTATTTTATTAATTATTACATTATTTTATGAATATTATTATATTATTATTTTATTTTATTTATTATTTATTTCTCTTTCTGAAAGAGAAAGAAGCCTATTGGGAAAGGAAAAATGAAAGTGAAGCAAGAAACTTCTATCTCTTATGCAGGGAGAGGACATTCCCACTTTGAAAGAGCAAAGATTAATGTCCTTTCAAAGCAACTGCTTTGGATGTGATAGTTTGTTTTTGTTTTGTTTTGCTTTAAATGTGCTTAATGTTTTGGGGGCTCATTTACATGTCACTTACATCTATTCTGTATCTTTGCATAGAACAGTCTCACTGTGTATTCAGTATGGATAAGATGATCTTCATTAGGAAACAGGTAAAAATTTGCATCTTTCATTGTATATTCACATAATTTTCCTTCTAAGCAGTCATTACAGTGCTGGAAATTTCTCTCTAGATTCATTTATCATAGGCAGATCTTAAAAAAATACAATTTGCGCATTCTTCTCTCTTTAATTCTTTTCTGTATAAACCAGTAGATTATATATTTCCTCATGTTTCATTGTCTCAAATAGCTGAACAAGAAAATATACCATTTGTGCTCCTGCACCTCAAGGGGAAAGTGGTCATTTCAGTACAAATTCCTCTGAGGCAAAATCCCAGAATGTTTTTCTTTTTCTTTACAGACACACTTATTATTTTCTTTTTCTGCAAAGAAGATACACTTAATATAGTAATTAAAGCACTACAGTAGGAGTTCAGTTCTATCTTTGGCTATGCTGAATATCAGCTCTAGTTCTGTTTTGCAAATAACCCATAACTACCCCCCATCAGCTATAAACTCTGTCTTCTTTCATCGCTAACATGAAATCAACACTATGTTTATTTCATCCTACATGAATGTTTACAGGATAGATGTGAATGTGACTATGTTCTTTTCAGAAAATAGATTTGGTACTGACATTCTACAAATGTCATTAGCTGGCATTTATTTTCTCTGGAAGAAAAGAAAAAAGAAAAAAGAAAGAAGTTTGCAATTCTCCAGGTACTAGCAAGAAATATGCCTTTGTGTAATCTATATAATACGTACCATTTTTAAAGAATTCTCATACTGTGATTTCTTCTACATTATGCCAATTATAATAGGCAGCTAGACAGTGAAATTCCTAAAAAAAAATACATAGTAGTAATGATAATCTGAGAAAGCTGGAGTAGTTAAATGTAATACCTAAAACCAAACTGCCTGAGTCTGAAATGACATTATCACTTATGAGCTATGGAATGGTGGACAAATTATTTAATTGGTTTCTCTGTGACTCAGTTTCTTCATTTGCAAAATAGGCATAACAATAACACTTGTATCATTGGATTGTCCTGAGGGTTAAAGTAGTTAATATAAAGTGCTCAGAGGCACACCTGGTAGTATTAGTGACATGTGTTAGGAACCCTCATTATTAGCTAACATTTATTGTGTGCTTAAGATGTTTCTAAAAACCTCCTGTGGATGACCTCATTTAATTCTCAGAATACAACGACAAAATTGATTCCGTTTTCATTCTTTACTGGAAGTGACCAAATCCTTGGCGTGAAGTTGCCTGGACAGTGAGTGTAGAACCTGGGCTTTAGGGCCTTACCTGCCATTCCCTTACCCGCCTACCACACTCACTCCCACCTGGGACAGGTCATCAGAATGAACTAGAATCAGAATAATGGAATTGATTCTGTGTGAAGTCGCAAACTTCAAATTTATTTTCCCATAAATTATTTGGTGGAATTTTACTTTTAACTACGATATTGAGTATTAAGCTCCTACTGATAAGAAATTAAAGTTTTCTAAAGGGCCAAGAACTCAGTCAGAAAGCAGAGATTCTAGAGAAGTACATTTATTAACTTGCTAAACATTTGAACGGTGGCGTATATGTTTTTAATATTTTTTAGAGTCAAAGACCTAAATGTTCAGGAGTCAAAGACCCTTAAGGAATCTGAAAAAGACATAGACATTTACACCCAGAAAGACATCTGTACATGTACAATTTAGAATATAATTTCAGGTTTTCTAATCTGCCTGAGACCCACTCAGTCACAGGTAAGAAACCATGGCTAATAATAAACTATGAAAAGAACTATCTCACACCCTTCCTGTGTCAAGACAGAAACCTAATAAGGCATCTACTTGCAAATTTATGTTAGCCCACATCTTTCTAAGCCTGAATATTAAATGTTTTAAGCTGAAAGGAAAACAAACAAAACCAAAAACCTTCCTTTAACTACAGTCTCGTTATACAACTTTTAGAATTTCAAAGTCAAAATATGCTCACTTGGGGACAGTGTTTCTGTTTGTTTGTTTGTCTTTTCCAATAATGTTTTTAAAGAATTGTCAATGGAAGCAACTTATTCTCTATGACTTTTGAAAAATTGACGAGGCTCACTACTCCCATTCTGGTTTATTTGGGGAACTTAGTGTGTGACTCCCTGAAGAAGTGAGCTAAGTTATCCTCCACATTACACATTACCCTTCTCAGGGCATGCTGCTTTCCGGTGCAGGTCCTTCTTTCTTTTTTTTTTTTTTTAAGATTTTATTTATTTATTTGACAGAGAGAGAGAGGGAGAGAGAGATCACAAGTAGGCAGAGAGGAAGGGAAGCAGGCTCCCTGCTGAGCAGAGAGCACCATGTGGGGCTCGATCCCAGGACCCTGGGATCATGACCCGAGCCGAAGACAGAGGCTTTAACCCACTGAGCCACCCAGGTGCCCCTCCTTATTTCATTTTAATGAAGAGGAAGGCTCTGTAAATTCCAAAGGGTTTTAGAATCTCCTGCATTTCAGAAATACAGCCTGGCGCATCTCTTCAGTGTAATAGGCAAGGTTTTTCACATATCCTAGGCAAAGAATATCACCCTAGAAATTTTTAGAAGAAAAATGAGATTCTTTTAGGGAAAAAAAAATGTGTGATTGTCATAGTTTGTGGAAAAGATATTTCTCCAATAGGAGACCCTATTGCAAAATATAGGATATTTTATGTAAAAATAAGGATTTGGGGATTTTGAGAATTTTTTTTTGTAAAAGATAACATAGGTCCCATGGTCTGCCACCAGCTAACTCTATTCTTACCTATTAGAAAAGCAATAACTATTTAGTATTTCTGAGCAACAATATTAAAACATAATATGTATTTACATATTTATTTTCCTTAAATTTAGTGCAGTATTTGTATACTCTAAGACTAGCTATGGAAATTTGTTATTGCTTTCCAGGCTGTTCATTATGAAAATTTCAAACTTATAGCAAAGGTAAAAGAATCATTATTTTATTTATTTGAGAGAGAGGGAGAGCATGCACACTCAAGGAAGGGGAGGGAGAGGGAGAAGGAATCTGAGGCAGACTCCACACTGAGTGGGGAGCCCGATGTGGGGCTCAGTCCCACAACCAGGAGATCATAACCTCAGCCAAAACCAAGAGTTGGATACTTAACCGACAGAGCCACCTAGGTACCCCTCATTTATTTTTTTAATTAAAAATGTTTACTGAAGGGTGCCTGGGTGGCTCAGTGGGTTAAAGCCTCTGTCTGCGGCTCAGGTCATGATCCCAGGGTCCTGGGATCGAGCACCGCATCGGGGCTCTCTGCTTGGCACGGAGCCTGCTTCCTCCTCTTTCTGCCTGCTTCTCTGCCTACTTGTGATCTCTGTCAAATAAATAAATAAATAAAGTCTCTAAAAAAAAAAAAAATGTTCACTGAGTTCCCATTAAATACAAGGCAAAATAATTAATTTGAATCTGCTTGAGAAGATAGGATATATTCGTAGGAAATGATAACTATCAACAGAAACAGAAAATGTATTGTGGCGAACTCTAAGAGTAACACCGAGATCCAGAGGTAGCACACCGCCATAGCTCATTATGATTTATGTGAGTTACAGGGTTGTAACTGTTTTAGATGTACTATTTCATGGTACTGGTATGCACATAAAACCGTTAGTATGCACGCATGCTCACATGCCAACCTGATACACATACACTGGGTTTGATGGTTCACTCTATCCTTCCTTAAGAAAGCCTGGGAAGATAGCAAAGGTTTTCCTCCACTGTGTGGATGCAGGGAACTCTAAATGCATATGCTCATTAGGCAAAAACACATGATTATCTTAAAATATCATGACTTTGAAAACAGTCTTGGGATTCTACCTTGTTATGGTTAGCAGATTTAGTTTATAAAGAAGATATTAAGATTACCAGTTATGTGGCATTGTTTGGTCTCCCACTAACGTGTTTATGGGCATTGTTAAATGCAAAATGCTGAGAGAGATGTTTACTTAAAAGACATGTGTTAAATGGGGAACTCTGCAAACATTCTCAATGAAGAAGCGGGATGCCTCTGACAACTTTGGCACAGTGTCCTTTAGTCTTAACACGGATTCAATATAAAGATTATAGTTTGCGAAAAATCCTTTTTTGAGAGAAAAGTAAGAGAAACTAATTGAATGAATGTAGTCTCAACACATTTAGGGATGCCATTACTAAAAATAATGTAATACTCCGTTCTTCTGGTTATTTGCACTAGATAGAACAGTCACAGAGTTAGCTCTCTTCCTTCTCTGATGTTTATTATAATATTTCTGAGGGGTAGGGGCATAAATCAATGGGACCAATTATAGTGGTATCTGAATAAATTTTTTTCTTGTTTCCTCAGTTGACCACTGGGAAAAACTTAAGGTAATGCTTAACCATGATACTTTGTACTTATTTTTACTCCTCTTTAAAGAATACATTATAGCTAAAACTAGTAATGATAGGACAATTGAATAACCACATTTCACTATTGATAATTCACAAAAACTGAATGGGTGTTGTGCTTTCATGCAGGCTCTAGAGTAAGAGACTATGGGTTTAAACGTCTTCCCAAGAATTTATGAGCTATAAGACTTTGGGCAAGTTAACATCTCAAAAAAATGAACTTGGTAATCTATAGATTAGAAGTGATTACAGCATTTATCTCAAAAGTTTGTGGTAAAGAAGAAATAGCAACTTATATGAAGTGCTAATACAGTAGTTGTCACATAGTAAATAATAAATACTGGATATTGCTATTAGGTATGTGCACCCCAGGAATTTTTTTTCCTCTAAAGGTAACAAGTGATCTCCAGGTCTCTACCAACTACTTATTTAACCATAATACTGCATAATGAAATCACTAAATTGGAATGCATTCAGTGTCATTCTTCAGCAAGAAATCAGCCAAACAGCTGAGGTACAGACTTTGGAAATCAGCCAAACAGCTAGAGGTACAGACTTTGGAAACAGACTCTGTATTTACAACGTCCCAACCCTGCTATTCATTAGCTGTGAGACTCTGAATAGATCGACAACTCTGATACTTCAATTTCCTCACCTAATGTAATAGAGAGAACATGAAATCCACCATTTATTGTTGCAATAAAGATTGGAAACATTTCTGTTTGAACAACCCTAGAACAGTGCCTGACATTTAGTAAACATAACTGTTTGGTAAATAAACGCAAACAACGCAAATATGTTGTGGGTCTTCTCCTGCATTAACTATTTTTGATGTCTAAGTTTCAAATACACTCAATATAAATATACTATTTTATGTGCATGAGACAGACTCGATACTTCATGTGTAGCTAGCCTGAATGATATGCTTGTGTGCACACAAGTACAATTCTGAAGCTCAAATGCAGAATCACTAGGGCTGACTGAATCCTATAGACTGCTTGGTTTGGCATCGACTCTACTTAGGATGTCTTAGGACCATATTTATTATCATAAAGAACCCCACTATATTCTTTTGGTTTGAAAAGTATTACTACTTAATTAAATAAGAAATAAGGGATGAAGGCTCTTTTTTTTTTTCTTTGTATATACCTAACCAAAAAGCTGAGTAAATCAACCTCTCAAATAGTCATCAAGCACTATCTGAGTACTATTCAAACCTATAAATGAGGACTGCAAGTCCAGAGCAGCCTTTCCTCTAGGGGAGTGCATGGACCTCAGGGTACTGAGTACTTGCTGCTGTGATAAAACTCACTCTGTCTGCTTTTCAGAGTTTATAACTCTCTTATTTAAAAAAAAAAAAAAACAAAACATAGCTTTTTCTTTTACACTTAATGTCTTATTTGCAGGTGATGTAATTTCAGGCCTTAAATTATTCATGCAATCCAGATTTCTTAAAATCACCAAAAAATGATGATTTTTTTTAAATCATAGTGTGATAAAATACTAGGGAGGTAAAATACTAAGACTTTATTTCTTTTTTATTTTATCACTCTGTTTCCAAGTCTATAATAGTTTTCCAATAAATTGACTTGATATACCCCCATAAACCAGGTTAGCTAAATTAAAGTACTTTAAGAAAAATTGTGTGTGTGTGTGTGTGTGTGTGTGTGAGTGTGTGTGTATTTCACAACACACGATCATCTGTCATCTGCAAGAAATTAGTCTTTTCAGATCTTTTTGGTAATTCTGTTTTTTTCTTCCTCCAAATCACTGGAGAATTCTTTTGAGTCTGAAGATGTTCAGGGATCATTACTTTTATGAAAGATAAATTGCTGATTGAGGCTGAAGAGCTTCTTCTGGCCCAAAACAATGTCTAAAGCTGTCCTTGCTGTCATTATTCTGATTAAAAAATCATGAAACAGCCACGATAAAGGATTCCATCTAGTGTGTTTGTTCATACACTTGTCAAAGTATTTTAAAATGGAAAAATGGATAAAACTTCTCTTGAGAACATTTGATAGCCACACAAGATTATAATTTCTCAAGATATTGGAATGTTCTCAGAAGAGCCATTCAATAAAACTGAAAAGTCCAATTAGAGGTTAACTAGACTTGTAACAGATAAAAAGCATGCACTCTCATACACATATATAACTGATATTTAAGACACATTCCATTAATTCATTGCAAATATTTATTGAACACAAAATATGCAACAAATGTGATAACTTATTGAAAAAGAAACAAGTACCATCTTTTTTCAAGAAATTGAGTTCATATTAATTCTTGCTAGTAAGTTTCTATTTCAGTGGAAAAAAACCTACTTCAATCTTGAACCAACTACTTGGAAGTTACTTTGGAAGTTACTTGGAAGAACTTTTTATATAATGGTCTCAACTACAACTCGCTGCACTTAAACAAGGCTGAATCATTCACTTAACAGCAGGTTCCGAGATTTTAAAAATGTCCCTGTTAACATTGGATACATCTACCTCCTCTGCTCACACTGGGCTTTCTGTCCTCTTCCAGCATCATAAGCTCTATGAAGTCAGGAGTGTTTGTTGTGTGTGTCAAAATATTCTCCTGTTGAACACAACATAGTACCCATAGGCACTTAAATAAGTTTGAGTGATAAAATCCTGTCTCTTTAAGTATCTAAGCAACTTTGGGACACCTGGGTGGCTCAGTTGGTTAAGCAGCTGCCTTCAGCTCAGGTCATGATCCCAGTGTCCTGGGATCGAGTCCCACATCAGGCTCCTTGCTCAGCGGGGAGCCTGCTTCTCCCTCTGCCTCTGCCTACCATTCTGCCTGCCTGTGCTTGCTCTCTCCCCTCTTCTCTCTCTGATAAATAAATAAAATCTTTAAAAAAAAAATAAGTATCTAAGCAACTTCATACCTTTTTGGATTTTTTGTTTGTTTGCTTACTTGTTTTATTTTAGTTTCTTGGTGATACAGCATAGTGACTGGGATATGCCTACCTAGAATCAGACACCGTCAACTGGAGTCTCACTTCTGCTACTTACTGGCTGTGATATTGTTGACAAGCTCCACAAATCCTGTGTGTTCAGTGTCCCTACCGATAAAAAAAAAAAAGATAATAATGCTACCTCCTTCAGGGGCCTGCTGTGAGGATTAAATAAATAGCACACATAAATGGTTTTTTGGAACAGAAACTGGCACCTTGTAAGTCCCCAATAAGTGCAAGTTGTTATTATTATGTTTCCAGTCTAACATTTGCTCTGTGACCTTATACTAGAAGAAGTAAAGCTGGCTGTGTGGCTTTCCCTAAGCATGGTCCCTGGAACACAACTTGAAACAAGGTAGATAAGCCTATCTTGCCCTCTCTGAATGAAGACAGAATTAGATACTTCAAGGTTGTGAACTGAGGCTCAGCTGCTCTGACGTTGAGGGGAGGGGCCAAGAGGAAATATATCTTCAGAAGTTCAGGGAGACTAGATTATAAAACATACATGATCCAGACCATCACAACTCATGGAAAGTTATGAAAGGGTGATGATGCCATATGACTGCAGGTATTTAAAGAAGCTTATGGTAGCTTTTTCTATAGTGTGAATTAGTACAAAATGTTTGTGGCCAACACTGTGGAGGAGTGAGTAGGTGGAAACAAGAGATTCTGCAAAGGTAGCTTTCACCATGTGTGAGATTATTCAGATAGTAATACTTCACAAATGCAAATGTCTGTATGGGTCTCACATATATACAATCATATTTGTTAAAACACAGAGAAAACTAAGAACTTAATAAGGGAGCTATCTCACCTTAAAGCATTTAAATTCAAATTAAAAATTAAAAAGGCAGTTGCAGCCTTAGAAAATCAGAACCTCCTCCTATCTTCTAAGATGGCAAGATGACAATTATAAAATGAAAAGAAGGAAATAAATACAAGGTATATCTTCAGGGAAAAATAAGTATGACCTGATGTTTGGATGTATGAGAAGAATTAGAATGAGGTATGTATCAATGATCATAGTAACAGTTCCAAACTTGGATCTCAGGAAAATGATGGACTTGGAGGAAGAACCATGAAAAGTGATCTATTTCCACAGGCTTTCTTTGGTTTCTTGTGTCCTTCCAGCTTACCAGTAATAACATATATTCCAGCCAAGATTTTTAATTGAGATGGTGCATTAACATACTTAGCATCCCAAAGTAGGAAACATTTTTTTTTGAAGATTTTATTTATTTATTTGACAGACAGAGATCACAAGTAGGCAGAGAGGCAGGCAGAGAGAGAGGAGGAAGCAGGCTCCCCACTGAGCAGAGGATCCGATGCAGGGCTCCATCCTGAGCCAAAGGCAGAGGCTTTAACCCACTGAGCCACCCAGGTGCCTCAGGAATCATTTTTACTAAGCAGAAGTTTCTCTAAACCAGACATGTTCCCAGAATATTTTTAAAATTTTTAAAATCTCTGCAACTAGTCCCATTGTTAGCATCCTCTTTTCCTCTGGAGTTGTTTATCACCAAATCAACATCATATTTTTTTCTTCTATAAGGCAGTTTTACTGAGGCTTAACACTTGATGTCACTAAATGAAAGTGATACACGACTCATAACAAAATGGAAAAAACCAATCTCCAAACTCCATTTTAAATAAATAGAGCTTAAAACCCCTTAGCAAGATGAATAAGCTTTTTTGCTTTATTGGCTTTTGACAAAGTTGTAGATGCAAACACGGATTGGCTGATGCAGCAGAAATTCTGCAGTTTAGTCGTTGTAAGATTATTATATTGTACTTGCTAAAATATACACACAACATCTAATATTTTTATGAAATTAAATATGCCCTGCAATTTTCCATAAAATGCTAAAAGATGCATTTCTATATGCAGATGCTCTTTTAGAATAATTTTACCTAGCTAAACACCCATGAAGTAGTTTTATTCTCTCATGATTCCTTATTATGAAGATAACTCTTGCATAAACAGACACTACCTTTTTCCTACCTGAATCACTCAATAGTACTATAACTTGATATTTGCATCTACAGCGAACAATTTGATGAGGAGAGCTAGATCATGCTAAACAGGTATTTCAATGATGTTTACAAGAGAAGCATTTATGTCTTAGAATATGATGTTAAGTGGAAAAGCAGAATACAAACCTATATACACAGTGCAGTGATTTTAGAACATGGCTTCAAATTATTTCACATTTTTGCCACCAGGAGGGAAGGTCTAAAACCCATCTTCCTGAATCTGGATGGGCTTGGGACTGTTTCAACCAACAGACTGTGGAGGAAGTAATGCCCTATGACCCCTGACACTGGGTCCTCAGCTGCCATGTCAGAAGTCAGATCACCCTGAGAGTATTGCAATGGAGAAGCCACATGAAGGCCCTTTGATGGACAATTCCAGTTGAGTCCAGTCCATGTCACCGGTGAGTAGGGAAGCCATCTTGGAACTGGACCACCCAGCCGAAGCTGTTCTTGTCCTCTCTCATCTGAGGTTTCCTACCTGAGGGCCCAGCCACAGTAGAACACTGGAAAGCTGACCCACCTATGTCATTTCTGAATTTTTAAACAGAAACCTTTTTCACAAGTAAATGTCTGTCTTATATGTTGCTGGTGTGCTACAAACAGCTCACATCAGCTTTTGAGACATGGTGATTATATTTTCAGGAATTCTGAAAGCAAAATGTGGTAGAGCCATTAAAAAATTATAGCTTAAGAATTATATTTAAAACAAGTAAATAAATACTCAAAACTCATTACTATTTAATTATTTTACTACTTCAAGGTAGGGATTATGCCTTGAATGTATTGTTTTCTGTAATTCCTATCAAATTTCTCATATTTCTATATAAATAGTAATGCATTCCATTTTTATGGTTATAATCTATTAAGTATTGAAAAATCATTCCTGATTATAACTCAATTGTGATGAGATTTACAATAATTTACCAATCTATTATCAAAAGATTAATTACTTTTAGGTACATGTATAATGTTAGAATATGGAGAGAGAAATTAAGAGGTGGCAGAGGGAAAAAATATAGTGTTTTTTTTTCCTTCTTCTTCTTAAGAACTTCAACCAACTAGTATCCAGCTGAATAGGTAATATCTGTTAGTATCTAGTAATTGTTTTAATGAACATGAAAATATTTTTTAGTAAAAATTCTTCATATTGTACATCAGTTACATCTACTTAAAAATCCATACACTTCTTCTGAATGACCCTTTAGCCCTGATGAAAAATACTTTGCCAAACTAAACCCATGTGAAATCTAATTTCACTTGAGCTTCTTATAAAATTAATTTTAATGCCTAATCATACGATATTCATGCTGACAAAATCCATACTGAAGTTAATGAGACAGGTGTCTCCAAGGAATATCTGAAATTTTTATTCTACTCAAACAGCAGTAGTTCAAAGATCTTGGTTTTAATACTCTCCCCTCCACCAACCTTTATGGAAAAAAAAAAAAAGCAAAAAAGAAAATCTCTAATATGTTAAAGCTAAATCTATGTGAAAGATTAGGTAAAAAGTTAAGGTTAGTTTCCCAACATTAAAAAGAATTCCCTGACAAAACTCACTGATTGTCTTTATTTTTTATAAGTAATTACTTTAATTCAAATATTTGAGACCATATTTTTATGTTTCTCTCATCTGCAAGTGTTGAAGTCACACATTCTAACATGTGAATTGTTCTGTTTAAAAATCAACAGAATGGAAAAAAAAACTACAATAAGAGAGTGGATTGAAGATATTTACTACAACTTTTTGACAACTCCTTATGTAACTGACTTCCATTACCAAGGTCAGTGAATTTATTATCTATTTTCTGTGGCATCACAGGATCACACCAAGATGTTCCAAAGATTTCTCAATATCTGCGATGTAAGTTATATTTTAAGTTTGTAAATATCTTATAAGCTTTACTTAAAAAAAAAAAACTACAAACATTCCAAACATTGGATGCAGTGTTTTATTTCATATCCAAGCTTTAGAATTAATCTTCTCATGCCATGTCTGTATTTTCATGTAAACTTGGTATAAATATATTGTTAGTTTAAAATGCTTTTTAAAAATGAGTAACTCTTTGTATCTACTATGGTAAAAACGTTTGGGAGATGTTCTATTATTGTAGATAAGAGTTAGATAGATCAGTTCAGTGCCTGTCATGGCTTAGCAGTTACACTTCTATCAGATAATAGATCCTCAGATCTTTTAAAATACCTTGAGGATGCAAAGTACTAGAGTATGACTTTATGAAATCTGTGACCTTTTATATTTTAATATTCTACTTGTAAAATCATGCTACAGAAGAGATGAGTAATCATAAAATAACAATCACCATCTGAACTCATATCAAATAAACTTGAACCAGAAATAGGATTAAAGCAAGATGTCAAAAACTCTCGCAAAAATGTCCAAAGGACTGTGTTTGGACTTAATGTGCTTTTGTGCATGATTTTGCCAAATAGTTTTACATTCTCTGCAAATTAAAGCATCTTAAAACAAAACACAGTAAACTAAAAGATAAGAGTTTATATCTTCAACAAAAGTTTGTGGGTGAATGTGTAGTTGAAATGTCCCCATGAAGAGAACCCCAGATTCAAATGGCTTCTCTGGTCAATCCTAACCAACAACAGGTAAGATATAGCACTAATTCTATGCAACTTCTTCCAGAAAACTGAGGAGAGGATATCCCCACCTCACTTTTGCAGCCCCACATTGCCCTAGCACAAAAGACGGAGACCACGGGAAAGCTACATCTCAAAATGAATATAGACACAAAAATGTAGACAAAAAGCTTAGTAAATAGATGGTAAAAATATTTTAAATGATAAGAATTATGAGCAAGTGGAATTTATCCCAAGGATGCCAAGTCTGTTTAACATTTCTAAGTGCCTACCAACAGATAATGGGATAAAGAAAATGTGACATATATGTATTGAGGCTTAACAAAGAAGGAAATTCTGCCATTTGCAACGCAAGGGATAGACCTTAATGACATTATGCTAAGTGAAATAAGCCAGACACAGAAAGACATATACTAAATGATCCGAATTGCATGTGAAATTTAAAATAGTCAAACTCACAACAGAGGAGAATAGAATGGTAATTGCCAGAGGTTGGAGAGAAAGGGAATTGGGGAGGTGATAGTCCAAACTTTCAGTTACACAAGATAAGGAAGTTCTGGAGATCCAGCACACAGCACAGTGTCTACAGCTAACAGTACTACACTGCATATGTAAAACTCACTAAGAAGGCAGATCTTATGTTAGGTGTTCTTACCACACACATACTCACACAAATAATAATAACAATAATAATTAATAATAATGGAGGTAGAAGGAAACTTTGAGAGGTAATGGATATGTATGGCCTTGATGATGACGATGGCTTCATGATTATACACTTATCCCCAAACTCAAATGGTGTATATTAAATGTGTACACCTTTTCCATGTCAATCACACCTCAGTAAGTGGCTTAAAAAATAAAATTTTTTAAAATTAATCACTGTCATTTATCATATTAAGAGAATGAAAAGTATGATCATATCAATAGTTGAAAAATTAAAAATCTGAACAAAATCCAAGTCCAATTCCTGATAAAAACTTAGCAAACCAGGCATAGAAGAGAACACTCTCAACTTAATAAACGGCATCTATGAAAAACCTACAGCTAGTGACCTACTTACTGGCAAAAAAATATATAATACTTATCACCCAAGGTCAGAAATAAGACAAGTCTATTCTCATCACCTACTAAACTCAGTGCTAAATTATAAACTGCATTATATAAGGAAGTTTCTCTACTCTCTATCCTCAGTACTTAGAACAGCCTTGGTAGATGACAGTTAATAATTAAGAAAATTTTGATGAAAGAATGTAAAAACAAATATTGTTGGTTTCACAAATACAATAGATAGCAACATGATACAAAATACATAATGTGGAGAGTTGGAAGAAATAAAGATTAAATTTATTTGAAATAATTATACTTCAATATGGAGATATTTTGAATCTCTCCATGTGTTTGTTTCACATAATGTACATGTAATGACGAATAGAAGATTAATTACTTTCTTAAAATGTGATAAACAAAAGTAGATAAATGTGTGTTTAAATCATCTATTATCATACTATTTATTAAGTAAGCAATGATGCCTGATAGTAAGAAAACTATGAAGAGAGTAGCTCATATAAAAGCAGTTGTCAAAATGTGGTCTCATCATCTTTCTTATACTGAGAAGTACTAGCTGTGAAAGATTCCAACAGCTTTCCTATAAATTTTACTTAATGCCACATTTATTTCAGTTATTTAGACTCATGTGTAATCAAGTAGGTAATGTAGTCTGGGATATTTATTTATTTATTCTGAAATATTGAAGTGAGTCAAAGTACTATGATTAATATTTCAGATAAAATAGTACATTGCCATAATCTTTCGCCAACAAAGCTGAATGTCTATCTTATTAAATACAGTTACAGCAGCGTGTGTTCATATCTTTCTGAGGTTTAACTGACTAAGTGAGCCCAATGCGATGTTGGAGAACTGAGTTACCACTCTTTGGAGCAGATGCAAGTCTCAGCCTGTGAATCCAAGAAATGTTACTGCATTTTCCTATAAATTATGCTAATGCTTAAAACAAGCTCACATGAATTTCAGGGGTTCTGACCACTGTCCCCAAAGGGGCAATTAATCTTTATATTTATATTATATTTTATTTTTGTAAAGGCATTGTTTATCTTTGCATAATATTAATCTGTATATTCCTAGGCAAAAGAAAAAAAATAACTACAGAGGGAGAACTCTTTATACAAAAGCAAGAGGAGGTAGGTATGGACACTTCATTTTCAGATTCTTCTTCCCAGTGACAAAGCTTTTTCTAAAGCACTGTTCATTCAGGTCACATCTGGGCCATCCTTTCTATCTATCAAAAGTCCACTGCTTCATAGTGCTAGAATTAGGGGGACTTTTAAAAAAACCACCGAGAAGCTTTACAGCACACATGCAAACTGGAGCCCAGGTCCCTGGGTTTGAATCCCTGCCCTGCTGGTCACTAACTCTGTAATCGTGGGCACCACAATTAGCATGTGCATGTCTCCGCTTCCTCCTGTGAAAAATGGGAGTAATAATATGGTTTGAAATGTTATTATACTATAGTACATAGAAGAGTTTCTGACATATAGCAGTCTGTGCCATACGGTTAATTATTATCATTGCCTATTTGCTGCACAAATTCGCCACAGAATGAGGGTAGAGAAGAATCAGGGATGTGGATGCCCAAATATCACTCTTATGATATGGCTTAAATGAGGGGACAAAGAGATTTCCTAATAACAAACCCCAGTCATAAGCTGCACGGAAAACCATCACGCGCTCCCCACCTCCACTCACTGGGACTGGCCACTGCAAAACTTAAAGGCTGAAAAAACAGTGTAGACCACAGGCTTCCAGGGAGCAGAAATAAGATGCCTGGATACGCCAGTCAAGCACGTCCTCCTCATACACACATGAAATTAAGCCTTTCCTTCCCTGTGAGCGAATAGGAGTCTTGGACTGACAAGAAGCCACATGACAGGAGGAATAAAAGCACTGCCCTCTCAGAACGACTTTCAGTTGTCAAAATGGAACCCCCCCCCCCCCCGCCCACTTTCCAGCCCTTGCAGGTGATTTCCTTGTGTCTAGAAAGAAGTTACAAAGAAACTTTGCTGGATAAATAAGTCCTAAAATCAAAAAACCTTTAGAGTTGTTGATATTTTGCTTTTCAGTCAAAACAACTCTGTAGTCACTTTTTTTTCTTTTGCCTAGGAATTAGACAGATTAATATTATGCAAAGATAAACAATGTCTTTACAAAAATAAAATACAATTAAAAAAGCATTGCTCTTTTCTTTCTCTACCATTGCATGGAGTGACTGATTTAAGACCTGCCATGTCATGTAGGTTCCCTGGGATATTCCGGATATGGTGTTTGTTCCAGTCTTCCTCCGTTCTCAGATCCCCCACAATGTCCATTGTAGGATTCCCCGCCTCATAAACATGCTACAAGGTGGAGGAAGCGAAAGAGAGAAGCATCCAGATCTAAGATCTCCCCATTCTCCTCAGACTCTCCTCATGCTCCAGGATCGAGATCTTTCGACTGTTCTGAGTGATAGGCACCGGGATGTCCATCATTCACCCTTTTGTTTTCTTTACAACACAATGGTTCCAACTGCCTTAAAGCTCCAAAAGCAAGAAGTTCACTTCTCGGAAAATGGAATCCAGGTACATGAGCGGGCGAAGAAGGACAAGAGTTGACAACAGACTACAGGAAATTAAAGACATTTTACAGATTTTTTTTAAAAAAGATTTTATTTATTTGTTACATAAAGGCAGTCAGAGAGAGGGAAGCAGGTTCCCCGCTGAGCAGAGAGCCCGATGTGGGGCTTGATCCCATGACCTGAGATCGTGACCTAAGCTGACAGCAGAGGCTTAACCCACTTAGCCACCCAGGCTCCCCTAAAGGTTAACATTTTAAAATAACATCCATCACCTACATGTCCCTACATGAGTGTGATGAAATCGGCTTTTCTAGTATGAGAGCAACGTGCAATGAAAGTATGACTAGTCTGAAATGGAAGCTGAAATATCTGAAATGAAATTCTTGAAAAACCTTCCTATTAAAAATATCTGAAAATAATTGTTCAGTAAAAAAAAAAAAAAAAATCTAAATTTAAACTGGCTAAGAAAGCAGCTCATTGACTCTCTTCAACTTAATAACTTGCCAATCAAGAAATCTGTCTATTCGGGAAATTTTGTTTTCAAAGTTAAATCCTCTTTCAGAAGTTCAGACCAATTGATTTAAAACTACCCTGCTTTTCAGAACAAGCTATTATAAAACAAGGGGTAAAAATTCGTAAATACTCGCAGCTATGTTTCTGCATGAATCAATCTTTTTTTAATTTTAATCTAAACTCTTTTAGATAAAGTGAGATGGAAAGGGAAGGGGTTTCTGCAGGAATTGATTAATTTTAAAATGGAACACCTGTTAAGGAATCAATTCATTTTAAAATGGAACACATGATATCAGTCTTAAAATGGGATAAAATACCACATTCTGTAAATAGTAAAAACTTGGTGCCACTTGGACTACTGAGGATCATATAAGAACAGCAGCGATAAAAATAACTAACATGTTTAAACTATTTCCTTGTACTAGATACTAATAAAAGTGCTGCATATATTTACTCTCATAATTCTCCCAACAAGATACTATTTTGAACTCAAGCTTACAGAAGAGGAAATATAGCTTTACTATATTATTAATAATTACTATAATATTAATAATTACTATACTATTAATATATTACTAATTACTATTAGTCATTACTAATAATTATTAATATATATCACCAATTATTAAGTGCTAATATATATATTACTAACTACTATATTATTAATAATTAAACAACTTCTCCTAAGTCACATACTTAGTGTGTGGCAGAGCTAGGATTTGGTGACAGTCCGATCCAGAATCTATGCTGTGAAAGATTCTAATAAATATATATCTTGTACCAATCTAAAGGTTCTTTTGTTGAGTGAGAATTATGGCACTTTCAGAATATATTTCCTACCAAAAATTAAAAACTGACAAAATATCAAAAGTTTCTTTAAGGCAAGGAATACATGGTTTATGGCCTTTGTATATACCTTTTAAAAAAATATTTTTGTAGACTTTAACACTCAAGAAGTCCTGTCTCCTAAATTCAAACACCAGAGATATTATTTCATAACATGGTTGAATCCCTTTTATTCATGTACTTTTCACACTTCAATTTGTAAAATATGAATAGATATTTTTTTGGGAAAATAAGTTTGAAAATGAACAAAATAAACTCTAAGAAATTGTTTGGCTGCTTCTGGTAGTTTCCATATCAAACTCTCACAAAACAAATATGTACTCTAGGAAAACAATTTGAGATCAAAATTAGTTAAAAAAAAAAACCACAATTAAGAATAGCTACAGTTCTAGATATTCCAGGTGGAAATTAACATTTTTCAAGTGACCATATTGACCCATTCTCGGTATCTATCTCACCGTAAATAGGGTGAGTGTATTTCCTATTGCTATTCTAATAAACTGCCACAAATTTAGTAGCTTACCACCACCTTTTTACAGTTCTGGAGGTCAGAAGTCTAAAATCAAAGTGTCAGCAGAATTGCATTCCGTCCAGAGGATTCAGCGAGAAACACATTTGCTTGCCTTTTCCAGTATAGAGAAATTATTTCAATTCCTTGGACTTCGGCCACTTCCTCTTGTCTTCAAAGCCAGCAGCATAGCATCACCCAAACTATTTCTGCTTCCATCATCACACTACCTCTGTATGTTTCCGACCCCCCTGCAATCCTCTTATAAAGACATTTATTAAATTGGTTCTACCTGGATTATATGGGATATTCTCCCCATCTCAATAGCTGAAATTTGATCACATCTGCAAAGTTCCTTACCACATAATGTCACATATTCATAGATTCCAAGAATTAGGAGGTAGATACCTTTTGAGGTGAGGTATTATTCAGTGAATAAGAAAAAAACACTTTCTAGAGAGTATCATATGGGAGATATTTGCAGTGAAACTTGGAGAAATTTTAGTTGTTGACATTTCTGGGAAGATACTTCTAATTATGTTTTAGATCATAGACTCTTCAACCCTGAAATGGCATTAGGAATGAAGTATCCAATTTTACAGACAAAAGCTAAAACCTTTAGAAATTGTGTCCTTTCAAATATTGAATTGCTATCTCATGTCTCAGATGCAATTCTTGGTCTTCTGACTCCTGGCTATTCCCCTGATCTTGCTTATTACTCTAAAGGAAAATGTTCATCATGGATATGTGACCCCTGTATTTTCCTTCTCTTAATAATAATAATAATAACAACAACTTAATTCATGGGTGGACAAGTAATAAGCATACTTCGGAGAAATGTAGAATTACTGTTAGAATGAATGTTTTTGCAGGTGAGTCCAGATAAAAATCAGATCATATCACTGATTTTTGGCAAAGTAACTAATATACAGGCAGTCTTGAAATGGAAAATAATAAGAGCAACTTATACACTTTCATCTCTCTATCATTCTGGCTATATCAGCTCTTGGGAAATTATTCAGTCCTTCCCTCGGTCTTTGAAGTTTGTAATTGCTATGGAAACTGCAAAGAGTTTTCTTATAATTGAAAACAAAACCCAAAATACGCAGTTCCTAAATAAGAATTTAATAATTATTGCAACATGTCTTTGCAGAAATTTCTAAAGTAAGTTCTAAAGAAATATCTAAATGATTATACAATAATTGTCAAGGATTTTGCAATAATTAGTATAAAATGTTTATAAGCAACTACAGCATAACATCAGTAATGCATTTTGAATCTTCGGTTCTTTACTGAAAGATGTGAAATCAATTACATTCCTTTTTTGAAAACAGGAAGAGCTTTTACATTCTTCCACATTCATGCTATTATACAAACTCAGGATTTATATATACCATGTAATTTCACTTTCCAGATAACGTATTTACTATAGAAAATGTAATTATACAGCATCATTAGAACAAAATATTTCTTTAATTCTTAATTGTATGCATCTTTCCTTGGAAAAGGAAGCTTTGAATTTAACATGGATTACGATGAAGGCTGACCTATAAAATTAATAACTTGTCTATATTTTAAAGCTAGTTTTTATATGATTGCTATATTGATATATATTAGCAAGGAATAGTATTAATGAAGATTTCTATTACTGTAATACATAGATTATGTGATCAATAATGTCAACATTTAAAACATGTATGTTCCCTGAAGTTAATTAGATCCAATGCTCTTTTTTTTTAAATATTTTATTTATTTGAGTGAAAGAAAGAAGAGAATGATAACAAGAGAAAGCACAAGCAGGGAGGAGAGAGAAGCAGACTCCCTATGAGCAAGAAGCCCAACTGGGACTCAATCCCAGGACCCTGGGATCATGACCTGAGCCAAAGGAAGATGCTAAATGGGCTAAGCCACCCAGGGGCCCCTAGATCCAATGTTTTAATTGCAATATGATCAGTTCGATAATGGGTATTCCTTTCAACCTACAAACATGGCAACTGGGGTTCAAAACCTAATTATTCTGAGTTCAAGTCACAGGCTTTCAAAGAAGTAGGAGGCAATCTAAAACAGTGGTTAAAAAAGGATCATTGACAATGATTAAAAATGGGACTGAAAGACTTTTTCAGCATAGGCACATCTTTTGGTCTCACTTTTCTTATCCATACACCAGGACTAAAAATACTTCCTATTTCACCTGGCAATCATCAACAGGATACATAATGATCATAAATGTAAAATCACTTTGAGATGTCAATGAAACTGTTACTTTTTCCTGAGATGAACATAAGCAAAGCTTTCTGATTTTGAAAATATGTATTTTTGTTTATAAAGTATGTATTACATGTAAATTTTATTTTTTATTTTTTGGATTATTAGTAAATCATGAATCAGGTAATTTCTAAAGGAGTACAACTATATTAAATTCCACACCTTCCTATAGGCATCTGTTTTTTCTTTACTTGCTGATCAACAAGACATTTTTAAAACATGGATTCCTGATTAATGATCTTGTTAATAAACTAATCTAAATGCGTGCCTCTGGGCATCTCCTAAGGAAAAGAAGGTTTTGAGAAAGCCAGCAGAAGAAAAAAAAAAGTTTATGAATAATGCATGTATTTGTTCACTTCTATCTCCCTGCCTTTTGCTTGTAATGATATGTTTTGATAGCTGTAAATAGCAGGGATTTGCGGATGATGAAAGATACTGCCTACCTGAAGGTATTTTGCCATTCTAGATATTTGACATACCATTAAATCACCCCAATAGCAAAATCAGTAAATGCTGCTTAACCTTAAGCTTTGAAATGGTAATAATTGCACAGAAGTTTTACTAGAGACGATAAACATTTTGCAAAATTGTAGTTACATTAATAACTTTAGTTGGTAACATGTTCCAATGAGGCATGTGGAATTTATGGGAAGTCTATGTTAGAGAGATACTACCTCTTAATGAAAGGCATAGCTTTTGCCAAAATATACATACTTGATGTAAGCCTTATAAGAATTCAGACAATTTTTGTCTTGTAGTTTATCTAAAAGCTTTCGGATTTGACTAATTCCTTCCCTCTTGGAACTGATAATAATAGCTATCATCAGATAAGATCCAGGCAATGCACTAGGCATTTTGTAAGTATTAGTGCTAGGACTATCTAAAAACCATACTGCTTCCAGAAACACACTACAGAATAATAATGATGATTGATAGTATGCGTAATACCTTCTAATGATATAGATTTCTTAAGGCCTGTCCATACCATGAATTCATTTTAATATAAAAACAATATTTTCCTGCCATAAATTAGCCATTGTGTCTTGTAAGTTCTAAAGAAGTTAGCCCACTTTTTCCAAAATCAAAAAACATATTAGTTTGCATATTAGTGCAAGGTGATGACTAGATTCACCCTTCTAATTATCAGCTACTTAATTCATACCCTCTGTATTAGTTATCTACCACTGTGTAACAAATGATCACAAAAGTTGCTATCTCACTATGGATCAGGATGTCAGGCACAGCTTAGCTGGATCCTCTGGCCCAAGATTTTTCACATGCCTGATGCAATCAGCTCAGCTCACGCCTCTCTATTCTTCTTCCAAGCTTATGTGTAGCTGTGGGAAGAAGACAGTTCCTTACAGACTATAGAACCAAGAAGCTCAGCTTCTTGCTGGTTGTTAGCCTGAGGCCACTCTCATTTCCTTGCCACACAAATGCATCCATATACTAGCATGGAACATAGCAGTTGGCTTCAACAAAGCTGACAAGTGAGATGATAGTAACACCATGTTATAAGCCTCTACAACAATCAAGGAAATGACATCCTATCACCTTCGTTGTATTCTCTTCGTTAGTAGCATGTTACAGGTCCTGACTACATGTAAGGGGATGGGAATACACAAGAGGTCTGAGTGAGGTAGAGATAACTGGTGGCCCCCTTTAGAGTTTGTATACCATCTTCTCCTTATGGAAGTCTTTGGAAAATGGCACATCTTCACCATAGTTCCTGGCATCATCCTGGGATAGTTGGTCAACTATCCAAAGACCTGCCCTATCACCCATTTTACCCACTTCTGAGATCCTATCCCAGGCTTTGCCATTACTCATAAAGGAACAACCCTACACTACCCCTAAGACTTAGGTCCTCCATTCTCATCAATCAAGTTTCAACTCTTGGGTAACTTCTCACTGAAGAATTTTATGCCCATCCCACAGTAATAGTACAGGACCTATGTCAAAAATTTTTTTTAAGGTCTTATTTATTTATGTGAGAGAGGGAGCAAAAGAGAGAGAGAGAGATCACAAGTAGGCAGAGAGTAAGGTAGAGAGATGGGGAAGCAGGCTCCATGCTGAGCAGAGGGTCCAATGCGGGGCTTGATCCCAGGACTCTGAGATCATGACCTGAGCCCAAGGCAGAGGCTTAGCCCACTGATCCACCTAGGCACCCCTCAAATGTTTTTACATGAAGACTTTGAATCTTACCATTGGGGCACCTGGCTGGTTCAGTCGGTAAAGCATGAGACTCTTGATCTCAGAGTCATAAGCTTGAGCCCCAAGTTGTAGGTAGAGATTACATTAAAAAATAATAATAAAACCTAAAGAAAAGTTTCACTTATGATAGTTAAAATTTTAATTTATCTGAGTCTTTAAAAAATAATATTTCTAGTATTTTAGGCTGTAATTCCCATGATGATATTGTATCTCTCCACTGCTAGCATAGTGCTTGCATGCATTGAGATGCAACCAATGTTCTTGACTAAATTTATGAAAGAGTGATTCATAGTTAGAACTAAAATTCATCATTGATCTTCTACTCCATCTTCTTCATTATTATTCACCTTCAAGCCCTTGAAATAAATCTTACAAACTCAATATGTAGACTTCTTTATTATTACCAATTCTACCCTTTTTCTATTTCCACAACCACTGTTTCTTGTGAGCCAAGATTCTTTTCCAAGGACTAAGGGAAAGATGCTACACAGAAGAAATATTTTAAACTTTTGTAAGAATGTTTTGTCATTGAATAAACTATTTAAAGGTATTATGGTTCTTGTGTTAATTTATACTTAAATAACCTTATAATAAAAATGTTTTTTAAAACAGACGATATAGAAAAAATATTCAGTATTTTTTAGCAAAAATCAGAGTTCATTACATGCAAATTGTCCATTTAATAGAGACAGATTTATGCATAACTGTTGATATAGAAACAAGATAAAATGGAATAACCTAACTATAGCTATCCTATACCTGGTAACCATATATTGTTTGGAATTCAAAGGTCATAGGAATGACAGAGGAAAAAAACAGAATTTATCACATTATGACAATTTCTCCCAATTATTTTGAATATAAGTTAGGAGCAGTTTAATATTAAACTTGCCTGTAAAGCCCTCCTTTCTAAAAACAAGAAAAAATTATCAAAAAGTAAAGAAATAAGGAAAAATCCAGCTGTTGTGGGACAAAGAATTTAAGTTACTCATTGACAAGTGCAGAGACAAATACTGTAAAAGGAATCACAACATTTCATAAGTATTGAGATTCTTAAAATTTAGGGTCTAAGGAGAAACTTAAAGAGATCAACCCTTCCTGAAATTTTATGCCAGCAGATACTTACTTTATTCTAGGAGAAGACGTATTTTCATTTTTATCAGATTTGCAAATAAATTTCTGACCAAAGTAATCCCTTGACTAAAACACAACAAAGTTGAGAACTCTGTATTAAATGCTCAAGTCACTCCCCACTACTCCACCTATTCCACAGACCTATAATGCAGGCAGACCTAAGGAACACTTAAGAGGAAAGTACTGCAATCTGAATCACCATAGACTTCACACTCACAATCGTAGTTATGCTTGTACAGTGATTAAAAAAAAAAAAATTCCTCTGCTCCAAGAGGAAGTAAAAGATTAAAATAGTCACATTAGAACTTGTCTGGAATACTTCTACTTTACATGATATTGCTCTGAGACCTAAAGAAAAGTTTGTTCTGAACACTGTATCTCAGTATCCTACTCTATGGACTGCATTTCTCAAAATTTTCTAAGTCCCCCTCCAGAGCCTGGGATGGACTAGGGTGGCTCTGCCATTTAAGTTGAATAATCTAAGTCCAGGCCAGCACTACATGGGCTGCAGTCACTGTGTCCAAGCTCCAAAACTCACATTTCTTAGATCACTCTGGAACCCCAAAACATGGTCAGTGGCCTGGCAAGTGAGTAAGTTCCTCTGACATACATGGTATTTTGCGTGTGTGTGAGACTGCACAAAACTGGGTTCCAGAATGGTGGTGTCATGCTGATTCTGTTGACTCTCACCTATATGGGATATAAGCTGAGTTCAGGGCTCTGTGCTGACAAATATCCACTGTACCCTAGGCTTGAGCTAGAAGGTCCATGCATCAGCCTTTGCTGATTGGTCAATTCTCATCATCAGTGTTGCTAGTGCAGTACCCACTTAAGTCTACAGCACTCAAGGGTAGTAGGAGTGGTAGTGGGAGAGGCCACTGGCCAGACAGTATTCACATTCCTGAGGGTTCCAGGACACATGGCAGTTAGGCTGTCCTCCAGTAGTTACCATGCCTATGTCTTCTGAAGATTTTAGTAGGCTCCAAGTGATGTCTTCCTTTACCTCCAACTGATACAAAATCATCATACTCTGCTGGGTTAATTTTAGGCCAAGCCAGATATGGGAGGGTTATTCTTATTATAAATGTAACTGCTCTTTTCACGCTGCCCACAACCCCAAAACTCTTCTCCCACCTGATGGTAGTATTTGCAACACTGATATATGATTAATACTGGAAAAAGTTCACATTCTGGGATGCAGCAGTTAGGGCCTAAATCGTTCTATAGAAGACAAAGGTGGAATATGTGTTGTTCTGTATTTATGTTGTAAATTCCAAGTGGTAAATAGAACAGAAACAGAAACCAAACTATTGCTTTCATTTTCCTACATGTTCTGAGTAAGACTTGTACTTGTGATCATTACCAAAATAGCAAAGAAACAACTTTGATAGAGTCATTGAAAACCTGTATTCATAGGTGGTAGTAAAGATAATACAGCATCATCCCATAAATAATAATGTAATCAGCACTAAAAATGGTATTAAGGAACAAAAGGAGCAAGATCAATGTTAATGTATAAAACAGGTTCTTAAAGAGACATGATATAGAAATAACAAAATTGCTATCTTTTTGTTATATCCTGAGAGATAGGAAATGTACCAAGAATAATATATTTGGCAATAATGAATTTGAAGAAATGAATACTGGATCCTAAGAGAGAAAGATATGACCTAGACCTTACACAAAATTTTTATGTATCCTGATTGAAAAATCCATAAACATACAAATAACACTTGATTACCAATTATTCTAGATTTTTGAAATAAATAAATCATTTCACATCGCATGGGATCATGAATTTTGGAATTTTTTAATGACAGTAGCTTTACTGAGATGTAATTCATATATACCCTTTAAAAATGTACAATCCAGAGATTTTCAATACACTCACAGACTTGGGGAACCAAAATCACTGTGTAACGAAAGAAAATTTTAAAATTTAAAAAGAAACCCATTCCCATTAGTAGTCACTCCCATTCTCACTGCCAGACCCTGGCAACCATCAATATACTTTCTGTTGCTATGGATTTCTTACTCTGGACATTTAATACAAATGGAATTAAGCAATATGTGACCTTTGTGACTGACTCATTTTACTCATCAAAATGCTTTTAAAGTTCATCCATGTTGCAGGATGTATCAGAACTCCATATCTTTTTATTATCAACCAAAAGTTCTTTGTATGAGGATACCACATTTTGTATTTTCATTCATCCGTTGATGGGCATTTGGGTTATTCCCACTTTTTTGGAAATTGTGAATAATGTGGCTATTCTTATACATGTTTTCATGTGGAAATAAGCTTTCAAATTCTCAAGGGTATAGAAAGGAAAGCAAGAGCTGGGTAAATATATGTTTAACATTTGATTAATAGCCAAACTTATTTCCAAAATAGCTGCACTATTTCACAAACCCACCAGCAATGTGTGCGTGTTCTTATTTCTTAACATCTTCAGTACAACTTGTTACTGCCTATCTTTTCTTTTTTTGTATTAGACACTCCATAATGGGTGTGGAGTAGTAGATTACTGCAATTTTGACTTACATTATCCAATTCACAAATGATGTTGAGCATCCTTTTGCATACTTTTTAAGGAATTTTTACATCCTCTTTGGAAAAATGTTTAGTCAAATCCTTATCTATTTTTCAAATTAAGTAATTCATATTTTTATTTTTGAGTTATCATTTTTTATATATAGATTGGATACAAAACCTTTGAGATAGATGATAATTTGCAAACATTTTCTCACATCTGTAGGTTGTCTTTTTACTTCCTTGATAATGTTCTTTAATAAAAGCACAAACGTTTTAAATTTCAACAAAGTTTAACTTCTCCTTGTGATTTTGGTGTCACACCTAAGAAACTATTGTCCAATTCAAGAAGTAAAGCTATGTCCTTTCTTAAGAGTTTTATAGCTTTGGCTCTTACACTTAGGTCTATGATTCATTTTAATGTTTGTATATGGTGTGAAGTAGAGAATATAACTTAGCTTTTCGGCATGTGGATTCTAGTAGTGTTCTGTTGGGGAATTTGAGATCTGTGTTAAGCGATATTGGCTTGTTGTTTTATTTTCTTGAGGTATTTTTGTCAGGTTTTGGTATCCAATAATATAAGCCTGTTCAACATTCTGGAGAAGTGGTCCCAGTTTGTCTCATTTTTTGAAAGAATGTGTGAGATACTGATGTTAATTCTTTTTTATATTTTTGGCAAAATTCACCACTGAAACCATCTGACTCCTGGATTTTCTTTGCTAGGAGATTTTTGATTACTAACTCAATCTCTTTTCTTGTGATAGGCATGTTCAGATTTTGTTTCTTCTTGAGTCAGTTTTGTAATTTGTGTGTTTTTAGGATTTTTGTCCATTTAATCTAGGTTATCTAATTGCTAGCATATAATTATTCATAGTATATTCTTATATTTTTCTATAAATCCAGTGGTGGGAGGACAGTGGGGTGGAGGGTTGGGTGACCATGGTGGTAGATATTATGGAGGGCATGTATTGCGAGGAGTACTGGGTGTGGTGCATAAACAATGAATTTTGAACACTGAAAAGAAATAAAATTAAATAATTTTAAAAATCCAATGGTAATATCACCTTAGTTAATAATGATTTTATCAATCTGAGTTCTTTTTATTTTTCTTTTGATCAACCTAGCTAGAACTTGGTAACTGGCTAATCATTCCAAAGAACTAAAATTTGGTTTTGTTGATTTTCTCTACCAATTTTTTATTTTCTCTAATTTTTACTATTTCTTCCTTCTTCTTGCTATGGATATAGTTTGCTCTTGGTTTTCTAGTTTCTTAAGATACAAAATTAGGTTATTGACTTGCTACCAATTATCTTTTTAATGAATATGTTTAGAACAAGAACTATAAAATTCCCTCTAGGCATTTTCATTTGTTTCATCTACTATATTTGGAATGTTATGGGTTTTTTTTTCTTCAATACTTCTAAAGTAGTTTTGTATTCCCATTGTGATTTTCTCTGTGACTCATTAGTTGCTTGAGACTTTTATGTAATTTCCACATATTGCTTAGTTTCTCAAAATTCTTGCTATTGATTTCTAATTTCATCACATTGTGACTAGAAAACGTAATTTGAGTGATTTCCAATAAACATTTTTCTAAATATTCATTTATTTATTTGAGAGAGAAAGCACAGGGGGAGGGACAGAGAAAGAGGGATTGAATTCCCAAGCAGACTCCCTGCTGAGTGTGGAACCTGAGGGGGGTTCAATCCCAAGACCCTAAGATCATGATCTGAGCTGAAATCAAGAGTCAGACATTCAACTGACTGATTAACCCAGGCACCCCAACACATTTAAACATTTTAAGACTTGTTTTACAGCATAATGTATGATCTATCCTGGCAAAAGATACACGTGCACTTGAGGAAAATGTGTATTCTACTGTGATTGGGTGAAGTTCTACATAAATGTCTATTAAGTCTGATTTGTTTATAATGTTAGATTTTTTTTTCTATTAATCAAATGTTAAAAACATTTTTAATCTTCCACCTAGTTGTTCTATTATTAGGGTGAAATGCTGAAATCTCCAAATATTACTGTGTATTGTTGTCTATTTTTCCTTTGATTACATTGAATTTTTGCTTCAGATAATTTGGAGCTCTGTGGTTAGATGTTCATGTGGTTAGATGCTCAAATTCCTCTGATATGAGGAATTTAAGAGGCAGGGCGGAGGGTCGTGGGGGCTAGGGAGGGAAAAAATGAAACAACATGGGACCAGGGAGGGAGATAAACCATAAGAGACTCTTAATCTCACGAAACAAACTAAGGGTTGCTGTGGGTTAGGTAGAGATACAGTGGCTGGGTTATGGACATTGGGAAGGGTATATGCTACGGTGAGTGTTGTGAATTGTGTAAGACTGATGATTCACAGACCTGTATCCCTGAAGCAAATAATACATTTTATGTTAATTTTAAAAAGGAACAATTTTTCTCTTAAAGTGTGTATTGTCTGATATTAGCATAGCCGCTCCAGCTTTCTTTTGGCTTGTTTGTAAAGTATACAATTTTATATCTTTTACATTCTAACTGCTGGGTAACTGAATTTAAAAAATGTGTCTCTAACAGACACTACATAATTGGAATTTTAAAAATCTATAATGCCAATTGTTACCTTTGAATTGAGTCCTTATTACATTTACATTTAATGTAATTAAGGGAAAGGTAAAACTTATGTCTGTTATTTTTCTGTTCTTTTTATAAACCATGTTTTTCTTGTTCCTCCATACTTCCATGGCTCACTTATTTTATGTAAATAGATATTCTCTAGTTTATAATTCTAACTCCCTTGTTATTTCTTTCATTATTTAGTTTTTAGTTATTTTCTTAGTGAATGCCCTGGGGACTAAAATCAGTATCTTTATTTATAACAATATAGTTCAGATCATTGTTAAATTAATTTTACCTGTATTAAAATTTTGCTACTATACAATACCCACCCCTGCTTTGTGTTACTATTGTCATATAAATTACATTTTTATGTTATAGGACCAAAACACAGTTGTCATATAAATTATTGTCATATAAATGACATCTTTATATGCTATAAGCTCATAAGCAGTTTTAAAATCACTGTTGTAGTAGTCTTTAAAATCAGAAGAGTTAAAACACAAATGTGCATTTATATGATTTAAAAAATATGTGTCTATGTAGTTCTCTTTCCTTTTCTTTATTTCTCCATGTGGTTTCCAATTACTGTCTCGTGTCCTTTCATTTTAGAGTGGATGGCTCCCATTAGTAATTTCTATAACGTAGATCTGAGAAAATTCTTTTAAGTATTTTACTTATAAATGTTTTAATTTCTCCTTCATTCTTGAGGTAGAGTTTTGCTGGATATAAAATCTTTACTGACAGTCTTTCTTTTAGAATTTTTAATATGTCATCTCATTGTCTTCAGGTCCACATGGTTTTTAATGAGATATTATTTGTTAACCCATTAAAGTTGCCTTGTTCATGATTAATCTCTTTTTGAGGCTTTCAAAAGTCTGTCCTTGGCTTTTAATAGTTTGATTATGATATGTCTAGGTGTGAATTCTTTGTTTATACCAGTGGGAATTTGTTTGGCTTCTTGGATATGTAAATTAGTATCTTTCATCAAATCTGGCAAGTTTTTAGCTAGTCTTTCTTCAAATATGTCTGTACATTTTTTTTAACCTCTCCTTTCTATAATACCACTATGAATGTATTCCTACACTTGATGGTATAAGTATACAGGTCTCTGAGGCTCTGTTTCTTCATTCTTTATTCCTCTGTTTCTCAGCCTGAATAAGATCAATTGACCTATCTTCAAATTAATTGATTCTTTCTTTCTAGTTAAAATATGATGTAGAGCCTTAAAATTTTCCATTCTTATATATTTCACTGTCTCCTACCAAAGGTTTGTTATTATTGATGTTTGTTGTGGTGGTGGTGGTTTATTTTGTTAGTACCATCCTGTATTAATTTTCTAATGCCTGTATTTGTTGTCATTTGTGGTCACCGAAGTTTCTACTCAATTAGATTGATGGTCACCTGATTATTGAAATTAGGGTAGTTGTACATATTTAGCTTTACTGTACGTATAGGAATATAAAAATAATCAAGTTATTTGTCATTAATAATCCTCAACAATCAATATTTCTGATTATTTATTAGAGATATTTTGTCTTGAGCTAACTTTCTTTTTCCCCCTAATATATTTTTCAAATATTTTATTTATTTATTTATTTAGATAGAGCAGGCATGAGCAGGGGGAGGAGCAGAGGGAGAGGGAGAGAGATAATCTCAAGTAGACTCCCCACTCAACATAGAGCCTAGTACAGGGATTGATCTCATGACCCTGAGATCATGACCTAAGCCAAAATCAAGAGTCAAATCCTTAACCAAATGAGCCACCCAGGCACACCCACCCCTAATATTTTTACTGTTAATTGTAATGACAATTTTTCCCAATTTAATTTAGATATGATTGACATATAACATTGACTAAATTTAAGGTGTACAATGTGTTGACTGATTTATAGTGCACAATGATTACCACCACAGTGTTAGCTAACATGTCCAGTATGTCACATAATTACCATTTTTTTGTGGTGAGAACATTCAAGATCTACTCTCTCACAACTTTCAAGTATATAACACACATTATTAACTATAATCACTATGCTGTATGGTAGATACTCATAACTGGAAGTGTGTACCCTTTGACTAACATCTCCCTCCTTTCCCCATCACCTATGGGCTAGTAACCACCATCTAATGTACTGATGATTTTTAAAAAGATTTTATTTATTTATTTGACAGAGAGAGAAAGCTAGCACAAGCAGGGAGAGCAGAAAGCAGAGGGAGAGAGAGAAGCAGGTCCCCCATGGAGCAAGGAGCCCAATGCAGGGCTGGATCCCAGGACCTAACGTGAAGGCAGGCACTTAACTCACTGAGCCACTCAGGCATCTCTGTGCTGATGATTTTTTAATGCATACTATCATATGTTCCAGGCAACAGAAAGAAAACATAAATAAAGCAGGCTAAGGTAGACTCATCTTAAGGGCTATCTGGTAACAGAGAGTAAATAAGAAACTAGATATACGGTGTAATTAGTTTTATGAAAGGGAAATATAGGACCCTAAACTACTATGACTAAACTTCCTATTTGACATTCATTATAAATTATCCTTTGGATTCAGATCTTTTTTAATAAATATTAAATATAATGTTATAATTAAAATATAAATATAAATATGTCCTATAAAAACAGTAATTGCATTCATTTTTTAAACTGGTACACTCATATTCCAATTTCAAATTAACTACAACTTTCTTATTTATCAAGATTGATAACACATTTCCTAATTAGTCACCTTTATTTAATTATTCACTCTATCTTTTAAGCAAGTTTAAGTAATTCAGTTCCTACCTAAAGTAATCAATGCAAAGTAGACCATTGAGTTGTCTAATTTCTCCTCATAAATGTTACTCTATTTTATTATTTTATTTTATTTTTAAATAATCAACCTTCACCATTAAGCTTGTCTAAAACATTTCTTTTCCTCTAGGATCTAATTTACAAGACCTGACACTTTCACCTTGTTTGTTTGATATAAATTCAAGGTAAAGCCATCTTTTTCACCAGACAACAAATATTACTTTCTTACATTCTTAAATCATCACTATGCACCCTTAAAAAAATTCTATATACTTTGAAAAACTGTTTATTTCATGAAAAATTTTCATAAGTGCAGTTTAATCATTTTCATAAATTGAATAAATTTGTGTAACCAACATTGAGAATGATCAATAGTAGCACCAGAATAGCTCTTGTTTGCATTACTTTCTGTTGATGAACCTTCAAACACTTATACCAAGGGAAATTACTTTCCTGACTTCTAAAAATCATCTATTAGTCATTCCTGTTTCTGTAATTTTATTTGGATGAAATTAGATATTATGTACTCGTTTGAGTTTTGTTTCTTTCACTCAGCATGTTACTGATATTCATCCATGTAGTATATTTATTCTTTTTGCCATAGAGAGTTCCATTTGTGACTATAACTACAAATTTCTTATCCATTCTGTTGATGGACATTGGATTATTTGCACTTTGAAATAATCCTGCTTAAAAACAGCCTAGAGCATAGATTTTGATGAGCGTAGATAAGCAATCATTTCTTACTGCACAAAACAAAGAATTAAAAGAATGCTCTGTGTTATTTAAATAAGTAGACATGTTATTCAGAGTTGAAAGGGTAACAGCCAATGATGCTGAATTAGTTATCCATGTGTTAAAACTCATCAGAGGAACATCAGTTTAATGGTCTGCATCATTGGGAACACAATTATATTCTCTCCTCACTAATTAAGAATTGGATTTAAACACATTTCACATTGTTTTCTGAAAGTTATTTTTACCTCATTTAATAGACAAAAATCCACATGCCTGGATTAGAGGTAACCAGACTAATGAAAATTAAAGAAAAGAAAAGGCAGAGCAAGTGGGTGGCTCAGTCAGTTAAGCGTCTGCCTTCCGCTCACATCATGATCCCAGAGTCCTGGGACTGAGTGCCGTCTCAGCCTCCCTGCTCAGCGGGGAGTTTGCTTCTCCCTCTGCCTCTCACCCTGCTCTCATGCTGTCTCTCTCTCACTGGCTTCCTCTCTCTCTCAAAAAAGTAAATAAAAATCTTTTTAAAAAAGAGAAACAAGGCAAAGGCCTGCTTATAATAAGAGGCTGGCAATTAGATGGATGGAAAATGTTACACACCACAGAGGAGGTTAGACTTATCACCAATAAAATCAGTAAACATGCACATGTATTCTATTTTATCACGACAGCATGTCAATAATCTCAATCATTTGGTATATTCATACTCCAAACTCTTTACCCACAGTTAATCATTCTGCAGAACTCGGGAGCTCTGGCATATGGGATGCTTTAGGATGAGAGAACAAAAACACATCTAGAGAGCGAGGGCTTTCTCCTATTCTCTATAGCTGTAGCCTAATCTAACTGGACATTTCCACTGGCTTCCACTGACCATACTGCCCAGGTCTTGATATTAGATTTTTAATTTCCTGATCACTTCTCTGAGTGGAATAATTCAAATTTTCCTCATGTATTAATTTATTTAATCCATGGAAGAAGGCTCCAAATACAGAAATGAGAGTTATTTGCCTAGGGTCATATAGCTATTTCCCATAACATTCAACCCCCAACCTGCACAGTCAGTTCTCTTAGCCATCCTATACCAATAATCTTGGACTAGGCAGCTACTCTCCTGACTTTGAGAACTATATTTTGCCTAGGTTCTGGATACAGCCCAGTATTGGAAGCAATGCATTTGTTGGACATCACTACATGCGTTGAAACTCAAGCTCTCAATAACACTCTTGGAAAATTAATACTAAAAGTCCAGATCTCTCCATGGGCGAGGATGAGGAGTATCAGTTTGTACAGCTCACTTTTCTGTCCTTTGCTTATAGGCATCATGATATCCAAATTCTGGTTCTTTCATTTGCTATTGGAATGCCCTTAGCAAGGGCCTCTGCCTCTCTGTTCCTCACATTTCACCGTGGAAGGAGGAAAATGAAGCTGTCATCAAAGCCTCAAGATAAACTAAATGGCATAGTCTATATAAAATGTAATTTTCAAAAATATGTAGGTTTTCCCACTTAGGCTCTGCACTTTTATATAAATAAAATATAGAAATATGTGTTTGAAACATAAATAAAAACACTCAAACATTTGGTCCACATTGTATCTCATACATGGGCTGCTGCTAAGCAGAAGTTTTGTTGGTGAGTCTTTAATGTTTTCAGGATACTTTGCAAATTAATTAGCAGACACCTGTAGTCAGAATCCCATTTTCACTCTCATTTTTCTTTTGAATGTTTTTCTTTCCCACTAGGGCGTGAAAATAGATCATTAAGTTCTATCGCAGCCTGATCCTTCCTCACCTTTGAAATTGGCATCAGAGGTTTCTTCTGGAGATACGGATTCTGCAAAGGGCAGTTTTTTTGTTTTGTTTTGTTTTGTTTTTTTTAATTCTGTCTTGGGTAACGAAGGATTAGGGAGATAATCAAAGGTCACAGTTAAAGTTGTGCTGAATTACTTTTCCGACTTTGAGAACACAAGCATACAAGTTCTTACCAATGTGTCTGTGGAATCAGACTTCCTGAAAGAGACACTGCCCCATCTGCTTTTTGACGGACTTTGTATCTCAGTCCTTTTGACAACTGAGAGTCTGTTCCTGTAGGCATGAAAATCATACGCTGGTTAACAAAAAGGTACTGTGCCTGTCCTTTGTCTTGGTCATGAGACAGGCCACATTGCCTGCTAAATTCTATGAAGTAGATTGGATGTTAACTCAGTAATGATGGGCACTATAAGGTCAGCAGCTGAATGTCCATTGGGCCCTGACTCACTCATTTTCCTGTCTTGTGACCACTTGGAATAAGCAACAGCTTAGCAAGAACCCCATGATAAATTCTGCTTATTTTTCTAAAGCCTCTAAACTTACTTATTGTATAGAGTTCCCAATCAGATATCATAAATTAATTAAACAAACTCAGACATCCATATATATTTTGGCATTGTTCTTAAAAATTCTCATGGAAAATCACGATCGATAGCCTAGAATTTTCTTCTCGCTCATGGTTTACCCTTCCAGCTGGGAGATCTGTATATGTAGCCCTGACTGGAACACAATTATTGCCGTAGGAGAGAAGAAACCAGCTGTGAAAGCTATTCTCCAGCAGGTAGTTCCGCACTGCTTGGGGAAGGCTGCCTCAGAGGGAAGCGTCAACAGCTGCAGACTGTCATATAAAAGACTTCCAATCAGTTAAGCAACTTTGGAGAAGCAAAATTTTGTTGTTGTCCAATTTTATTTGTCTCTGAATCTGACCACAAGGACTGCTATTCATTACAGAGATGCCTAGCAAGGTGCCTGCAAAGTCACAGTTCTTTAATGTAGACAAAAGGCCATTATGAACTGTAACTTCAATTTTGGGAGAAAATAACAATGCACATGGTTAAATGAAGCAATGCTCTCGTGTTTTCCTTTCTTCTGCTTTTAAACTTGAGATCTTTTCATATTCTCTGAGATTGGGGGGTAATGGAGAGAAGGAGATAGATAGTCTCTTTTGTTAACATAAATAGTCACCTTTTTAAAAAGAGGAGAATTTCTATCTTGGTATAGGTAAAATATGAATCATTAGAATTCCCATTCCATAGTACATCAAAGGGTCTTAGGAAGGATAATATAGTTATTCTTTATCTAAAATCCTAATCATTATGAAATCACAGGAGGAATACTAGTATTTCTACAGAATATTTTGCACACATTATTTTGGTCAATTATTTCCATGCAGCTAGGTGTTTATTCCCTTTTAATAAATGTAAATAGCAAGGCTCAGAGAATGAAAGAGATTTTCAGAGTTCATCCAACTACTTAGTCTTGAAGATTTGATATCAGATCTGCTGGAGTGGAAGATTTATGGAAGATTCTGGAATACTATATACACCATGCCATAGTTTGGAGCATACAAACAAAGGGGGCACACTAGAATATAAACTCCATGGGGACAGCACCACAAGGAATACTTGTCTCTTCTCTTTACTAATGCATCCACGAGGTTTAGATGAGTGGTACATAGTTAGGTACCCAAAAATAGCAAAGTAGAATAGGAAAATAGAAAAAAGAAAAGAAGTAAGCAATGAATAAAAAGTTTTGAAGCAAAAAATGGCATAGCATATGTCTGATGTTATCTTTTTAATTTTTAACCATTCATTTTTTACAAGCATAAAGAAAAGCAAAAGTACTTTAATCAAACTTTGCTACTAATACAACTTTTGGTTTTATCAATTTTCTTTCAAAACCAACAGTATTTTGACATTTAGTAAATTTCTAAGGAATATGACAAAGATATCAAAAAGAGAGATAAAAATTTGTAAAGTTTATTAAAAAACAGAAAAATTAGTGTGTCAATATTCTCTGTCCTATACAGAACTGGTTCCCTCTGTCATATCCCTTCAATTCCATAGAACAGGAACTGGAAAGGGATAGAGAAAAATTATGGGTTGGAAGAAGCTGACAATGTTATTAAGATGGGTGGGTCTGTATTTGTCTTATAAGGTATTCCAATTTTGCCTGAGTGGAGGACACTTTGCTGTGTAATGAAATCATCAGCAGTGTATATGTTGGATCTTTGTCACTTGGTAGGTTAACTTTTCGGTGATGTCAGATGAGAGCCTATAAACTTGAAATCCACAAACTGGAAAGAGATGGATAATGACATGATGGTCTGAGATCCTTAAATGATAGGATCTAGTCCTAAAAACTAAATGTGGCTCCCTCCTGTACTAGACCAAACTGGAACAGGAGAAAGAGGTTTCAGGATCACTACAGGGCTAGAACACTGGTGAACAGAGCTCCTGCACATCCTCCTATGAGCATTCAGAAGGATGTTCCAATGCATACTCTATACATTTATTTTTGTGTTTCTGTATTCATATTATATCCCTTAAAAGGCTGTTTAAAAAAAGGTTTCATTTCTCCTAATGAAACCCAGGAACTTTTGTGCCCTAAAAGTGAAACATGATAGCAATGTAAGAAGAGTAAATAGATAAGCATAGCTTGGACAAGAAACATGTTGCAATAATGAAATATACATACCTATAGATTATTTATATGTCTATAGATGATTATTTAATCATCTATAGATGGGGAAGTGTAGAATGGGGAAGATGTTTTAAGTAACTCTCACATGGCTGTGTTTCATTCTTTTGAAGGAAGAGCAAATTGCATGAACGGTAGCACAGACCCAGGCTGTTTCTGCAAATAATAATGAAAAATGAACAGATACCCTTTCTAAATGTTTTTTAATCTCAACTCTCACATAGTGTATCTTAAAATAAATACGTCTATTTATTTCATTTTGTTTCTTTAAAGGTACAAAAAATGGCTGATGATATCTTCTTTTGAGAGTAAATAAGCAGAAATTACTCTCACTATTTTACCCACAAAATAGTTCAGGTTATCTGAAGCAACCGTAAAATTGATACCTTCTAAGAATTAAGTTGAGGAAAGTAAAGTTGAGGTTTATTACATAAAAATATATGTAGATCTCTTTTTTATCAAGTAAATAATTTAATTCATACAGTGATGGAGAAGGAACTATTGTGTTTTGTACCCCTGATAGGAGTACACATATGCATAAAGCCTGTACACATCATTCCACTACCTATACTTTCCTCAATGTAAATAATTCAGAGCTTTTTTTTTTTTTCAATTTAATTTACAAGCTTGTGGCTTATTTTATCTTGAACATTTAGAAGCAGGATGAGATAAAGGGAAAATGTCAACAAGTGTACATATTATCCTCAATGAAATAAATTACCTGGCTTTGTGACCCAGATCACAACTGAGGTTGAGTAGTCCAGACTGTCTTATAATATAATAATTAGGAAAACAGGGTGAATTAAATCTCAACAAACCAATACTTACTTCAAGATTTGCAATGATTTATAATCATGTATAGTTACTCTATATTCCTTACACCTATATGGTCATGAGAGAAATTACTACATTTGTTAGGTGATGAATTTGGTGGTCCAGAAATGATTTATTTTTCAACCATCTCTTGCTAAATATCAACTAAAACTAAGTAATGAGCTCCCAGAAATATACAATGGGGCAAAATGAACTGAACCTCAAGTAATGGGATTGTAGGCAGAGGCCTAGGGAAAATAAAAGGTATTCCAGCACATAGAAGTGAATTCTAGTATATTATACAATGAAATCCTTTCTCCAATTCTTTAAGGTCAAAGTGGGAAAAGCTCACATAAAGAAGGTGAAGTTAAGCTGAAATTGCCTTCAAATTGACTCTTCCTTGAAAAATCAGGGAAGAAATTAGCCAGATGCTTTGTTCTACTTCCAAACCCAACCTCAATGAGGTGAAATATAAACAGATGCTTGAAATTTTGTATTTGCAGTTTATAAAACACAGTATAATAAATCAATTTATTTTCTACTTTCCTATATATATTAATTTATTTTAAAATATACTGTGAACATATATTATGCTCTTTAAAATTACTATCAAGTACACAAAATACACAATGACATTTTTTTTATTAATTTTTTATTTTTTATAAACATATATTTTTATCCCCAGGGGTACAGGTGTGTGAATCACCAGGTTTACACACTTCACAGCACTCACCAAAGCACATACCCTCCCCAATGTCCATAATCCCACCCCCTTCTCCCAAATCCCCTCCCCCCACCAACCCTCAGTTTGTTTTGTGAGATTAAGAGTCACAATGACATTTTTGTATAATTTTCTAATCATTGCCAATGTTGCCCTTAAGGGAAGTCATTCAGAACAAATGTTTTTCTTTAATTTAGAGGAAAAACATTTTTTTTTTCAAATTCAGTAAATAGATTTAAAAAGCTAAATAAGCATATCATAGAGATATTGTGGGCTCAATTCCAGACAACAACAATAAAGCAAATACTGCAACAAGTGAATCAAATAAGCTTTTTGGTTTCCCAGTTCATATAAAAGTTATGTCATACTGTTTTTTTAAATAATTTTAAAAAACTATGAACATGCCTTAATTAAAAATACTTTATTGCTAAAAATGCTAGACATCATCTGACTTTCAGTGAGTCATAATCTTATTGCTGCTGGAGGTTCTTGCCTCCATGTTGATGACTGCTGATTGATCAGAGCAGTTGTTAAAGGTTGGAGTGGATTTGGCAGTTTTTAAAATGACACAACAATGAAGTTTATCTAATCGGTTGACTTTTTCTTTCACAAATGATTTCTCTATAGCATGCGATGCTGTTTGACAGCATTTTACTCACAGAACTTCTTTCAAAATTGGAGTCACTTCTCAACTGACAGAATAGGAGCAGATATTTGCAAATGTCACATCAGATAGAGGACTAGTATCTAAAATCTATAAAGAATTTGTCAAACTCAACACCCAAAAAACAAATAATCCAATAAAGAAATGGGCAGAAGGCATGAACAGACACATGAAAAAGTGCTCAACATCACTCAGCATCAGGGAGCTATGAATCAAAACCACAATGAGATATCACTTCATGCCAGTCAGAATCGCTAAAAGTAACGAGTCAGGAAACAACAGATGCTGGCGAGGATGCAGAGAAAGGGGAACTCTGCTACAGATGGTGGGAATGCAAGTTGGTGCAGCCACTCTAGAAAACAGTATGCAAGTTCCTCAGAAAGTTGAAAATAGAGTGATCCTATGACCCAACAATTGCACTACTTGAGTATTTACCCTAAAGATACAAACATAATGATCCGAAGGGGCACGTGCACCCGTGTTTATAGCAGCAATGTTTATGGAAAGAACCTAGATGCCCATCAACAGATGAATGGAGAAAGAAGATGTGGTATATATAAACAATGGAATACTATGCAGCCATCAAAAGAAATGAAATCTTTCCATTTGTGATGACGTGGATGGAACTAGAGAGTATCATGCTTAGTGAAATAAGTCAATCAGAGAAAGACAACTATTATATGATCTCCCTGATATAAGAAAGTGGAGATGCAACATGGGGGATTAAAGGGGTAGGAGAAGAATAAATGAAACAAGATGGGATTGGGAGGGAGACTCTTAATCTCACAAAACAAACTGAGGGTTGCTGGGGGGAGGGGGGTTGGAAGAAGGGGGGTGGGGCTATGGACATTGGGGAGGGTATGTGCTTCAGTGAGTGCTGTGAAATGTGTAAACCTGGAAATTCACAGACCTGTACCCCTGGGGATAAAAATATATTATATGTTTGGGGTGCCTGGGTGGTTCAGTGGGCTAAAGCCTCTGCCTTCAGCTCAGGTCATGATCCCAGGGTCCTGGGATTGAGCCCCACATTGGGCTCTCTGCTCAGCGGTGAGCCTACTTTTCCCTCTCCCTCTCTCTCTGCCTGCTTGTGACCTCTTGCCTGTCAAATAAATAATTTAAATATATATATATATATATATATATATATATATTATGTTTATAAAAAATTTTTTTTAAATGGGAAAAAAAAAAAAAGTCAACCTGCCCTTTAAAGCCAGGCCTTTACTTCTTCTTTCTAATATAAAAGTCTTAGATAGCACCTTCCAGTAGAAAGCTATTTCATTGACACTGAAAATCTGTTGTTTACTGTAGCCACCTTAATTAACTATCTTAGCTAGATCTTCTGGAGAACTTGTTGCAGCTTCTACATCAGCACTTGTTGCCATACCTTTCACTTTTATGTTATGTCTTTTTTCCTTCAACCTCAAGAACGAAGCTCTGCTAGCTTCAAATTTTTCTTCTGCAACTTTCTCATGTCTCTCAGTCTTCAAAGAATTAAAAAGTTAGGACCTCACTTGGATTGGGATTTGGTCTAAGGGAATGTTGTGGCTGGTTTGGTCTTCCATCCAGACAGCTATAACTTTGTCCATATCAGCAATAAGACTATTTCACTTTTTTATCATGTGTGTGTTTGAGGGAGTAGCATTTTTAATTTCTTTCAAGAACTCTTTTTTCGCATTTACAACCTGACTGTCTGGCCCAAGAAGCCTGGCTTTTGACCCGTCTTGGCTTTCAACATGCCTACCTCACCAATGATAATTTCTGGCTTTTAATTTACATTAAGAGATATGCAACTCTTCCTTTCACTTGAACACATACAAGCCATTGCAGGATTATTATTTGGCCTAATTTAATATTATTGGGGAATAAAAGTCCTGAGGAGAGGAAGAAAAACAGGCGAATGGCCAGTTGGTGCAACAGTCAGAAACATATATTTATCAGTGAAATTCACCACCTTCAATGGGCATGGTTTCTGGTGCCCCAAAACAATTACAATAGTAACATCAAAGGTAACTGATGAGAGATCACTGACGAAGATCACTGATGAAAAATGTCATCAATAGACTTTCTGGATGCAGGTTTGTCACAAACATTCAACTTGTAAAAAACACAGTATCTGCAAAGTAAAATGTATGTGCTTATCTACTTACATGAAATATTCCTCCACTTTAATAAACTTGCCAATAGGATTTTTAATAATTAAAGTCCTTTCTAGATGTCATACAAAATCTATTAAACAATTCTATAGTACTAACATTACATGATGCTTTTATAGTTTTATATCTAGGCTAATAAATTCAAAATTCCTAGGTATTATAAAACCTAATTTAGGGGCTTATGGCACAGAGAAAGGAATCACCAAGATGAGAGTATGAATTTTAACTCTGCAACTTCCAAGGGAGTGACTTTTGCCAAACAGCTGTTAAGAATTAGAAATATGATAGAAATTGAAACCTGCATTGGATATTTTGCATAAAGGGTAAAATTAGGAAAAAGAGAGTGGTTAAAATGAGCGTAGAAAACATAAGTAAAATATATATTTATATATAAAAATATTTTGTATATAAACATTTTAAATATATATAAGCAAAATATCTATTTTATAAAATAAATTTTATTTACTTATAAAATTTAAGTAAAATATATATACTATATAATATACATAAGTATATTATATAGTATATACATTTTAGAGCACCATTCTCTGATATCCAAATTATAAATAGTAGAATTCCAGACAAGAAAAAAAAAAAGAGGGGGGGTGGGGAATCACTGATATTTAAAAAAAAAATGTGCTGGGACGTAAGAACCAAAGTTACCAAATTGAACAGACCTACAGAGCATAAAGAAAAATGGATGCAAACAAACCAGCACCCATGTCCACCATCGTGAAATTTTATGACTGAAGTACTAAGAGTAAAGGGAAGTAAATAGGTCACATGAAAGAATCAATAGCAGAATGTCTTCAGACTTATAAACAATAAAGCTGGAAACAATGCCTTCATTATTCTGAAGGAAAATTAATTCCCACCTGCTGACATTATTGGGCAAAGAAGACAGTAAACCAGCAGGTCTCAAAATTTACCTCCCAATACATTTTTTTTTTTTTAGAGCTTCACTTCTTTTTTAAAATTTTAATTCTAGTTTAGTTAACATACAGTATTATATTAGTTTCAGGTGTACGGAGTAATTCAACAATGCCATATGTTGCCCAATGTTCATTATAACAAGTGCTCTCCTTAATCTCCATAACCTGATACACCCATTCCCCCCACCCACCTCTATATATTCTTTCTCAAAATGCTACAGGAGACCAAATTCTAACAGCATAAATTGATTAACTAAGAAAGAGAAAGTCATGGGAAAGGACTCGAAACACAGCAAGCTGTCTTTATATCATTTTTAGCCTGAGCTGAGAATATCCTGGTTACTTGGTTCCAGAATCCTATCTACATTTGGTTTGTCTTGACCATGTGAAAATAATTTTTTCCTGTTCCCTCTATTCCTCAGAAAAGCTGAAAACATTTCACTTACTCCACAGAGGCACTCTGTTTTGACTTACTTCTGGGATTTGCAGATACACTATACCCAAAAAGAATATGTGAACATAATGAATCATTTGTGCATTGGGCTGGACTCCTGTCCTTGCTCACTGACCTCTCCAGGGATGGTTTTTGTACATTGTCAAGGAAGTGCCACCATGAAAAAGAGGCTCTGCTCACCTACCTTACTGTTTTCTGCAAAACTTCATTTCACTATTGCCATTGTATTTCTTAACACATCCACGTTTGTGCTTAGCACCTTTTTTTTCCCCCAAACTAAACAATATACTGTTTACTGACATATACAAAGATAGTGAAATTACAAGGAAATAATCAACACAAAAAATAAGATAATAGCTACTCTGGTGGTAAGAGATATGTAACTAAACTGAAATAGAGACTTCTAAATTATTAAAAATAATGTCTTCCCAGCACTAGGTAGTATTTATAAAAATGCTATTTTAATATTTATTTTGCTTTAAATTATACATATAATTTTAAATATCTCTCTATGGGTAGAATATATTTGTCACACACACATGTAAACAATTTCTTCCTAAACCTGAAAAATTTCTGGTTTGGAAAATCCAATCAAGTTCTTCACACAGTGAATGAACATAACTTCCTCAAAGCACTTCATCACAAAGAAATAAAGATCACCAGAATGTTTACAAAGTTAAAAATTTATAAAATTAAGTAAATGTTTAAAAAAAGCAAAAGATCAGGACTCACGATGGCTGGAACTTCTTGTCAGCTATTTGGGAATATTTAAGACAATGAAGAAGTGTCTTCAAAATTTTGAAGAAAAGTACTCCATACTTGACCACAATCCAAATATAAGTCAAGTATGACAGTAAGGGTAAAAGTTAAAATGAACTGCTACATTTCATTTTTAGGAGCTACCAAGGTTTTGCTAAGGAAAATAAGTAATAAAAAAGACAATATGGAACCAAGGAAGAAGAAAAGTATAAATGAAGGAATTTATTTCCAGTAGAAAAAGGGAACAACAAGATCAGAGAGTAGTTTGCCTTGGAGCAGATGGATGAAGCTCTGGAAAAGAACTCCAATCAAGGAAAAAAAAATCAATAAATCAATTTTCCAATATATGCAATAATTTGGAAAATCTCATTGCTATATGTTACATAGGTTGAAGAGTGTTTGGTAATGTAGATAGGAAAAAAAATCCAAGGCAATTGTTAAGTCTGAGAAATATTAAAGAATATCTATAATTATTGCATATGGTATGTGTATATATAATGATAAAGTAAACATAAACATTTAACTTACTTCAAAATCATGATATAACTTATCTTCAAGATTAAAGGAGGGAAAGTAGAGATTTAATATAAAGCAAAGTCTCATTTATCAAAACATGAAGTCAAGAGAAATTGCACATATCATATAGCATCATTTTATCAAAGTTACTTTGAACTAAGTGTATTATTATTATTTAAAATTAGAAATCTTGGGCACTTGGGTGGCCCAGTCAGTTAAGCATCTGCCTTTAGCTCAGACCATGATCCCAGACTCCTGGGATCAAACCCTTCTTGGGCTTCCTAATCAATGAGGAGTCTGCTGCTTGTTCTCCCTACTTGTGCTACTACTCTCTCTCTCTCAAATGAATAATCAAAAAACTTAAAAAATAAATAAAATTAACAATCTTATTCCAGTAGAAACAACTGAAAATTTTCCTTTGAAAATTCCATTTCCTATAAATCAAAACCACAATGAGATACTACCTCATACCAGTCAGAATGGCTAAAATTAACAAGTCAGGAAATGACAGATGTTGGCGAGGATGTGGAGAAATGGGAACCCTCTTACGCTGTTGGTGGGAATGCAAGCTGGTGCAGCCACTCTGGAAAACAACATGGAGGTTCCTCAAAAAGTTTAAAATAGAGCTAACCTACAATCCAGCAATCATACTACGGGGTATTTACACTAAAGATATAAATGTAGTAATCTGAAAGGGCACATGCACCTGAATATTTATAGCAGCAATGTCCACAACAGCCAAACTATGAAAAGAACCCAGATGTCCATCAACAGATGAATGGATAAAGAAGATGTGGTGTGTATGTATGTGTGTGTGTATACACACACACACACACACACACACACACACACACACACACACACAATGGAATATTATGCAGCCATCAACAGAAATGAAATCTTGCCATTTGCGACAATGTGGATGGAACTAGAGGGTATTCTGCTGAGCAAAATAAGTTAATCAGAGAAAGACAGTTATCATATGATCTCCCTGATATGAGGAATTTGAGAGGCAAAGTGGGGGACGTGGGGGGTAGGGAAGGAAAAAATGAAACAAGATGGGATCGGGAGAGAGACAAACCATAAGAGACGAGGGATACAAACCATAAGTGACTCTTAATCTTTTTTTAAAAAAATTTATTTATTTGACACAGAGAGAGAGAGATCACAAGTAGGCAGAGAGGCAGGCAGAGAGAGAGAGAGAAGCAGGCTCCCTGCTGAGCAGAGAGCCCGATGCGGGGCTCAATCCCAGGACCCTGAGATCATGACTTAAGTCAAAGGCAGAGGCTTAACCCACTGAGCCACCCAGGTGCCCCCATAAGAGACTCTTAATCTCACAAAACAAAGTGAAGGTTTCTGGGGGAAGGAGGGTAGGGAGTGGGTGGTGGTGTTATGGACATTGGGGAGGGTAAGTGCTATGGTGAGTGCTATGAAATGTGTAAACCTGATGATTCACAGACCTGTACTCCTGGGGCTAATAATAATTATATGTTAATAAAAATAAAAAATTAAAAAAAAAAAACTAAAAAAAAAAGAAAGAAAATTCCATTTCCATTTGTTCCTGTTGGTTTTATATCACAGCATTTCCTATACTTCGGGACAACTATTTAACTACTGCCACATGATACTTTGATCACAATAAAACTTGCAAGAAACAATCATGAATACCACCAAAATGAGGACTTTGAATTTCTCCAAAGTAAGAAAACAAAAAACACAAAAGTTAAACTAATATATTTTTAAATTATGATCATTATAAATATAATTAACTGAGTTTCATTGACTTTTATTTGAATATCCGATATTTTATAGCAGGAAACTCTTATGGTTAGACTTCTTGACAGTCATGTGGACATACTTTTTTAAAGTAGACAAAATTTATAACCAAAGTAATAGTTTTTTTTTCTTCTGCTATAGAAATGCTTTAGTCAGATAGTCTGCTAAAGATTCAGAAATGTATTAAAGCACTTTATTCCCTAGGAAAAATAAACTACTTCACAACTCTTCTCTACTTTCAGGTGCTAACTCTGCTTTATTACTCCACAGGGTCTATTTCACTGGGACAGGCTAACACTCTTGAAGAAGCTCTTCCCTCCATATTTACAATTTATTTACAAATAGGCAATGTGTGGTACGTGAGGTCAATTCCTGTCAGTCACGTTCATTGCTATATTCCCATCATGTGTGTCAGCTGATGAACCTAGAACTAAATAAAATATAATTCATGTTTACTGTCTCGTACCAGAGTACTGTTCTTCCCCTGGTGGCGGAGATTTTGTAGACACTCAGCTGTGTTCCCCAACAGCTCCTTAGAGCACATAATGGAACCGTCAATGTAGATAATTCCCGAAACAAATAAGGTAAACCCTGGTGCTCTCAGAGCCGGTGTTTTTTCAGGAGACAGAGGCACAAATAACCACAACCCAAGCTAGATTTGACAGGTGCTTTGGTAGAAATGTAAACAAGTGCTGTGGCAATCCTAAAGAAGAGAGAAAATATTTACTCTAGGGAATGGAAAATTAAGAAATTTTAGTGAAGGCTTCCAGGCAAGGCTTCTTAGAGATGGCATCTGGAATGAGCCTTAAGTGATAAGTAAAATTGTCTTGTCAGCTGAACACGGAGTACATTTTAAAATTTTAAAACCTTGTTTGCCTTTGCCATATAGACATGCATTATGTATTTAAGGGAGTTTTTCGTAATATAATGTATAGCAAGAGCTTACTTCAGCTGTTGCTATATCAGGCACAAGTTTTAATTTCTTGCTTCTATTCCATCTCTGGGTCGACACAGCATTGCATAACAATCTTTTTTTTTTTTTTTTTGCTTTCATATTTTTTTGTATATGTGTCTCATTTTATGTGGTTCATGGCACCAGTATGCTCTGAATATGGTAGGACTTTCATTAACTCTGGCATTAAGTAAGATGACCTATTTTGCACACAAATAATACCTACTTCTAAAGCTGATAAATCCTTTATAGACAATAGTAAATGTTTCCAAAACCCTATTTGAATGTAATTTCTGATGTTAAAAACTTTCCCATTTAGTTAAGATGAGCCTGTTCCCATTTCTTCTTCTTCTTCTTCTTCTTCTTCTTCTTCTCCTTCTCCTTCTCCTTCTCCTTCTTCTTCTTCTTCTTCTATTTTTTTTTGAAAGAAATGTCAATAAATGACCTGGGATATTATTTTTTTTAATATTTAATTTATTTATTTGACAGACAGAGATCACAAGTAGGCTGAGAGGCAGGCAGAGAGAGAAAGGAGGAAGCAGGCTCCCTGCGGAGCAGAGAGCCCGATAAGGGGCTCAATCCCAGAACCCTGGGATCATGACCTGAGCCAAAGGCAGAGGCTTTAACCCACTGAACCGCCCAGGTACCCTGGCCTGGGATATTATTTACAGGGATTAATGTATTGTGTTTCTGGTAGTACCAATTTTTTTTTTTTTTTAACAACTAGAACTGCAGAAGAGCCCCTCTCATTCCCACTACAAGTATCACGACAGATTAACTGCTACTAGAGCAAGTAAAAATCATGTTTATTAATGGGAAGCAGAAGCTACATCCGGCCTTTTGTGCTTTAAGATTAATCTAATCGATCGGGGTGCCTGGGTGACTCAGTGGGTTACAGCCTCTGCATTTTGCTCAGGTCTTGATCCCAGGGTCCTGGGATTGAGCCCCACATAGGAATCTCTGCTCAGCAGGGAGCCTGCTTCACTTCCTCTCTCTCTGCCTGCCTCTCTGCCTACTTGTGATCTCTGTCAAATGAATAAATAAAATCTTTTAAAAATAAATAAATTTTTTAAAAAAGATTAATACAACCGATCATAAAAAAAGCCGCAACATAATCAATAGCCAATAAATGTGTTTGGCTTGTTAATTGACCAGGATCAGTCTACTCTTCAATTATATAATAGGAAAGTCTAATGGAGATTGGGAACTTACCCAAAGATGTCTAGCTTTCTCTCTTCTGGGTATAAGAATTCCCTTTCTGTAGCTAGAAAGTGCTGTGTTTCTAGTTGGGATCACATAAATGCCAGAACACTGAATTAAGGAGGAGGCTCCACTAGACCTCTCTTTCTCCCTATGACAGTGTCTGAGCAGTATTTGAGACAGCGGCAGCCCCAACAGTCCTGGACATTATGCACAACTGACCAGCTACGGACAAAGAGCTTAACAAAAAAAGAACCTTCACTGTGACAATTTGGGGATTGTTTCCTTGTCCTTCAGACTAGCACATTCTCACAGATACAGACACTAACATGAAGGGGAAGACATTTGACTTTTCCAACCCCAAGGGCTCGGCCTTTCTCAGAGTGTCAGTGGCAGTAGAGGGAGCAGAGGCACTCCTCATGTACTTCCTTCATTTCAACCTCAGATGCAGTGGTATGTGCCTCAACATCACTGCCACGATCTCACTCTTGGTTTGACACGGTCCAGACTGTGAAGTTCAGCCCACAGCCAGGTTGACATTGGTTCACATGGTACTGGTTTTCACAGTGGGTTTTTTGCTTCTGTTTATTTGTTTTCTTAAATTTTTGCTTAATAAAGAAAATCAAGATTCAACCTATACATTTGTATTGAGAGAGGGAGAGAGTTGCATGTCATGTCTGTGTCCTCTTTTAAAAATCAGGAAATCTGTTGGCCATCTGGATGTCTTCTTTGCAGAAATGTCTGTTCATGTCCTCTGCCCATTTCTTGATTGGATTATTTGTTCTTTGGGTGTTGAGTTTGCTAAGTTCTTTATAGATTTTGGACACTAGCCCTTTATCTAATACATCGTATGCAAATATCTTCTCCCATTCTGTCAGTTGTCTTTTGGTTTTGTTAACTGTTTCCTTTGCTGTGCAAAAGCTTTTGATCTTGATAAAATCCCAATAGTTCATTTTTGCCCTTGCTTCCCTTGCCTTTGGCAATGTTCCTAGGAAGATGTTGCTGCGGCTGAGGTCGAAGAGGTTGCTGCCTGTGTTCTCTTCAAGGATTTTGATGGATTCCTTTCTCACATTGAGGTCCTTCATCCATTTTGAGTCTATTTTCATGTGTGGTGTAAGGAAATGGTCCAATTTCATTTTTCTGCATGTGGCTGTCCAATTTTCCCAGCACCATTTATTGAAGAGGCTGTCTTTTTTCCAGTCAGAATGGCTAAAATTAACAAGTCAGGAAATGACAGATACTGGCAAGGATGCGGAGAAAGGGGAACCCTCCTACACTGTTGGTGGGAATGCAAGCTGGTGCAACCACTCTGGAAAACAGCAAGGAGGTTCCTCAAAATGTTGAAAATAGAAATACCCTATGACCCAGCAATTACACTACTGGGTATTTACCCTAAAGATACAAATGTAGTGATCTGAAGTGGCACGTGCACCCAAATGTTTATAGCAGCAATGTCTATAATAGCCAAACTATGGAAAGAACCTAGGTGTCCATCAACAGATGAATGGATAAAGAAGATGTGATATATATACACAATGGAATACTATGCAGCCATCAAAAGAAATGAAAACTTGCCATTTGTGACGACGTGGATAGAGCTAGAGGGTATCATGCTTAGCGAAATAAGTCAATCGGAGAAAGAGAACTATCATATGATCTCCCTGATATGAGGAAGTGGAGATGCAACATGGGGGGTTAAGGGGGTAGGAGAAGAATAGATGAAACAAGATGGGATTGGGAGAGAGACAAACCATAAGTGACTCTTAATCTCACAAAACAAACTAAGGGTTGCTGGGGGGAGGGGGTTGGGAGAAGGGAGGTGGGGTTGTGGACATTGGGGAGGGTATGTGCTATGGTGAGTGCTGTGAAGTGTGTAAACCTGGCAGTTCATAGACCTGTACCCCTGGGGATAAAAATATATGTTTATAAAAAATTTAAAAAAATATAAATTACAAAAAATCAGGAAATCTATTACCTCTGGGCCCAAATCTGCCCATTGTAAAAATCCGCAGAGTCAAGATGCCCCTGCCTCTTGTTGTCTCCCTGACCGTCATGCTGAACACTGGCCCCCATTCATCACCACACTTGAGCTGCTGTTTTTCTTGTAGAATCAACGGGAGAGAGAAATATTCCCTCCAATCATTTCTCTGCAGGAAATGTGAAAATAAAGGAGTGATCAAGAAAGCCACAGCCTTCAAGAAAAATGAGAAGGACCGTATTTCTTTGTGGAAGCAAAGACGGTTTTTTTGTGCATGATCTATTTCACTCATTTTTGTTACTTGTCTAAGCCCGGGGTACATTAAAGGCATTGACTTTGTTCTACTGATTCCTATCATCTATTTGAGGATATCCTGGGGGTATCTTTATAAAGATCATCGACTTCATTTATATTACATTCAAAATGGAACTGATTTTATGTCAAAGCAAGGGAAAATATAAATAGATATCCTACCTCTGTAAACGAGAAATGTGAAATTCTTGTGTTCATCTCACAAACACTGAGGTAACACAGAGTAGTGGTTAAAAGCCTGACTTTGAGTCCTGGATCTGCTACTTGTCAACTTTGTGACTTGGACAAGTTTCTGCCCCTCTCTGTGCCTTGGAACCTCAACCAGCAACGGAGATCCTGATGGTGCCTACTTCAGAAAGAGATGAGAACTGAATGAACTGAATGAAAAGTGCTTGAAACAATGCTTGGCAAATAGTAAGTATTACATACATATCAAAGACAAACTCTATTTCCAGGTTTGGAAAACATCATTCTGTTGTTGAAATCCTCCCCCCTTTTTTAAAGATTTTATTTATTTGACAGAGAGAAGATGGCAAGAGAGGAAACATAAGCAGGGGGAGAGGGAAAGGGAGAAGCAGATCTCCCTCAGAGCAGGGAGTCCAATGCGGGACTAGATCCCAGGACTCTGGGATCATGACCTGAGCCTAAGGCAGACGCTTAATGACTGAGCCACCCAGGAGCCTCTATTGTTTAAATTCCTATAGCAACTTTTGATTTGCCAAATGCACTGATGCTATGAATCTGTCTGCCTAGAATGATATGGCTCCTCTGGGTTTCTTCAATTTTTTGTGCTTGATCTCTTGAGCAATGACAGAAACAAAATGGGGAATTAATAAGTAATCTGTTTAATAAAAATTCTAAAAAAGGTATGCCAATCAGAATATCACATTGTTAATGAGGGGGCTAGCTATAGATGACAGTTAGATAAATATCTTTCCCCAAGGACTGAAGAACTAGAACAAAATGGGTATGTTGCCAGATGTTGAATGCAAGCTAAAATTGTCACTGGGTGTTCTAGCAATATTCTATTGAAATTTGAAATTCTTTATCAATTGAATTACTATCATTTTTTTAAAATATTTTATTTATTTGACAGACAGAGATCACAAGTAGGCAGACAGGCAGGCAGAGAGAGAGAGAGGAGGAAGCAGACTCCCCGCAGAGCAGAGAGCCCGATGTGGGACTCGATCCCAGGACCCTGAGATCATGACCTGAGCCAAAGGCAGCAGCTTAACTCACTGAGCCACCCAGGCGCCCCAATTACTATCATTTTAATTATCATGAAAGCATGGCTTGAGGAGACAGAAATTTTTTACACTCTCCATTTCATGGGGATTTGCCATGTCTTTCAAACACACACATACATTCAAGCACATGAACATGCATATCACAAGAGCATTTAATTTGCTTGTTGGTTTTATAAACATATAAAATGGTGAAAATAATAGCATCAATAACCTCAGGTAAATAGTTAAATGCTGGCCATAAAGTATTTACAAACACAAGGTACAATATAAATTCTTAATAATAGTAATTAGTAAAGCTTAGAGATTTTTAAAAGAGAAATCCACTCAGCTTTATCTAATTTCTGCCATTTTAAACACATAAAATTTCCTTATCTATACTTTCTATCTGCTAACCAAATGACAATGTACAAAACATAAACATTCGGGCAATTTAAGAATAATCGCTCATTTGCACACTGGGAGAAGCTTTTAAACTGTTATCTACTATCATGTAAATATCAATGTATACAATTCTTAACCTGTAAAATATTTACTACAAATTTTATGTGTGTCACATAACGTGGATCCATTAGATACCCAGTTAGCAGTTAGGAAATAGGGTATTACTAGCAGAGAAATCTCAGTCCACAACTACAGCAAACCACAGGACAAGTCACACGTCACAAAAGTCTGGTAAGTCACTGGAGACCTTCTGCATAGGAGTCCTGAGAGCCTGATGGGCATAGTTACAATGACAAAGGGGAGACAGTATAGATGGTTCAACCTAAAACCCACTCTACCATAGTGAAAATAATGCAATCATCTTGGATAGAATTAGAAAATATCAAAGTAACCAATAATTCCAATATTGAGTATTTTGCCTGCCTCTCCCCAACACAGTAGCATCTGCCAGCACTGTTAAGTGCTGTGGTCAAAGAAAAGCCTTTCAGACCTAGACTTTGGGACTGCTATTTTCTTAGAGCATGGGGTAGGTCACAATACATGTCCTGTCTGTGCCTCATCAATTCCCTGATCAATCGGATGAGAAAGGCATGAAGCCAGGGTTATTGTAGGTATCAAATGAACTGATACATGCTTAGAGCATGTCTGCCAGATAGTTAAGTCCTCAAGGTATATGCTTCTGCACATGCTCTTCTGGTATATGAATATGTTGAACAGAATTTATTGGCAAGTATGATAAATATGCTGGCCTGAAGGCAGTGTTATTCATTAAATGTGGAGAACAGACTTTCAGTTTGGTATTATTAGTGTAGCAAAAGTAATTTGACCATCTCACTCAATTTTGTTGGTCCTTGTCTTCCTACATATTCTTTTACCTCACCAATAAATTCATAAATAAATATATAAATATAAATATAAATATATATATAAAAATAAATAGAATCAGTATGCTTCCTAAGTAGTAAAAATTCATTATCTGGTTTAGAGAAAATAAAAATAAATGTAGTTATTTGAATAAAATATTCACTTTCTACCTGCTCCAGGTTTCAAGATTGAAATTGCCAAAAATGCTCTTTGCCAAAAATGCTCTTTTCTTTCACCAAAGTTGTCAAATATCCAAGAATCACAAGTTAGGTTTTATTTTTGGTGGGTTTTTTGTTTGTTTGTTTGTTTGTTTTGTTTTGTTTTGTTTTTAGATTAAAGTGAGATTGAAAGTATGGCATTTGGAGTGAGAAGACCTTGCTCCAAATTCAATCTTCTCCACTTTCTGTGTGTGGCTTCACACATATTTCTTCAATACTTTTTACGAGTCTCAGGGTATTCACATAAAACGCAAATCATGAAACTTACCTTACAGAAATATTATGAGAAATAAAACTGTGAGAATTAAACGATGTTTGTAAAACACTGTACCTCACTCCTCTTAAACACAATCATTTGAAACTGTTATTATATCATTATGACATTTACTTAAATATTCTAGTCCTTCAACACATTATAACATTTTTGTGTAACAATAATTTCCTCGATTGGACAAACACTGGAAAACATCAGTTTTCTCGACTATGACAGTGCGGCTCGCTGTGTAGACTCTGGACCAGCAGCATCACCTGGACACTTGTTAGAAATCCTCCAGACCATCTGGGGGCTGGGGCCCAGGAGTCTGTAAACAATGTCTAGATAATCCTTTTGCATGTTTAGCTTTGAGAAGCATTGATCTACAGTAGCAGAAGTGCAGGTATGCTCATAGGATTGTCTCAAATCATTGTGTAAACTAGGGTAGGAGTTGGTACACCTTTATTGAAAAGGCTGTAGAGTGAATATTTTAGGCTTTGTGGGCCATACAGTCCCTGCCACAGTCCTCATCTCTGCCAATAAAATCTCAAAGCACCCACAGCTAATATGTTAACAATTGAGTATGGCTGTACTCCAATAAAACTTTATTTACCAGGTCATAATTTGCTGGCTCCACATCCTGTTAGACTCTGTACTACACAGTGTATATAACCAGGGCAGGCAAAATGGTTGTATCCCTCCAAAATTCACATGTTGAAATGCTAGGTTCCAGTATGATGGTGGTTAAAGGTAGGCCTTTGGAAGGTAGGCCTTTGGAGATCATTAAGGTGGGACCCTCATGATGGGATTGGTGCCCTTATAAGAAGAGCACAAACAGGGGTGCCTGGGTGGCTCAGTGGGTTAAAACCTCTGCCTTCGGCTCAGGTCAAGATCTCAGGGTCTTGGGATCGAGCCCCACATCAGGCTCTCTGCTCAGCATGGAGCCTGCTTCCTCCTCTCTCTCTGCCTGCCTCTCTGCCTACTTGTGATCTCTGCCTGTCAAATAAATAAAGTCTTAAAAAAAAAAAAAAAGAAAGAAAGAAAAAGAAGAAGAAGAAGAAGAGCACACACAGAAAAAAGGCCACATAAAGACACAGGGAAGAGGTAACTGTCTATGTCTACAAGCCAGGAAAAGGGTCCTCACTGAGAATCAAATCTGCCAGACCTTGATCTCGAACTTCTCAGCTCCCAGAACTGTGAGAAATAAATATTTGTTGGTTAAGCCCCCAGTTTATGACATTTTGTCAGAGCAGCCCAAGCTGACGAAGACCATAATCATATGCACTGGTCATGTCTCTGTGGTCAAAGCAGATACTCGGCAGCATGCAGACTCTAATAGATGAATTCAAGGAAGCATTTATATTTTACTGAGGCATTATTCCTTTGGTCTGTGACATGATCCTTTGGTTTGTGACATGATCTATTAGCAAATCATTAACTGGCTGTTCATTCTACCTTATGATTAGCTCTGCACGGTTAACTGTGAGAGTGCTCAAAATCAAGGACAACAGGGTGACTGTCCTGGGGGTTGGACAAAAATAGCCTCCACAGAGATTTTGGCAGTCTCCGTGATTTTGATTCACCAAATGCAATCAATATGTTTTCTGTCCCCTGGAAAATGATAACTTCTTGAATTATTTCTCTCCCTTTCTCAAGAAGAGTACAAGGCAGCACAAATAGCTCCAATTATAATAAAAAAATCAAGATTTTCCTACCACCTCTTCACTCTGAAAAGGTAGCTGCCAAGGAGAGGATAGAGGGCTTCTGCACGGAAACAGTAACTCAGCTGCAAGTGATACTGCTGACATTTTAGAAGAGAAAAATGCCAGGATTAATTTATCAAACTAACATTCTCAGGGACATTTTAAAATATATTCCAGTTTCCCAGGATTTAATTTAGTTCCTGGAAACGAGTTATTCACTGGAAAATGACACTGCTCCATTCTCCACCTATGTGGATTGCAACCCGGCTGAGAGTGTGAGCCCTGCCAGACCCCAGCTCTGGCTTCAGCCTTGCACAGAGCAGGTGTTCCAAAGTATATGGTTTTTTTGTGATTTTTTGTTTCTTTTTTTTTTTTTAAGATTTTATTTATTTATTTGACAGACAGAGATCACAAGTAGGCAGAGGCAGGCAGAGAGAGAGAGGGGGAAGCAGGCTCTCCACGGAGCAGAGAGCCCGATGTGGGGCTCGATCCCAGGACTCTGGGATCATGACCTGAGCAGAAGAAAGAGGCTTTAACCCACTGAGCCACCCAGGTGCCCCTCCAAAGTATATGTTAAGTAAAACTAACTTCTTGACTCAAAATGTTTTAAGCCAACCTATAATTTTATAAGGGTAAATACAGAGACTCACTTGGAAGTTTTGTGTTTTTTTTTTTTTTTAGGACAATTTTTGATTAACTAATTATTGACTGATTATTTTACTCTTCCAGGAGCCATAAGATACAAATTAATTCTGACCTTAGATTTAGAAGTCGATTAATTCAGTGCTTCAAGATTTTATTTATTTATGTCTTCTTTGCCTCAGCAAACATTTACTTGCAAACAAAGATTAGAGAAAAGAAGTCCTATTTTTAAAAACTCAATGATAGACTAAGAAGGTCAACATATAAACAAATACTTATAATACAGAATATATTCTGAGGACAAAGGAAGTTTTATTATCTCTTATCAGAGATGATAGAAAAGTTTCAGAAAAGAGATTTATTGAATAATATATAGTCAGTGCCTGTCATGTGTCAGGCATTATTTTAAGCTGGGGATATCGGTGAGCAACAACAACAATAAAAACATAAAATTCTCACCCTCCTACAGGTTACAATCTAGTGGCTAGGGAAGCAGACATAGACAATAAATATAATAAAGAAGTAAATCTTGTAGCATGTTAGAGGAAATCTGTGTTACTGAAAAACAGTACGAGACAAAAGAGATCAGAAATACATTTTCTGTCAGGGTTTGAAATAAATCATATTAAGATAAGATGTCATGAGTCAGGATGATGACCATAGAAACTGTGAATGACCACACATTAATTAGTATAGTTGATAATGAAACAATCACTAGTGTAAGCTCCTATGAAATTGTATTACTACTTACAGGACAGCCACAGAAGCATATTTTGAAGTTTATTCAATCACAGAATGCTACCAACAGTTAGAATCAATACAAACAGAATGAAAAATAATCAAATGGCAGAGTACTGAGATTGGAATTCTAAGTGCTAATACTAAAGTATGAGAGGGGTGCTTGGGTGGCTCAGTCCGTTAAGCAGCTGTCTTTGGCTCAGGCCATGATCCCAGGGTCCTGGGATGGAGTCCAGCATCGGGCTCCTTGCTCAGTGGGGAGACTGCTTCTCTCTCTGCCTCTGCCTGCCGCTCTGCCTGCTTGTACTCTCCCTCTCTCTCTCTGATAAATAAATAAATAAATAAAACCTTTTTTTAAAAAAAAAGTATGAGATAGATGCAATAGTGACTAATAGTTCTAATGATGTTAAAGGTCAAAGCCGTTAATTAATGTATAATTATATGGCCACCTGCAACTGGGCTGCAGTAGTCCGTATGAACCTACAATGTCTGGTTCTTTTCATAGCCACGTATAGCCTACATGGAGGATCAGCAAACATTTTCTCTAAAGGGACAGATAATAAATAGGTTAGGCTCTGCCAGCCATACAGTCTCTACTACAACTATCAACTCCGCCATTATCATTATATCACAAATGTAGCCACAGACAGTATGTAAACAAACAGACATGGATGTGTTCCAATAAAGCTTTCTATGGATATCAAAATTTGAATTTTGTATAATTTCCACTCATCATAAAGAATTTCTTTAGATTTTTTAGTCTATTTTAAAATGTAAAAGAAAAAAGGGGAAAAAAGCATTCTTTGCTCACAGACTGTACAAAACACAGCTAGATTTGGCCAGTGGGTCACAGTTTACCAATCATGGCGTACAACTTTTCATTCAATCAGTGTTAGAAAAACCATGGCAAATATGATTAGGATAATAAGTAGCATAAGATTGAGCAAAACAGACTTGCTAAGATGTCGAGCTGGAGTGGAAGCTCTGGGGAATCACCATTTAACTTAGATGCAATTATATGTTTCTGTTACCTTAATGAGCCCTATTCTTTATTTACCAAATTTACCAAATTTAGATGATTCCATCTAATCAACGTATGGTGCTATTGTAAAGTGGGTTTTATGTCTTTTGTGGAATAAATGTAGTATAAGTTGAAATCACTTGATCCAGTCTGAACTCAGATCTCATACAACTTCCCTTGTAACAACAAACCCTAAATAGTTCTACATAGTTAGGATGTACTGAGATCCAACACCAAGGTCATATACCTTGCTGTTGATATGAACTACAGAGCAGGACTATGCTGCTATCCCTAGGATATCTTGTTCCATGGATCAGAGTTTTGGATCAATTAGTGGCATTATATTATTTGACTAGGTAAGTCTACCTTTGGTCATTCAGAGATTTTTCTGAGCTCTAAGATCACCCTAAACAAAATTACTAGTTTAGATAATGATTTTTCAGTCCCATAGGGTAATTAATTTTCATATTAAACTAATAGATTAAGCTTCACATCTTACATATTTACATATTTCTTACATATTCTTACATATTTCTTTCTTTCTCTTCACAGGAAGGTCAATTTCACTGAAGTAAGACAGAGTAAAAACCTGGTTTGTCCACTTCATCAATTCCTTATTTAGAGACCAAGTGATTATGCCTCCTTTGGTACATATATCCTACAAAAAATGAGCTTTGGAGGTGACATATGAAGAGGGTTTTGGAAGATGTAAGTTAGCCAAGCGATACGTGGGAGCAGTGCATTCTGGGCAACTGGAGCAGGTCTGAGTCATTCACAAGGAACAGCACCAGTGGCTGGAGTGAAATGAACTGAGAGGCGGTCACAGGTGACAAGACCAGCAGGACATCACCAGTGATGTCTGAGCTAACCACAGAAGAGTTTGTCTTGAACAACAAGATATGAATAACAAGAAAAGCACCTGGTGCTAACAATAACAGTGGTCATTTACACTTATCTGCATCAGAAGCTTTATACATAGTATTGGCTTTGTCTTTTTAACAGCCTAGGCACGTAGGTATTTTCATGCTCATACTATCTTGGAGGAGACTGAAGCTAAGAAAATAAGTTATTTGGACTTAAAAAACCATGTAACTAGTGAAAGACAAAACTGAGATAGGAACTCAAGAGTCCTATGTTACTCCTGAATGTATTTTACATTCTTTAAAATACCAGTTCTTTCAATAAATGCATCTTAGAAAGTTTAAAAATTGGGGCGCTTAGGTGGCTCAGTCAGTTAGGCATCTGACTCTTGGTTTCAGCTTAGGTCATGATTCCCAGAGTCATGAGATCAAGCTCTGCGCTGGGCTCAGCCCTTAGCACGGAGTGTGCTTAGGACTCTTTCTCTGCCCTGCATGCCCTCTATCTCTCTCTCAAATAAATAAATAAATCTTAAAAAAAAAAAAAGTTTAAAAATTACAAACTTGCATTCAGTCCTGCTGGATGAAAAGACAACTCATCAAAGCCAACATACTTAAAATTTTTTAAAATAAGCAAACTTAAATCAGAAGTGACTGAAGAATCATCATGATATACAAAAGAAATGGAGTAATTAGATTTTTCAAATATCAAAGCATATGTACAAATATATGTCACAGAGATACATGTGACATTGTGTGATACATTGTATTTCTAAGCTGTATTTTTTTTTAAGATTTTATTTATTTATTTGTCAGAGGGAGAGAGAGAGAGCACAAGCAGGCAAAGTGGCTGGCAGAGGCGGAGAGAGAAGCAGGCTCCCTGCTAAGCAAGGAGCCCGATGTGGGATTGGATCCCAGGACTCTGGGATCACGACACGAGTCGAAGGCAGCAGCTTAACCAACTGAGGCACCCAGGCATCCCTTTAAGCTGTATTTATTTGTTCAAATAAAAAAATAATATTGTAGTCTTTTTTATAAACCTTACAGCATTATAAATATCTAGTATCATCATTAAGGAAAATATATACATAAACTTGAAGTTTACATTTGAAGACATATTTTCCTAGGATATCTTTAATCTTTTTATATATGGTATTGGGGAATAAAATGTTTTTGTCTGCTGCTCTTTCTTATGATACAATTTAAATTCCATCCTACTTATAATAAGCATATTATTTATTGATGACAATTTATTACGAAATTTACTAGATAAATAGAAATGGGTTTTACAGAAAGGATTTATTGAAGTTATCTTAAGCAAGAATTTATTCTGATACCAATAGATTGCTAAACTCCCACCCTAATAAAACTTTCAAGAATATTATCAGATTGGATTAATTCTTTGAAAAGTTAACCTTAGAAAATGTCTTTCAAGAAGATCATTGGTTTTAACCTTAGTTTAACATTTCGATAAATCTGAAGAAGGCATTTTTATTCACAAATCACTGCAAGGAAATAATTTTATCATCACTGTCACTGGTTTTCTTTTTTTTTTTAATGCCTCGTGGATGTATTAAACGTTATTTGAAGATTTGGACTAAAATGTGCTAACTTGAATTTAAATAGCTCTCTCAAATTATGGGAAGCCCAAGGTTTACCACAAAAACAGACACATTTTTTGTTGCCCTTCAAAAATTGTTAGAGAATTGTTACCCTTCAAAAATCTTAAGATATTTATCAAAATTTTAAAACTTCTACTTCCATCCATAACTCATTTTTATTACATTATATTCATCTATTTTTCTTTGTAACAGAAAACTTTAATATTATATTTTAACTTTAATAATCAACTTATAATAAATTATAAATATTTAAATGTATAATTTGATAAGTTTTGATATATGAATACAATTATTTGAAAGCAGTCCTACCATCAAGACAATGAAACTATCTATCACCCTCAGAAGGTTTTTTTCATATACTTTTTATATAAAATTGCTCTGTCTGGCTCCTTTTCATATCACTCCCCTCTATTCCTTGCCCAGGGAACCACTGCTACCTTGTCATGTTGGCATTTTCTAGAACTTTATGTATACAGAGTCATACTGAATATACTGCTTTTGTCATTCAATCAGCATAAATACTTTGGGATTCATCCCATGTGATTACTTGAACAATAGTAAGTTTCAGGGCACCTGGGTGGCTCAGTGGGTTAAAGCCTCTGCTTTCAGCTCAGGTCATGATCCCAGTGTCCTGGGATCAAGCCCCACATCGGGCTCTCTGCTCAGCGGGGAGCCTGCTTCCTCCTCACTCTCTGCCTGCCTCTCTGCCTACTTGTGATCTCTGTCAAATAAATAAATAAAATCTTTCAAAAAAAAAAAAATAGTAGGGCGCCTGGGTGGCTCAGTGGGTTAAGCCTCTGCCTTCGGTTCAGGTCATGGTCTCAGGGTCCTGGGATCAAGTCCCGCATCAGGCTCTCTGCTCAGCAGGGAGCCTGCTTTCCTCTCTCTCTCTGTCTGCCTCTCTGCCTACTTGTGATCTCTCTCTGTCAAATAAACAAGTAAAAAAATTTTTTTTTAATTAAAAATAAATTTAAAAAATACTAAGTTCCATTGCTATTACTGAGTAATATTCCATTGAATGTATCTATCACAAGTGGCTTATACATTGACTTACTGATGCTCATTTGGATTTTTTTTTTTTTTTTTTAGTTTTTAGTTATTATAAGTAAAGCTTCTATAAATGCTCATGTACAAGTCTTTGTGTAGATATCTGTTTTCATGAACCTGCTCATGAGTAGACAACTGGATATGCAAAGGAGGGCCTTCTGAAAAGCTGGGACTCTCCCTATGCCCAGTCTTATCACTGGTATTCTGTTTTCATCCTCACCTGCTTAACACCAGGATTCTACCAGGTTCACCTCCTTTCTCCCTCCCTATGCCAGAGCCTGGAAACTAAACAGGAAGTAAGCTGAGGCAATCCTAAGACTCACCACACCCCTAGTTAGCTCTCCTCAGGGACCCCTGCCAGCTCTAGGCAGACCTGGAACTTTGTCTGCCACAAAGCTCTGGGATCTCCCCAACTTCTTCTAAATTTACACTGACCCGAGGCTTTCATTAGGAAGGGAGAAGGCTACCTCCTTTCCTCTTCCGCCATATTGCTCTCCACGTACCCTTGTACCTGGGCAAACTGGAAGGAACCTAGCAGTGGAATATGTACGTGGTCTGAGATCTGAACCGTTCCTGGCAGCATTCTGAGGGCTCCTTATGCAATCAGAAACTAGTGACTCCTGCCACAGTGTGCTGGAAAATGATCATCTACAGAACAGGAAAGCGAAAATCACTCCATTTTTACCTCATTCTTCATGAAGTGGAACATGGTCTTCTTCCCTTCATTGACATCAATTCCAATTCGTCTCCGTGCAGTGGTGATCCCTTAGCTTCAGGGGTAGGATTTCGTGATTCCTCACCTGCACAGAACACCCGGAGCTCATCACAGCAAGTGCCCTCCCTCATAGCGTCACCCATTGCACCCTTGCCCCACACCCCTGCCCTGTAGCACCCCTTGGTTTGAAAAAAAAAAAAAAGGTCTGTGTCCTTTCATTACCTGATAGCCAGTTTTGTTATATTATTTAAATAATTGGTTCATATATCTCTGGAGCCAAAGTACTCTTTGGCAGGTACTTAAAATATTAAGAAAATAAAACAAATGAATTATATATAAAAATTTGCTAGCACAAGGTCAAGTTATTCATTCATTAGTATGTAATACATTTGATTTTTCTCATCTTACAAATTTTGATCCATATTTTTTTCATGAGCAAGTATGGTGCACTGAAAATACTATCACATGACTTGAATAGGTCATTTTCTCCTGAGATTGTTTTTGAATCCCTTTATGTCTTCAATGACATTCACTTGTCTCCTGGGTATGTATCTATGGATTCTAAGGTGATGTCATCACCCATGAGATCATCACAAAGACAATCTAGTGTTTATTTGCCAGAGGAATCAAGTTAGATTTCTTCTCAAAGATTTTATTTATTTATTTATTATTTATTTGAGAGAGAGAGAGTGAGTGAGTGAGCAGAACCGGGGGAGTGGGGAGGGTGGTGGTGCAGAAAAAAGAAGGACAAGCAAACGCCTGCTGAGCAGGGAGCCTAAAGGTGGACTTTGATCTTGGGGCTCCAGAATCATGACCTGAGCTGAAAGCAGATGCTTAACTGACTGAGCCACCCAGATGCCCCCAGTTAGATGTGTTGTTGTTGATGATGCTTATTTAGGAAATTTTTTTAAAAGAAATTTTTGTTTATAAGGGGTATATTGGAAAACACAATTTTCTGTAGTAAGAGATATTAGAATTCAAATCCCAGCTCTACAATCTGGCTGTAGATTTTAAAGAAATTCTCTAACCTCTCTGCAATTCAATTTTATTATCTGTGAATTTCCACTAATAGGAATACCTTCTTCTCAAGAGTTTTACGACTGGGGAGAGAACAGAACACACAGCAGGTATTCAATGAGTGTAGAATTTTATATATTGATTATCCTGAACAAAGGGTTTATAATGTTAACTCTTCCATTGGTTCTCTCTTTAAAGCTGTGAATTTCAATGTTATTGACTGGATGCTTCTTTTGGCTTATTGATTTTTTGTTTGGGTTGAGTTCTTTTGTAAATGATCAGTAAGTGTTAAAGTAAAAGAAAATGTAGGAGAATTCCATTTGGAGTCTGCTAATTTTATATCTCATGTATAAACAATAAAGTAAATATTACTGCTATTTTCTTTGGTCCTTTCAAGAATTGCACTGAATTTTCCTTTGAGTAAAAAAATTATATAACATCAAAGTATGACAGATAAAGAGGTTTGGATTCCATTGTCATTACACTGATGACGTTTACTTTAAATGAATTTCAAAAAGCACTGCTTTTGTGATTCCATAGCAAGTATATCTGAAAATAAATAGAATTAAATTCTAAGCATCAGTAGATAGTAATTACAGCTATTATGACATTTATATATATATATATACTAGAAGTCTGAATTTTCAGTGCATGTCACAGAATGACCTGCTGATGTCATCAAACTTGGAAAACCACATCTTAAACATTTTGACACTATGTGACTTAAATAACAAATTAAATCTTTTGCACTTTATCGACTTTTATTTTTTTAAAGAAATTTACTTATTTGAGAGAGAGAGACTGTATGTGAGTGGGGGGAGGGGCAGAGAGAGAGAATCCTGGCAGCAGACTCCTTACTGAGCATGGAGCCAAAGTAAGGGGGGTGGGGTGGGAGGTTCACATGATACATGAGATCATGACCTGAGCTGAACCCAAGAGTTGGATTTTTAACCTACTGAGGCACAAAGGCACATAGTTTTATGAAATTTTTTTTAAAAGATTTTATTTATTTATTTGACAGAGAGAGAGCACACAAGCAAGGGGAACAGCAGAAAGAGTAAGAGAAGCAGGCTCTCCACTGAGCAGAGAGCCCGATGTAGGGCTCGAAGCCAGGGCCATGGGATCATGACCTGAGCAGAAGGCAAATGCTTAACCAAGTGACCACCCAAGTGCCCCTCAAATTTTAAGTAGAATAGAAAAATATAGATGTCACAGTTACACAGAGAATTGGCAAGAGACACACAATTGCTTTAAAGGGAAATGCAACTTACTGGTTGAATTTGCATTATTGGGATAATTGTCATAATTATAATTTATGACATAAAAGTCCAAATAAATTTTGTGGTTCCCTGGCTATGGACAATAAGTCAATCAATGAATATCCAATGGGCCTGCTATTAGAATGAGTCAATTAACATTTGATGAAAATAATCAAAATATTTGTCATTTTATACCATATTAACTAGCAAAAGCATATTGTCCAAATCATAAACTTTATTCCAATGAAAATAGAATCATTAATTTAATCAAATTTTGTTTGGTTAAGATAAGAAAATATCAGGGGTGCCTGGGTAGCTCAGTCAGGTAAGCATCCAACTCTTGATTTCAGCTCAGGTCATTACTTCAGTGTTGTAAGACTAAGGCCCAAGTTGAGCTCCATGCTGGGCATGAGCCCTGCGTAGGGTTCCTTCTCTCCCTCTTCCTCTGTCCCTCACCTGTATCCCCTCTCCTTCTGGCTCTTAAAAAGAAGAAAAGGATAAGAAAATATCAGAGAAGTAACTATCTTTATATTAACTTCAAATCCAGTTAAATAAACAGAAAAGAATTAGGGGAAAATTTCACTAGGATTAAAACAGAGTCTAGTAGCTATTCCATAGCTATAACTTTAAGATATTTTCTGTTAGATAATGACACAGATAGAGCCATACTGAAGGACATCCATAAAGGCTGATACTTTCATTTCAAAGAAAGTTAGCTGCACAGTATTCCACTGAAAAATTATTGGAGAAATCAACAAAACCTACTAATAGCCTATAACAAGGTTAAGAGTTCAAGTTGAAGGTGTATTTTCCTACAAAAATTTCATGTATTTAGGACAATTTACTTACATTCTTCATTCTTCCTATTCATATGCTTTGTGTATTTCCTTATTGGTTTGTTTGCATTTTTCTTTATAATGTTGTAAGTCTGCATTATGTTTGTCATATATGTTATAAATATTTTAGAGTGTACTATTTATCTTTTAAATTCAGACATGCCTGTAGTATTGTGGGTATTTTTAATTGAAGAAATCTTTCAATTAAATACTCAACTCATTAATATTCAATATTTATAACATAATAAATTGCCATTCTATTCTTTGACTACATATGACAGACTTTAATATTTGTTTTAGTTGTTGACTATCTTCTAATTTGTGTTAGTAGGTTTTCTTTGAATTGTAGACTTTTTCAGGAGGTTTTTTCACTTTAATATTTTTAAGTTTTATTTTGCTCACTGATTTCTACTGTAGCTGCAGTTTGGTCAGTGACTATGACCTGAATGCTTTCGCTTCTTTGATATTTTGGAATGTCTTCCATTATAGCCCAATATGTGCTTAATTTTTGTTTATACTGCTTGTAAAGTTGAATTTTTTTCACTCTTTGTTCAGTGAAGACTATTTTGATTCTTTTTTTGATTACTTTAAAAATGTTAAGATGAACTTCAATCTCAGAAGCTGATCATTCCCATTCTTGCAAGAAAAAAGCTCAGCAAACTGAAAATCAATTTTTGTTGGATGTATCAGACAACTGAGATTGTAGGACAAATCCCACCTCAAAATCTATAGAGACAGATGAACAGTTACAGCTGGAATTTACTTATCTGGAGCAAAATGTGCTAGAGCCATAAACTGGTAGAACACTTAAATGGTAATTTTGATGAATCGGCTGGAGGCTGAGTATGATCTAGTGTGAAAACAATAAATTCCTTCTGATGGAGACTTAGGGGGAATCCCATACTTTTGTAGGTTTTGTCTCATGAAACTGCACCAGTTCTTGTATTGAAGAGCCAAGAAGGATTACCTCATGGCTCTGATAGTGATGGGGAAGAACTAAACACTGTGAAATATGCCTAGAGCATTCACACACAAAGTTGTACTCCCCAGGGGAAGAGACTTTATCAAAGCCTTATCCCTTTTGTAGGAAGAACATTTATCAAACTATAGTCTCTAGACTTCCTGACTCACTTTTGGTGTTTAAAAAAAAAAAACCAGTAACAAGTCATAAACATTATGAAGTTTGAAATGCAGGGAGATAGGTTCATTAAGAGATTTAGATTTAATCATAAGATTGTACAGTGCTTCCCCTCCTCAATGCCTTACAATCAGACTGACAGGGTTCCAGAAAAATAATTCAAGACCATCTTCTTCTGAGAAGTATTTAGGGAATCCATAGCAAAGAAGGGATATAAAAATAAAAAAAAAAATACTGGAGAAAAGAAAAAAGAACAATTAAGAATTATTGGACAGTTTCTAAAGTGTAACAAACACAAGCATGATTGGAATAACAAAAGGAGAAGGAGAGAATATTTGCAATAATTAAGGTGAAGCGTTTTCCACAATTAATGATGACATCGAACTACAGATCCAAGAAGCTAAGAAAATACCAAGCAGGATAAATACCAAAAATTTACACCTAGGTATATCATATTCAAACTTCAAAAACACAAAGACCAAGAGAAAAATCTTAATAGAAGTATATGTACATATGAGAGAGAGAAAAGGAAAGAGATCACATCATCTACAGAGGAACAAGAATAAGAACCGCAGGAGACTTCTCATCAAAAACCACGCAAGCAAAATGAGAGTGGAATGAAATATTTAAAGTGCCGAGGTGGGGGGAATCAACCTTTAATTTTATTTCTAGAAAAAATGTGCTTGAATGTGGAAGACATTAGAAAAAAAAAAAAAAAAGGTAGAGCACTCCAGAAATGTTCACTCCCTAATAGTAACGATTAAACAGGCAAAAACTGCCAGAATCAACTATTTTGGAATTCTGTTATCTAATAGGAAAAGCATCATGAATGGAATACTTAAGGAAAAAAAAATGCTGAGTTTCAGTAAAAGGACTCTGTGACATGTTGATTTACCCTATTACCACTCTCCCCCTCTGCAGCAGTCTTGAATAAAAGAGCCTGAATTCCTGGTGTAGGCTGTCAGTACCAATATAACCTTCTCAGAAGAATTGTGTTAGCAGTTTTAACTTACCTGGTGGTTCCATGAAGAACTGGCTCAGGGCTTGCCTCTTTTTCACCCACCTTGGAAATTGTCCAAGGCTGAGGAACATTTTCAGGTGTCATTGGTCATAAGCATATAAAGGCAAATGTGCTAGATGTTACTTTTGGTGGGGAGGTCATTAAGAAAATATGACTACTGGCCATGAGCTGGACTGGGGGCAATTAGAGGCTCCCTACTCCTTCTCTCATTCCTGGAATGTGTATTCTGCTTTTCTTCCCCATTCCCAGAAGCTTCCCAAAGGATAAAGTCTTGAGACAGAAACATAGAATTGAGACTACCTAGATGGTATATGTAATTGAATCTAGTGAAGGCCTCTATATAAATTTTTAAGATTTGGTGGGCAGGTGCAAAAACTACTCTTCTTGAGATCCAAACCTCTTCAGTAAGTTCCCTTGTACATTAAAATTGTCACCTGCCAATCTGGAGTGGTCTGCCTCTTTCTTCAGTCTCTCCCTTTCTTCTGCAAATAGAAGCAGGTTTCAGAACATACCAGAAAACTCCCAAGGCTGTGAACTAGAAGGTGCTATCCAGGACAAAGATCAGAGTCATGCAAATAACAGATAGACTGAAAAGCCTGGAAAGAAAGACAGTGGGGAGGAGACTTTGGGGAAAATAAGGGATTTGAAAATTTCCTTTGCATTCCAAGAAATCTAGAAGGTTACATGCTTGCCCAGGACTAGATGCAGGTTCCAAAAAGACCCAAGAAATCCTAATTTCTCAACTCTTACCGACTTTCTGTGTCCACACAAGTAAGAAGTGAACAACACCAAGGGACAACAGTAAAGGAAAACCCCAACACAATGCCAATTTGCAAAAACTGGGAAAGCTTTGTTTTCTTTGTTTAATTTGGTTTGGTTCTGAATGTATAAGGAAATCTTTGCCAATCACTAACTGACCAATAAGCCAACACAATAAAGACTTCAGAGACTACACATGAGAAACAATGAATACTTTACACAATTATTTCAGAACATTCACTAAACCAACAAACAAAAACACAAAAATCAGTAAGAGAAGAAAATCACAAATAAGTGGAAATCACACAACATACTTTTAAACAACTTAAAACCAATAGGTCAAGGGTCAAAGATGAAATCAAAAGAGAAATTAGAAAATACTCTGAGGAAAATAAAAACAAGAATATATCAAAATTCATTGATTCAGTGAAAGCAGTACACAGAAATTTATAACTATAAATGACTATATTGTGAGAAGAAAGATCTCAAATCAATACCCCAATTTTCTTTCTTTGGAAACTAGGAAAAGGAAAGCAGACTCCCAACACTAGAAAACAGGAAGGTGGAAATTAAAGAGAAAAAAGCAGAGATAAATATAATATAAAATAAAAAAGCAAAATCATACGTTGGTTCTTTGAAATGATCAATACATTGATAAAACTTTAGGGGGTATAGCTCAGTGGTAGAGCATTTGACTGCATTGATAAAACTTTAGCTAGACTTACCAAGAAAAACTGTTATTGATAAAAGAATTCAATGTATGACAGACATTACTACCAACCTTAAAGAAACAAAAAGGGTTATAAGAAAAAAGTGTGAACAACTCTAGGCTAACATCTTCATGACTGAGGTGAAACAGATTCAGATAATCATACAACCTACTGAAACTAACTCAAAAAAATAGAAAATCTGAAGAGACATAAAGGGAGTCAAGAGATTGAATAAGTAGCCAGAGACATCCCAACAAAGAAAAACCCAGAACTAGATGGATTCACTGGTGAACTGTACTAAACATTTAAAGAAATAACAGCCTTTTCAAACTCTTCCAAAAAAACAGAAGCAGAAGAAGTACTTCACAATTCATACTCTGGGGAGAGTATTACTGTGACACCAGGCCAGACAAAGCATCACAAGAAAAGAAAACTAGAGATCAATAATCCTTATGAATATAGATGAAAAATATCCTTAGTAAAGTGATAGCCAAATGAACCCAACAGCACATTAAACAGCTCAGGCTTCATAACCAAGTGAGATTTATCCCAGGAATGTATATAAAAAAATTCATGTAAATTATCCCATTAATAGAATGAAAGGGAAAATCACCTTAATTGATGCTGGAAAAGTATTTTACAAAATCATACACTCTTTCCATGATTAAAAAAAAAACACCTTAATACACTAGGAATAGAAGGCAACTTCCTCAACATAATAAAGTTCATTTAAGAAAAATCCACAGCAAATATCTTACTTAGTGATGAAGGACTGAAAGCTTTCCACCAAGATCAACAATGAGACAAAAATGCCTTCTTTCCCCACTAATATTCAACATTGTGCTGAAAGTCCTAGCTAGACGAATTAAGCAAAAAAAGATAAATAAAAGCATCCATATGGAAAAAAAGAAGTAAACATCCATATTGATAGATATGATTTTATATACAGAAAATCTCTATGAAAATAAATTTTATTTCTATACACTATCAGTGAATAATATGAAAGGAAATTATGATTAGACTAGCAATAAAAGCAGTAAGAGTTTATGGCAGCATTATCTGCAATAGCCAAATTATGGAAACAGCCCAGTGTCTATCAACTGATGAATGGATAAAGACATGGTACACATACACACACACACACACACACACACACACACACACAGAGGAATATTAGTCAGCCATAAAAAAGAATGAAATATTGCCATTTGCAATGACTGGATAGAGCTTGAGAGTATTATGCTAAGCAAAATAACTCAGAGACAAATATCATATGATTTTACTCATTTGTGAATCTTTTTATTGTGTTATGTTAATTACCATAAAATACATCATTAGTTGTTTTTTTTTAAGAGTTTATTCATTTATTTGACAGAGAGATCACAAATAGGCAGAGAGGCAGGCAGGGAGCCTGCTGAGCAGAGAGCCGGATGTGGGGCTGGATCCCAGGACCCTAAGACCATGACCCGAGCTGAGGGCAGAAGCTTAACCCACTGAGCCACCCAGGTGCCCCAAGAAACAGACTCAACTATAGAGAACAAACTGATGGTTACCAGAGGGGAGGTAGGTGGGGGGATGACTGAAATAGGTGAAGGGCATTAAAGAACGCACTTGTGGGACGCCTGGGTGGCTCAGTTGGTTAAGCTGTTGCCTTCGGCTCAGGTCATGATCCCAGCGTCCTGGGATGAAGTCCCACATTGGGCTCCTTGCTCAGCAGGGAGCCTGCTTCTCCCTCTGCCTCTGCCTGCCACTCTGTCCACCTGTGCTCGCTCTCTCTCCCTCTCTCTCTGACAAATAAATAAATAAAATCTTTAAAAAAAAAAGAATGCACTTGTGATGAACACCTGTGTATGGAAGTGTTGAATCACTGTATTGTACACTTGAAACTAATATTACACTGTATGTTAACTAACTGCAATTTAAATAAAAACTTTTTTTTTTTAAAGATTTTATTTATTTGACAGAGAGAGATCACAAGTAGGCAGAGAGGCAGGCAGAGAGAGAGAGAGGAGGAAGCAGGCTCCCCGCTAAGCAGAGAGCCCGATGTGGGACTCGATCCTAGGACCCTGAGATCATGACCTGAGCCGAAGGCAGCGGCTTAACCCACTGAGCCACCCAGGCGCCCCAATAAAAACTTTAAAAAACAAGAAATTTGGGGAAAATATTAACCAAAGAACTGGAAGACTTCTATACTGTAAATTACAAAACACCACTGAAAGAAAAAAAAAAAGGCCTAAATAAATTTTTAAGAAAACTATAATCTCCCTACCAATGTACAAATTAAACAGAATCCCTATAAGAATCTCAAATGCCTTTTTTTGCACACTTGGAAAAGATGATCCTGAAATTTCTATGGAATCACAAAAGACTCAGAACATCAAAACAATCCCGTAGAACAAATGTGTAGGACTCACAATTCCAGACTTCAAAACTCAATAAAACTTACTTACAAAGCTATAGTAATCAAGAGAATGTGGTGCAAGCAAAAAGATAGATGTATAGATAATTTAAATGTATTTGATAGTCCAGAAATAAACCACTTACCTGTGGTCAACTGATTATCAACAAGGGTGCTAAGACAATTTGATGTGGAAAAAGGTTTCTCCAACAAGTAGTGCTGGAATAATTAGATAGCCACGTGCAAAAAATAAAAATAAAATTAGCCCCTCACTACATACTACATACAAAAATGAAAGTAAAATGAATCAAAGATCTAAATTTAAGAGTTAAAACTATAAACACCTTAGAAGAAATCAGAGCAGTAAATCTCCATGACTTTGGATTTAATAGTGGATTCTCACATATGACATCAAAAGCACCAGCAAAAAAATGTAAAAGTCATAAATCGGACTTTCTCAAACCAGTATTTTTGTATTAAGCAAAGGATACTATCAAAAAAGAGAAAACAGGGGCACCTGGGTGGCTCAGTGGGTTAAGCCGCTGCCTTCAGCTCAAGTCATGATCTCAGGGTCCTGGGATGGAGTCCCGCATCAGGCTCTCTGCTCAGCAGGGAGCCTGCTTCCCTCTCTCTCTCTGCCTGCCTCTCCATCTACTTGTGATTTCTCTCTGTCAAATAAATACATAAAAAAAAAAATCTTTAAAATGCAAACTATTAAAAAAAAAAAGAAAGAGAAAACAAACTAACTAACTAAATAAATAAATAAATAAATAAAAGAGAAAACACAGCTCATAGTTGGGGAGAAAACATCAACAATTCATATATTTGTTAAACAGCAAATATCCAGGGGTGCCTGGGTGGCTCAGTGGGTTAAGCCTTTGCCCTCAGCTCAGGTCACGAACTCAGGGTCCTCGGATCGAGTCCCATGTCTGGCTCTCTACTCGGCAGGGAGCCTGCTTTCCCCCCTCTCTCCCTGCTTCTGCCTACTTGCGATCTCTGTGTGTGTCAAATAAATAACTAAAATCTTAAAAACAACAGAATCAAGTATCCAGAATATATTAATAACTCTAACAACTCAACAACAAAAAGAAAGTCAACTCAATTAAAAAATTGGCAACGGACTTGGATAGGCTTTTCACCAAAGATTAATGATAGTCAAGAAAGGCAGGGAAAGATGCTCAATATCACTAGTCATAATTGAAATGTAAATCAGAGCCACAGGGAGATACCATTTAATACCAACCAGGAAGGAAATAGTAATGATAATTACAGTTATAATAATAATTATTTTTAATAACAACATGAGAAATAACAAGTGTGGGCAAGGGAGTGGAGAAGTTGGAACTCTTATACAATACTGGTGGAAATCTAAAATGGTATACAGATGATGCTGAAAGGTTTGGTGAATCCTAAATAAGTTAAATAGAATCACTCTATGATCAAGCAATCCCACCTCTGGGTATATACCCAAAAGAACTGAAAACAGATACTCAACAGAACAACAACAACAAAAAAATGTATACACAAATGTTCAGAGCAACAGTATTCACAACATCCAGTTGTCCAATGCTTCACCATTAAGTTTGGTGTCCACTGTAAGGTTTTCGGAGATGTGTGTTAATGTGTTCTAAAAGCTCCCTTCTAGAACTAATCCTAGTCTCCTGCACCAAGAGCAGAGGAAGGAGACATGACTATTAATGCAATGTGATACCTGGATGGGATCCTGGAACAGGAAAATGACATCAGGTACAGAAGGAGGAAAACTTAATAAATGATGCCCTGTTGTTAAAAATATCAATATGGATTTGTTAACAGTAACAAACATACTGTCTTAAAGATGTTAATAATTAGGGGTAGGTGCTGAATACATTGATAATATAGAACTCTGTACTATTTCCACAATTTTTCTGTAAATAAAAGCTGTATAAAGTAAGGTTTGTTAGAACTTAATTCTAATTACATTTTATTTCTAGTTGCATATTTGAATTCTTTGGGGTTACTGTCTGCTCTTTGTTATTTTCTCAAATGTTTAATTTTTTATTATAGTCTCATGTTCAACTGGATTTTTGTTGCTGTTTTAGAACCCTACGAAAGGTGGTTATCTCAACATTTCAACATGTGTAGAAGGAATTTCCTCTTGCTTTTGGCATGTTGATACCAATGTAGAACTTTTTTTCCTCAACCTGGAGCTTCCCAGACAATGATGTATACATATAGCATTTACACATATTATGGAAAGGCATATTAGTGGCTATATATATCTCAAAGAGACTTTTACACTCAAACCCTTTGTTGAGACATACACAGTTTCATGGGGTCTATCTTTACTGCCTCAGACCAGTTTCACTGGGATTTTAGCTCTCCAGGACTCCAGCTTTATGAGGCATCTCAGTTCAATACTTTTTTCTAAATTGCCCAAAGTTTAGGTTTTTTAGTAGTCATAAAACATATGCCTTTGTGTCAAGTCACTGAGATCAACAAAGCTCGGCTTCATTCAGCTTAGCATTCTCTTGGTTTTATCCCTTGGAATTGATATTCCTGTGTTTCTAAGATCAGCTACACACTGAAAAATATATTTCTAATTTTCAGGGAGTATTTATATAGGTTTTAAAGAGAATCGTGTCTCCTCATACATAAAATTCTATGTTATACTTCATAGCTGAATTGATGATGATGATGATGATGATGATGATGATGATGATTTCTGGGTTTTTTTTAAAGGTTTATTTATTTGAGAAAGAGAAAGAGAGCAAGTGAGGGGAAGAGCAGGTAGAAAGGGAGAGAATCTCAAGCAGACTCCCCACTGAGCTTGGAACCCAAGGATCAGACTCAATCTCATGACCCTGAGATCGTGACTTGAGCTGAAATCAAGAGTCAGATGCATAATCAACTGAGCCACCCAGGTGTCCCTATGGTTTCTGGTTTTAATGTCAGAATGAGAAAGTTCCTTCTTATACCACATTTTTTTAAAAGATTTTATTTATTAGAGCATAAACAGGAGGAGCAGCAGGCAGAGGGAGAAGCAGGCTCCCCACCAAGCAAGCAGCCCAATGCGGGACTCGATTCCAGGACCCTGGAATCATGACCTGAGCTGAAGGCAGACGTTTAACCAACTGAGTCACCCACGCGTCCCATTTAACCACATTTTTTTAAAAGTCAACTAATTTCATTTCTACTTAAAATTTAAAAATGCTTCATTATATTAATTTTGATATGCATTTTGAGTAATATATTAAATACTATGTATTAGTATATATACATATATGCTATTCAATTTTTCAAATGTTAGCCAGGTTCTAATATTTGTTGAATATGAATTCATTCTCCAATAATTTTACTCATCTCTTTTCATTATTAGTATTATGTACTGTCCTGTCCTGTACTGTATTATACATTGTCTTGAATAGTTTAGAAGTGTTATTCCAGGGATGCCTGGGTGGCTCACATGATTAAGCATCTGCCTTCAGCTCCGGTTAATATCCCAGGGCTCTGGAATCAAGTCCCACATCAGGCTCCTTGCTCAGTGGGGATCCTGCTTCTCCCTCTGCCTCTGCCTGCTGCTCTCTCTGCTTGTGCTCTCTCTGACAAATAAATGAATACAAATCTTTAAAAAAAGTTTTTTTTTTCCAGAACAACATATTCATTCATTCATTCATTCACTCATTCTCTTTCTCTCTTTCCTTCCTCCTACCTTTTAAAACAAGTGGTTTGGGAGGAATTTGAGGTATAAAATCCACCACTGAAGAGTTGGGTGAGAGTGTCCTATATTTACAGATTACTATGAGTATTGTTGAATTTTTCATTAATAAACAATTTCCTTAATATCTCCATGCCTTAATCACCTCATCTAAGAACTGGAATTAATGTGCACCTGCTTCATAATGATAATACTTGCCTCATGAGATTATTTTGACTATTAAGTTAGCAAACATTTATAAAGAACCTAGACAAGAACTGGGTATCTGCCCTGGTTGGAAAGAATCAGTAAAAAGAAGATGTACACATGATAGAGGGATAATTGATAGAGCAATATTTCAGAGGAGGCAACAAGTAACAGGATTCCCCAGGCCTGGGCGAGGGCTGCTAGCAGCCTTACTTGCTGTGTCAGTTTAGAAAGTTAAAAAGGATTTAGATTAGATAGTGAGGATTTAGATAAATTTTAGGATCTTAAGTAGGAAATTTAATTAATCTTTATTTCCCCCCTTAGGGAATTAAGAAGTTTGATTGCCAAAATAGATAAAGGATAAAGTTTATGGTAAGAGGTATTGGCAGAGAAGGTTTGAAATAGTAGCTCTGGAAAATGGGGAGAAAATATATAAGAAAGCATAACAATTTCTGACAGCGTTCAAGTCTCATGAATGGACACTGTGGTAGATCACATTATATCTTCCAATTCTTCATTCTAAGACCAGCATCTCCACTTACTGGTTAGCATCTATATTGGACTCTTCATTAATATTTTTAATATCATACTGCATTAACCTGGTAAATACTGCCAGTGTTATACTTCCTTACTTGAACATGTGTGTATTAAACATTAGCTTACCCTACGAAACTGTGTGTTCTTTAAAATTACTATCTCCCTGGTCCTTTTATTCTAACTGTTAAGCAGAAGTTTTTTTTTTTTTTTTAATTTATGAAAAATGAAAAGAACAAGACCATGAGAAGCTAAAAGTTACCCTTAAGTGCTGTCAGAACAAATTAATGATGCACCAAATGAAATATAGAAATACCTGCACACATAAAATTAGAAATAGATATACCTGATTTTGATTTTTTAAAATCATCTAACAGGGGGCGCCTGGGTGGCTCAGTGGGTTAAGCCGCTGCCTTCGGCTCCGGTCGTGATCTCGGGGTCCTGGGATCGAGTCCCACATCGGGCTCTCTGCTCAGCAGGGAGCCTGCTTCCCTCTCTCTCTCTCTCTGCCTGCCTCTCTGTCTACTTGTGATCTTTCTCTGTTAATAAATAAATTTAAGGAAAAAAAAATCATCTAACAGGTATAGAAGAGTAAATATAAACTTACAAAACTACCCAATAAAAATTACTTCCCTAATTTGCATTCCTATTGCAGGACTGGTTTGTGATTTTTTTTTTTTAAAGGCTTTATTTATTTATTTGACTGATAGAGATACAAGTAGGCAGAGAGGTAGGCAAAGAAAGAGAGGAGGAAGGAGGCTCCCTGCTGAGCAGGCAGCCCCATATGGGGCTTGATCCCAGGACCCTGGGATCATGACCCAAGCTGAAGGCAGAGGCTTTAACCCACTGAGCCACCCAGGCACCCCTTGTGATTTTTTTTTTTTTAAGATTTTATTTTTTCATTTGACAGACAGAGATCACAAGTAGGCAGAGAGGCGCGCAGAGAGAGGAAGGGAAGCAGGCTCCCTGCTGAGCAGAGAGCCTGACACTGGGCTAGATCCCAGGACCCTGAGATCATGACCTGAGGCGAAGGAAGAGGATTTAACCCACTGAGCCACCCAGGCACCCCTGTGATTGGTTTTAATTTAGAATCCAGATGGTTTTGTTTATGCTCTAGATTTCTTATGAGGTTGTATAAAATTTCTGGAGAGCAGCACCTTTTCAAGGTGGCAGAAAGAACATGGATAATTGCCCTGTTCTCCTCTGTCCTATCAAGCTTGGAGTTTAGGTCAGGACTATTGACTAAGTCAGGTACCCTTCGTGATCCTTATGTAATAATTTGGAAAGCTGCCTGTGTGATAGAGTCAGTGGCAAACTCTGAGACAATAATCACAACGATATATAAATGTATCAAATCAACCCTTTGTATACCTTAAATTTACACAATGTCATAGGTCAGTTACATCTCAATAAGGAAGGAAGAAAAGAAAGTTGTCTAGTTAAGAGAAATGCATAGGCAACCCCAGCATCTGAAAACTTTCAGGAAAACCATTTGAATCATCTATTACAAAGTGGATTACTGGCAATTCCAATCCACCGAAATCAGTGCAATGCATATTTCTCAAACTCAAATACACTTTAGTGTCCTTCAGCTGTCTGAAAATGGCCACTCCAAATGATTGCTTTGTGTATAATTCCAGTTTTATTATCTGGACATATTAAAGAGTTTACAGATTTACATATTGAAGCTTCAGCCTCAGGCTGCAGTGACTTATTACTATGTCACAGCTCATATCCTTTCTTTAATACTGTGTTTCCTAGAGATACAACCGATCAAGTCACAAGCTGTATGTCACTGCTGTCACTATTCAAAGGACTCAGAATCCAGGGGTCAGGTTTGTTCTTCAAGGACTTTTGCTATAAGTAGAGGCTCATGCCATCATCAATCACTTTCCTTTTTATAGGTATTTTATTTCTACTATAATTTTGTAACAGTATTAACATAGTTTTCCTGAATCATAGGTTTATTATTCACTTCAACCTCATTTAGCAGAATTTAAAAGTTGGTAGGAGAGAAACTATAGAATCCAGATATTGGAAAAACTACAGAACAAGGAATTAAAAAAAAAAAAATAGATCTTGGGGATCTTGGGTGGCTCATTCAGTTAAATGTCTGCCTTCATTCAGCTTGGGTCATGATCCCAGGGTCCTGGGGTTGAGCCCTGCATCTGGCTCCCTGCTCAGCAAGAAGTCCGCTTCTCCCTCACCCTCTGCATTTCCCCCTGCTTGTGCTGTCACAAGCCTTCTCTCTCTCTCTCTCCTGATAAATAAAAATCTTTTTAAAAATAAAAATTAGAACTCACATACACATACTCCTTTATCAGTGAGGCAGCATAATTTATTTAAACTGGTACTTGCATTTTCAGTTGGTTTATCATTCTTCTGCCCCTGGAAGAAAGGTTGTAGCATGTGGCAGGGTGGGGGTGGGGGACTGTCAAAGAAAGAAAAGGTAGAGTGTTCTTAGAACTTCAGAGTATAGAACAGGAGATGAATATATGAATACTCATGGAAAATTATAAGTTTACAGACGTAAGATTAAGAACAATTAATAGAAAAGCAAAGATACCTGAACACAGAACACTTATTTTGATATAATGACACATGGGAGGAATGACATGTTCACAGACGGAGACTGAAGGGTGAGAAGGAAAATACTGAGATTTGCAGAAGGAGGATTCTGTTTATACCCATCTAGGGGGGGGAAAAAAAAACAACTATTTCCCTGATGACCCCTCTCCCCAAGCCCTCCATCCCTGAGATGGGCAGCTGATTGAACTTCAAATGGTGAATGATGGCAGAAGAACCAAGCCAGAGAGGTGGCAAAAGCAATAAGATTATTTTCTTTCAGAATTTGATCAAGGAATTAGGTTTTGATTTTGGAAGCTGTGACTGGTGGAGCTACCTTCTGCCATGTTATATATTTAAGAAGGTAAAGTGGGTCAACAGAGAACAGCATGAAAACAGAGCACAGAGAAGCAAAAAAAAAATAATAAATAAATCTACCCTATAAAAGAGAAAGGAAGTCCCTTGTGCCAGCTAAGTTCTGCATTTTCCTATATTTTTTGTGTGTGAAAAATCCTTTGTATTTTTATAATAAAGAGTCACATAATAAAGTACAGAAGAGTGCCAGTACTATTAATATTTGGTAGCTAAGAAACAATAAATATGTCCCTCTGTATTTTTTCTCTCCTGAAAGAAACTCCAGATACTACTGATACATGTGAAAGAGCAAAATGGGGAGGGGGAGGAGGATAACAAACTTCGCTTGTGTTTTTCTATAAATAAATGCAAAACCAGGAAATATCTGTGGATTAGGATTATAGACCATCTATGTATCTTAAAGACAAACACAGATTTCTTTTTTATTTTTTTAATTAATTTTTTATTTTTTATAAACATATATTTTTATCCCCAGGGGTACAGGTCTGTGGATCGCCAGGTTTACACACTTCACAGCACTCACCCAAGCACATACCCTCCCCAATGTCCATAATCCCACCCCCTTCTCCCAAACCCCCTTCCCCCCAGCAACCCTCAGTTTGTTTTGTGAGATTAAGAGTCACTTATGGTTTGTCTGCCCTCCCAATCCCATCTTGTTTCATTGATTCTTCTCCTACCCACTTAAGCCCCCATGTTCACAAAAACAGACACATAGATCAATGGAACAGAATAGAGAGCCCAGAAATAGACCCTCAACTCTACAGTCAACTAATCTTCGACAAAGCAGGAAAGAATGTCCAATGGAAAAAAGACAGCCTCTTCAATAAATGGTGCTGGGAAAATTGGACAGCCACATGCAGAAAAATGAAATTGGACCATTTCCTTACACCACACACACAAAAAAAGATTTCTTTTTTAAAATGTGAAATTGATCTTACTACTAATTAATGTCCAATTAGGAAAAGCAGGTAAGTACATACCAGTTCTGTACAATTAACTATTGAGTCTACCCAAATTAATGAAATGCTAATCTTCTGATGTGAGAAAAACAATCAGTTTACAAATAAAATATGAACCATCTGGGTCTCCAAACTTTGCAAATTGTCCCCATCGGAATGAGCTTTGATACTGAGAGGCTGCAGCAATAAAGTTAATGTTATCATCATTTTCTCAGCACTTAAAAAAGCTGATTACTCAAAATGTGCTTAAACAGTGATGAAGAAATATTGGTTGAACAATTTTGTAATGTTTACATCAGTCACCTGAAATAATTCCCTAAAATTGAAAGAGCTGGTGACTTAGCAATTATCAGAGAGGTAAGTGACATAACGTTAATATTAACGAAACAGAGCCAATTTTCCTTTCTTAAATTTTTTATTTAAATTCCAGCTAGTGGGACGCCTGGGTGGCTCAGTTGGTTGAGCAGCTGCCTTCGGCTCAGGTCATGATCCCAGCGTCCTGGGATCGAGTCCCGCATCGGGCTCCTTGCTTGGCGGGGAGCCTGCTTCTCCCTCTGTCTGCCTGTGCTCGCTCTCTCTCTCTCTCTCTGATAAATAAATAAAATCTTTTAAAAAGAAAAAAAAATAAATAAATATATTCCAGCTAGTTAACATACAGTGTAATATTAGTCTCGGGTATACAACATACTGATTCAGCACTTGCACACATTACCTGGTGCTCCTCACGACAATTGCCCTCCTTAATCCCCATCACTCCTCTTCCCCAGCCCCCGACCCACCTCTCATCTGGTGATTATCCGTTTGTTCTCTACAGCTAAGGGTCTGTTTCTAGTTTGCCTCCCTCTCTCTTTTACCTTTGTTTGCTTGTGGATTTTGTTTCTTAAATTCTGCATGAGTGAAATCATATGGTATTTGTCTTTCTCTACCTGACTTATTTTTCTCAGCATAATACTCTCTAGCTCCATCCATGAAATGGAAGATTTCATTCTTTTTTTTATGGCTAAGTAGTGTGTGTGTGTGTGTGTGTGTGTGTGTGTCTTCTTTATTCATTCATTGCTCAATGGACATTTGGGAAGCAGAGCCAATTTTCAGCTGCTTTCATTTGAGTAAGAGGGGAAGCCGCGCTGGTCCAGGTCAGCTATAGAAAGCGGGTGGCATGTGTAGCTTCAGATTCCCTTCTTTCCCCTCTGGTAGAGATCACTATTAATTATGACACTTGATTTCAGTGTATCTAGGTGTTGCCACAGATTCCTTTTCAATATTTTGTGATAAAAAACAAATTTGTCATCTGTACTCGTTAGGTTGTAATTTGTTATTGTTGTTGCTGTTGTTATTATTAAAGATTTTATTTATTTGATAGAGAAAGAAGTAGGCAGAGATGCAGGCAGAGGGAGAGGCGGAAGCAGGCTGCCCGCTGAGCAGAGAGCCCGATGCAGGGCTTGATCCCAGGACCCTGAGATCATGACCTGAGCCAAAGGCAGAGAAAGGCCTAACCCACTGAGCCACCCAGGTGCCCCAAGCCTGTAATTTTTATAAAAGTAGAGTTTGGGGGGTCTAAGAGGAAAGTAGGTATTTGACATCAACTCATAATAAACAATGAAGTATGTTTTGATCATTTTTCTCTTGGACACATATTTCATGAGGAAAATCATAGCTTCCATTACTCAATAAAGACTCATAATGAAAATGTCTGGAAAATGCTATCACTTAATAAGCACCCCAGTAAGTTCTAAGTACTGTACTAAGTCCTTTATCATACTTACCTTGTTTAATTATAACAATAATTCTATGAGATAAGAACTGGCATTTCCACTTTTACAGAGGTGGAAACCAAAATGTGAAATAATATGGTCAAGATTATTGAAAAATTTGTAACAACCAGTATTTCATGGCAAGGTGCTCTGACTTCAATGCGTATTATCTGAACAATTACTCCTTCAGTCCAGGATTCAGAGGCTGACTGACTGCCCTTTGCAGGAAAAGTTGTACTGCAATGACCTCATTGTGTAGTACTTGAAAGGAGTACTTACTCATTAATTAAGGAAAATTTTCCTTTGGCAAGAACAGTCCCTATTGTAATAAAAAGTACAGCACTCGTCTCCAATTTAATCGGGATTGGGATGCTTTCAGTTCTAATGGCAAAGAGGAGGCAGCTCTGAGTCATTACTTACGACCACACTCAGTCTTCAGAATAATCATCAAACACAGAAGGCCACATTCTTTACTTCAGGACGCCAGAGCAAAAACAGTTTACTTCCTTTTCCTTTCAACCTGAGTGGATTAGATTATTCCCAGCAGTGGCTATTGACTTTATTTTTCTACTTCCTAGTGTCTCCCAAAGAGACATGGGCTACATATTATTTTTACCACTTCCAAAGCCTCATAGAATCTGTACAAATATCTGTACTAAGTCTTTGTTAGAATAATGAAGATGTCATGTGCCCTTGATTTTAATAAGGATTATATCGAATCAATATGATATTGCAAAATGTAACCCAAGTTGCATGTATTTCTTCCAAATAAATCTGGGGTCTAGGCACTTTCTGACAGCACTCACATCCTCACTTTCCAATGTCCATCCCATATGATATTGTTACTGTTCATTTCTGCCCTAGATGTCACAGGAAATGAACCATAAAGTTTCATAATGGCTTTCATATGAAGGTCAATTTATTACTATTTCGGAGTAACTATATTTGGCAGAATTACATAGTGAGACCCAAGTGCTGGGCTCCAGAACTCCTAGTCTACAGGTCAGCACTTAGATTGCAACTGTACCATTTCTTCCTTCATTCCCACTTGTGAGGAAAAAATAAAATAAAATAAAATAAAAAGCCCAAGGAGGGGATGCCAGCATTTAATGAGTACATGTTATGTGACAGAAACTATATAATGCTTTATAGCTATTCTCTCATTGATCCTTTACAGCAATCCAATAAAACATGTGCCATTATTATCCCTGGATGGGAGAAATAAATAACTGAGATAGATTCACATAATAAATAGCTTAGTTGGGATTCATACCTGTCAGGTATGCTGCTCTAAATGTCACAGACAGTGAGGCCTTTACCCGTTGTTCCAGATCTACTTTCCCCAGCTTCTAACTATCTCCCTATACAGTGCTAGTGTAGATATTAATCCCTAGCGTCTTCATTTTATCAAGGCACAGAACCTGGTTCCTGAATTTGGACTATGACTTTCCATACTAGAATCATCTCTCTTTATTTCAAATAAGGAACACTGTATCTTATGTCAATGGAACCCTGATATATGATTGATACTTCTTCTATTTCACCCTATGAGGAAGGACCATTTGGGCACACAAAACTCACAAAAGCCCAGAGCATTACATAGGATTTACACTTTTCAATAGAGTTTTGATTATGAAAAATTAGAACAAATTAAAGGCTCTAGATAGGGGGAAAAAAAAGAAGAAGAACAAGAGTCAGTTTCTATGACCAGCCATTATAATATTCTAATAAAATTATATAGCTTTACACCCTCCAAAGATTACTTTGTAGTACAGCACATGAGATTTTTTTTAAAAGATTTTATTTATTTATTTGACAGAGAGAGAGATTGCAAGTAGGCAGAGAGTCAGGCAGAGAGAGAAAGAGAAGCAGGCTCCCTGCTGAGCAAAGAGCCCAGTGCGGGGCTGGATCCCAGGACACTGAGATCATGACCTGAGCCGAAGGCAGCAGCTTAATCCACTGAGCCACCCAGGCGCCCCAGCATGAGATTTTAGTTGAATTCTCTTAGCTGGTTCCATCATTCCTCTGATAGTGTGGTGCATGCAGGGGATAAAGTCTGAGATCAGAAAGACATGGCTCTGAATCCTAACATTATTATATAAAAGCTTTGTGAGCTCAAGGAAATTAAAACTCCCTGGACTAACTGGTAACTGTCTCCCTCCCACCAAAGAAAACAAACAAACAAACAAAAAAACCCACAAAACACACTCTGAAAAATTACCAAAAAGAAGATATAAAACAAGGTAAAACAGTAACCACTGATGATTTTCTAATATGCTTTCAATAATGGCCAACAAGTACACACAAACAACCATCATTACACTTCATAATTCCCTCTCTTATCTCATTCTCCACATACAAATTACCACTAGATTTATATATGCTATCCATTCCAAATTCACTTCTACAAAACTCTTTTGCATTTGTCTTTAGACCATGACTTCAAATATTATATCTCAAAAGCCCTTAACAGTCACCAAAAAAAAAAAAAAAGAAAAAGAAAAAGAAAAAGTGAATTAAGTTTACTAAAATAAAGAACATTTTCCATGTTGTAGGGAGAAAAAAAAACACAGCAGCAAATACCAAATATCAAAATATGATCAGGAAAATTCTTACAAACATTGCAACTGAACAACTTGATTCCAAATTCTAATTTGAGCAAATTCTTAAAAAAAAAAACACACTTCTTTCCTGCTGCACCGTATACACTTAGTGTGTGCTGTGTGTGTATATGTGTACACACACACACACACGCAGTTGCTTAGCTGCCCAAACTGAAAACATGGTCTTTGTTTTATGGAATACTAGGGACAGTCATACTGAAGATAAAGAAATAAGTTCTCAAATTATTGTGTCCCACATGGAAATTATTGCCCAATTGTCAAGGACATTTTTGAGAAATTAAAACTTCACATCCATGGAGGTAAAGGTGAGAACGGTGGCGATTCAGTTGAATAAGAGATTCTTACATTGTTGATAAGCAAAAGAATGTACCAAACTTTAGAAACTAACTTTACTTACCATTATATTCCACAGGTCCTCCTGTCTGGAAAAGTTAATCTGGGACATAACCTATCACAAGATGATAGTAAATTCTGTTTCTTTGGTGACATAATATGGAAGAGAAACCTAATTTCATTAATCTATTCATACCCCTGCTCCTGACTCTAACATCATAGAGCATTTTTACATTTTTAACAGAACTTTACATTTTAACAGAAGCATCTGCAACATTTAATCTCAGGTAATTCTTACTTTTTCTCTATGTTTTCTGTTTCTGTTTTGTTTGAGAAATTCATGGGTATTTTGGTAAGACTCTCGTCCACTATTATGATAATACAAATGAAATAAGTAATGAAAAATTATGTCACACAACTATCAATATATATTGTTTTAAGTGGCCTACTTAATATAGCTGTAGTAAGGATTATATGGTCTATTCAAGTAAAAGTGTTTAGACTATCTTACACCTATATAAATGTAAAATTTTTCAATTTTTTTTTATTTTTACACAGGTAAAATGAAATCTATTTTTAAAAGAAAAACCAGTATTCTTTTTTTAAACTCAATTAAAATAATTGTATAGGCATATTAAAATATCATGGTTCTCCTTAAAAGATGATGGAAAGAAATTAACTAATGGGGATTAGGTGACATTTCTGACCAACCCATATTCATCTGCCATGAAATACAGTTGTCTTCTTTATGCTGAGTTCTCACAACTAGAGTTGGGATCAACTTGTGATGTGCACTGAAGGACTATTCTGCCTCTGTCAAAAGTCATTTCGTTTTTCTCATCAGAGGATATACCAATCAAGATCCTTTATTCTCAATTCATACATCCTCATACTATGGACTGTCCCTTAGAACATGAATATGGTCTCTCTTCAGTCTCAATATTTTTATCAAGTTTTATCTTCATGAGGATCTTAACTGATAAGCACTTACATTCTGCTGTCATGGTAACATGGCAGGAACATATTAAAAAGTTTAAGGCTTTTGCTTTGCCAGTTTTTAAATGCATTTTCAATTATTCTGATTGTATCAGTTTTCTCCTGCTGCCACCACAAATTATCAAAAACTTAGCAGCTTACAATAATACAAATTCCTAATTTTATAGTTCCTCAGGTCAAAATATTGCCATGGATCTCAAGGGGTTAAATTAAGGCAGAAGTAGGGCTGAGTTCCTTTCCGGAGATTCTAGGGGGAGAATCTTATCCCTTGCTCATTTCTTGGGGTTGCAGAATTGAAATCCTGGTTGCCTCACAGGATACCAGCTGAAGTCCATACCCAGACCTTCGAGGTCTTCTATGTGCCATGACTAGTGGCCCCCTTATCCTGTCTTTGAAGCTAACAACACTGGAATGAGTCCTTTTCACACTTCAAATCATACCTGTTTCGACCTGCATCTTACTTGACACAAGTCACAGCATGAACATCTTTGAAGAACCTAATGTACTGATTAAATATCTCCCAGATTCTCTAGCAGAAAGAATCTGTGGTCTGAATACTACAGACAGTTTCACCCATAAAAGCTAAGCAAAATGATGCATCATGAAAATCTAAGAAAAGTGAACTGTGGATTTCTTCAACTTTTTAAATCTATATTTAGAGCACTGTCTGAATTTGTCAACATTTGGAAATCACTTACCATTTGCAGAATGCTTCACTTACCAAAAAGTTGTGTGTGCGATGTAATCAGACAAGGCTGTCTATCTTTCTTTTAAAAAATATATATATTTATTTATTTATTTATTTGAGAGAGAGAGAGAGAGAGAGAGAGAGAAAGAGAGAAAGCGAGCGAAAGCGCACAATCAGGGGGCAGAAGCAGAGGGAGAAGGAGAAGCAGACCCCCTGCTGAGCAGAAAGCCCCACGTGGGGCTTGATCCCAGGACTCCAGGATCATGACATGAGCCGAAAGGCAGACACTTTACTGAATGAGCCACCCAGGCGCCCCGTCTAATCCTTCTAATACTATTTCAAGGAATGGTTGAAATCAAAGACACAATATTTATCGAGTGAGTGTTTGTACTATACAAAGTAGCCTTCTAAGTGCTTTATCGTCGACCCTTGCTGCCACTCCAGAGGCAGGCTCTACTCCTGTATTTTTAATACTATTTGAAAGATGAGGAAACTGAGGAGCAGAAAGTTCACATGGTCAGTCATAAGCTTAGCTGACATTTGAATACAGGGTGACGACCTCTAGACCAGCTCTGGCCACAGGCACTCTCAATGATGACATAAACGTTCACAGCAGCTCTCCCGCATGAGGTAATGTCTCTCTACATGTGGCAATTGAACACTCATAATGTGGCCAGTGTGACTGAGGAACTGAACTCTCTGGACTGTATTTCACCTTAATTAATTTAAACTTAAAAAGTCTCACGTCACTAGTGGCTACCATTCCAGTGACTGTAATTCTAGGGGCCATCCTCTAAACACCCCACAGAACAGCCTCAAGAAAGTATTTTCCTACTCTTGATTCATCTTTGACAAACAGATGCCCGGCAATTCAAGTTATGCTTTGTGTTTCTGCGTTTTAGAAACAGAACATGTCTAGCATTGTAAATAGCTTAATTTAATAGTTTATCTCTTGTAATGATTTGTGGAAACAAAATAGGAAAGAAATCTGCTTGACAGACCATTTTATCTTGTCTTCCACTTCTGTGTAGGTGAGAGAAATCACTTGTGGTTAATACACAGTATTCTGTAATAGGACATTGTGATATAAATTTAGCATTGATTTTTCCCTGCAAATGCAAATGGCCTTTCTTTTCTTTTCTCTTCCTTTTGGTCTTTTTGTGAAAAATCTCAAACACACAAAAGAGCAAGGAGAATAGTATATTGAAACACCGTGTCTTCATTATTCAGCTTTAAAATTTATCAGCTCCTGGCAACTTTTATGTCTTCTTTACTCCCACTCACAAGATGAAGCAGATGATGTGTTTCGATTGATTGTAATTATGATTCTAATTGATGTTGAAATGGTCCCAATTTTGGCTAGTGGGAGACTATTCAATTAGCTGATGCATCCCTTTATTATCTGCATTTTATTCTACCAACTGCATCTTTAGGTTCATTTATTTAATTTAACTTTTGATTTTAGTGATTTTTAATGTAAGTTCATTTTATAATGAGGTAAAAATTTCCCAGTATTCTGAAGTAGAATACGAAAAGGAAGATATAGTAAAAAAAAAAATCTGTATCCCAGTTCCCCCTCTCTTTTTCGTTTCCCCTCTGGGTAATAATTTTTATATTGCAAGGCTTACCTGTCCTTTAAAAATATATAAACAAATACATAGATATATCCATTTCTTTCATAGTTGGATAAAAACGTAGGTTGTTAGCACACACACTTTCTTCTCTTTGCTTTATTTAATAGTAGTTCTGGTAATCTTTCTGTAGAACTATGTAGAGATGCCCCTCATTTCTTTTGTTATAGACGCATGGTACGTCATTGTGTGGATGAGCTATTTTTTATTCAACAAAGTCTTTATGGATATGTATTTGGTTTATTTTTAGACTTTTACTATTATAAATTGTTTTGCAATTAATGATGTTGTTTATAAATCTTTGTATATTTTTGCCCTACAAGACTTTCTGTCTTACCCAGATAGTCATGGGAACAAATGAAGAACGCAAGCGTCTAACTCTTTGACCTTTCTGTAGAAGGTCATTATATGAAACCCAAGTTCAGGCAGCCTGTGGGGATATGATCACTCACTGCATTGTTACCCAAGCATGTTACCATTGTTGACATGTTAGCCATGCACCACACTTACACGTAAAAATATGAAGGCAGTGGGTGACTTCTAACACTTTAAACACTCCTTGGTCTCTCTTCTCAGTCGCAAGCTAGGATGTCATACCAGAAAACAGTCACTGTCCCTCTTCCCAGGAAAGTTCCAGGACCATATCACTGTTCTGTTACTTCCTAGCATGGTAATGCAGAGATAATGAAGCAGTTTCTACCAGCACCTCAACCTCTCGCTAAATCATCACCTAAAGGAGAGACAGACCGTCAGCCTCTGCTGTTCAATCCCAGATCCTGACTGGGTCCTGTGTGCTTGAGCATAGGGTCACTGCACTTTAAAGATCTCATTCACAAAGGAGGATCTCTGCAGCTTCTTCTGGTGCTCCCCTCCACCGCCCGTGGCAGGGAAGTAAGCACGTTCAGCAGAGAGTGTTTCTTTTTCTCCTTATCTTTCTCCGTGTCTCTGTGCCATCTAGCTATTGCTGTTTCCCTCCATAGATCAAAAGGCCACATCTGTTCCCACAGGGAAGGAAGCCTCTTTCTTCTGCCACTTGGCAGGGAGTATGTAGCCCTGGGGACAAATGTGACCTCATTTATACTGCACTTCTCTGCATACCCTCCTATGCTAGCAGATGCCATGAGTTGTTCTTTTATCTGAATATTTTTTGGGCTAAACAGCTTAAGAAACTTGGTTGTTCTTAATGGTCTTATAAAACTTACCAGATTTGTCTGTACTATATGGCTAGGGACCCAAATATATCTGGTGACATATCACTACTTTACAGTTTTATACTACCAATCTTCGTTGTGTTGATCATCCTCACAAATCTAAACACATTTATTTCTCATGCTTTGGTAATAGAAACACTTACACAAAGAGCAGCGATCATAGGAGAATTCAATGTTTAAATATTTGAATAGTACCACTATTGTTTTTACTATCCACTGCAAAATGCCAAGCAAAGAATTTGAGTCTTAGATACAAGAGAGTCTCTCTTCCAATCAGTAAAGAACAAATGATTGATGTCTATTACGTGATTCAATTCCACAGCAAAGTACGGCTGTCACTAATAAATATAAGGGAGCCGTAAGTTCATTTTACAGGAAAAGGTTGAAGTTTCTATTTGGCATTTGAGTTATAAATTAGCCTCCTTTTACCTCCAGCTGTATAACATATTCTTAAAATCTTATAATTCAGAACAGAAATATATCCTAGAGGATCAACTAATATTTCATAATGATTGATTGATAACTAACAAAAAAGTATTCTCAGCACTGTGAAAATTGGTGACTTTATAATTCCTACTGCATTGAAATGTCTGCATATTAAAATAAAATGTGATTTTTTATAATGCCATCCTAGAAAAAGCATATCAACATCAATCATCAGTTATGTGTTATTAATAACAAAATCATACAAGTAAAAAAGTAAAAAAAAAAAAAAAATCATGCCTAGAATCCCCGACCCATGTATAAGAGTTTGCTTAAAACTCTTGGTTCCAAAAAGGAGACGGGGGGAAAAACAGAGTAGCATTAACCACACTATAAGACACAGACTGAAAAATCATTGAAATTCTGGGCACGTCTGGGTGGTTTAGTCAATTAAGTGTCTTCCTTTGGCTCAGGTCATGGGTTCTGGAGTCAGTCCCACATTGGGCTGCCTGCTCAGTGGGAGTCTGCTTCTCCCTCTCCTCTTTGCCCTCCATCCCCACTCCTGTGCACTCTCGCTGTCTCTCAAATAAATAAATACAAACCTTTTGAAAAATCATTGAAATTCTATAAAACCCAGTTTCTTCATCTATTAAATGAGAGGTAATACCTTCCTCAAAGTTTAAAATATTAATAAAATGAGTTGATAAATGTGGAAGTCCCAAAGCAGAGGCCAATTATCTACCCAACATCCCAAAGAACCTTAAGCACCAGCCTCAGCCCAATGAAGAAGAAGAAAGTATATGAAGACCCATGTCACCCTGAAGCAGTGACCTGACCGACTACATTGTTTTCTCAGTTGTAGACCAAAGAAAGGCATTGATGTCTGCCCCTCCCATGCTATAGAGCTCATGTGGGGCATTTCACTGTAGGAAATGACCTTAGTGCTCACTTGGGCCCAAGGAGGCAGAGTGGTACCCACAGTTGCATGGCTTTATGAGTCATCGTGCTAGGAGAAGACCCAGGCCCCCTGACCCCTGGCCCAGGGCGCTTTTGCACCAGTTTACACTGTAGCTTTACATGAAAGTGTTACTGTCATCCTGCCAATGTGAGGGACTTAAGTGGAGACTGAGCACATGGAGGCTTGGAGCAGCAAAGTATAGATTTTGAGATCCTTGTTTGTGGAGGGTATGCCAGAAATGGGTGGGAATTTAATGAAATAGCCACTGGATTAAAAAAAGAAGAAGAAGAAGAAAGAAAGAAAAGAAAAGTGAGAGAGAGAGAGAGAGAGAGAGAGAGACCGAACTTGCTTGGACTTCCAACGTTTTATTAACAGTATTATCATAGGAAAAGAGTCTGGCAACTATAGTCTCCTACTACAGAAATGACAGCTTCTTCTAATTCTCCTGCTGTCTCAGTTATATGACTGCTAGTACAAGAAAGATAGAGATCTTTGGATTGAAAGGTAAGAAAAATCTGGGTTAAAAAGAAGTGATCAGCCACTGGCTAATCACCTTGCATGACACACCAGCTCAAGTGAAAAGCACTTGAAAAGCACTTCGCACTCTGTACCAATCTCTGTACCAACCTCTTGCTTACCTCATGTATATACTTCCATGCAATATCAACTAAAGATTCCCTTCTTGTGACAAGCACAATGATAGATAATAATATTATCTATAATATTATTATAATAATATTACAGACAATGATAATAATAATATTTAATGGATGTGCTGCATCCATGTATTAAAATTATCACTGAGTATAGCCCTGCCTACCATACTCCCTGTCTTTTTCAGTTTCTCCAACATCCTTTAGGTAGCCAAATTTACACTATATCCTATATAACTCTAATCCGCCCATCCTTTTGGTAGACAGGCAAAGTATGGTCCCCTCGTCCAAACGTATCCAACTCACAAACTCTACACCTGATCTATAACACTTCTAGGAAACAAAATCTATGCCACCTGGATTCCCTCTTTGTAAAACTGAGCTTAGAAACAGCATGAGAATGGGGAAAGTGGCAGGAGACTCAAAGCTGGAAAGCCATGATGAGGGATGATGCATGGTGAGGACATTAATTAGCAAAGAGATGTAAGGTGAAGTCTATAGGTATTAAGGCATAGCAGTCAACAAAATGATAGATTAACGGTAAGGACTCTCATTTGCAAGTGACACAAACTCTATTTAAATTGGCTGACACAGTACACAAGTCCACAGTGGAATTTTAACACAAAGCGGAAGCCAGGCACCAAAATGCTTGTACCAGGGAGTGGTACTATACTTCTGCTTCCTTACGTGTTGGCTTCGCACTCTCAGGCTATCCTGCTCTCATGGTGGACCACAGCAGCACTGGTTTAATGGCATCATGGACCCAATTAAAGTGAAAAGGGGAACTGCACTTTCTGAGAATTCCAACAGAAGTCCCAAAGTCTGTGGTACTCTGGCTGGTCAAGTGCCATTCTCCTTAGAGTCTGGGTAAGCCTGAACCAATGAAAATAACTGAGATTTTAGAGATGCCATTAGCCAAGAAAGAACAGTATGAGGTTACCAGAGCAAGGCTGAATGAGTACTGAGCAGGCTAGTATTATACACATTGATGGCCTACGACCTCCAGTCACTTATAACTGTAGTTTTTAAAGGTTATAAAAACCATATTGTTAAACCAATAATGGTAATTTTTAAAATAACTACCCATATTTATATTCAAGGAGACATATCTATGTACCATCACCATCCAATTAATCTGCAAATATTAGTTGAACAAGAATCATTTGCCTAAAGTTGATCTAAGCTCTGAGAATACAATGGCAAATAGCAGGAGAGAAATATATGTCATAAGCATGTAAATAAATAAATAAATGAGAAAGTTATGCAGAGAATTAAAATATGGCGAAGGGCTAACATGACTAGGTGGTGACATTTTTATGGGGAAGATTTCTCCGAAAATTTGATATTAAACCTGAATCTTGTCAAAAAGTTTGCATCCAGCTCATTGTAGGCAGATGGAAAAAGGATGGTACCCTTCATATATTCTATGTCACTATTCTATGGCATTTCATGACCAGGCAGCTTAAATGAAAATGTTCTTCTAGATAAACTACACCTACTGCACCATAAACTAAGTTTTAATGCAATAGCCAGTTTAACATGCTTCTTATCCACCAGAAACTAAGCTCCCTATGGGCATGTACTTTTGTTTTCTAGCTCAGTCTATATATCTATCTAAATATCTATCTAGATATCTATTATATTATATTATCTATAGATAGGTGATCTATCTATACCTGTGTCTAAGTCTTGGTATGTACTCAGTAGATGTTCACAGAAAGAAAGGCTGCATTCAAAAGAATTGATTATACTGAAAATCTACTCATCTAACCTTTTGCAAAACAAATAATTCAATTCCTTTTTTAATTCCAAAAGGCATATGTAATCAATGTTGTAAAAGATTAACAAAGATATCATTGGAATTGTTTTAGAGTTGTTCAAAAGTCTCATGTTCAGGAAATCTTCCAGAGCTTGGTTAAAAAAAAAAAAAAATCAGTCTTCCTTCATAACAGATAATGACAGTAACTAAATCTTTTTGGACTCAGAATTGTACAAGTAAACAAATGTAACTTTCTGGTGACATCAGCACAATTTAGATACCAAATACACAAATGTGTTGATGTAGAAGCGTCAGATGTTTCTGGCTTTCAGCTTTCGTTACTGATTATAATTTTGTTATTGGAGCCTCTTCTTTACTACTGCTATGTTGACACGGTGAAAAACAACTGCTGCTTAAGGAGGAAGATGATTATGCAGTTCATCGAGGATTTTCCCTCCCTGAAATAAATGTTGCTTATTCTGGAAGTTATATGGAAATTAACTTGAAATACGGAAGAGGAATAATTGACAGAGTTCAGACATGTGACAGCAAACATTGAAGGGAAACAGGTCTACAAAAGGAAATGTTCGACCCTAAATCAAGGGCTTGTAGAAAAGCCCTAAGAAACAGGCTTAGAATGATGCAAGGGGTGCCTAGATGGCTCAGTTGTTTAAGCATCTGACTCTTGGTTTTGGCTCAGGTCATAAGATCAAGCCCCATGCTGTACTCTGTGCTTAGTGGGGAGTCTACTTGAGGTTCTCTCTCTCCCTATCCCTCTGCCTCACCCCCTGGTCATGCTCTCTCTCTCAAACAAATAAATAAATAAATCTTAAAAAAAAAAAAGAAAGAAAGAAAGAAAAGAAAAGAAAAAAATGATGTGAGAAGTCATCCAGCTTATTTGCTTAGAGAGCACCTTTGGGATGTGTAGAGAAACAACATAACAGAAAGAAGAGTAAATGGAGACTTGACCTAATTTTACACTGTAAGCAAGGGAAGAGGAGCTTTTGGTTGCAGGACAAATTAATACATCCATATGGAGGTGTGAGAAGACAAGAAAGCATGAGTGCGAGAACAGGAAAAACACATGGTGTGTGCACATGTTCGCCCGCACAAGGAATTCCCAAGAGACACAAAGAATGTTGCAAAGGAAAACAATATCCCTTGTAGCTACACCTCTAGATGGAAGGCAAGAGAGAATGCTGAGATCTGCGGCAGGTTTGCTTACCACATGACAACAGCGTTTTCATGCCCTCTGATGGGTGATAGCCGTGCTGTCACTGGGGGCAGGGATAAAGCTATATGTTACGTTCCTGTGCTTTAGAGAGTGGGGTTGACCATAACTACTAGCTGCAGTGCAAAGTTTCTTCCAGTAAACACCCTCCCGGAGTAGAGCCTCATAAAAATCAAGCGACCATAGGAATCAGGTGTTGACCACAAAATTGTAGAAGTGGGTGTGGTGCAGGAACTGAGTGAGTGGGGGAACTGTGTATCAAGCTGGGGAGCTGGGGAGCACAGAACTGGAATAAAGGAGGAGGCAACAACTGCCCTCCGTCTCATCCTTAGGCTTGGTGGAATGCAACCTCAGTGTCACTTGATTCCTGCCCTGAAGGTTCAGTGAGATAAAGCTCATGAAGCCCTGACGTGATCCTGGTGCACTGCAACTACAAAGTAAATTATTATATGTATTACATGATAGAGCTGCAGATGTGTATTTTTAAAATTATTAATAAAATTCTATTTTATTATGAGTAAAATTATAATAATTATAATAAATTATAATAAAAATTCTGCTCTCTTTGGACTATAATCATTCTGACTCACAAGTCCAAAATTATGACACTGCTCAGACTGACAGCCATCTGTCTACTTATGTTTAAATGCAGGAATGTCCACCTTCACTGGTGCGAGAGCATTTGCAGATATACAGAACATAGCTTTTAATTTTAAAAAGCACACAATTCCGTAATAGTATTTATACCAATAGTTGAATGAAGCACATTTGAGACTAGATTCCAAACTTGAGCCAGTGCGCTTGTTTTCAACTCAACCCAAATGTATTTTTTGAGGACTTGCTCTATAAAAGACAATCGGATATGTTATGCGCTGCAAGTGTCTTACCACTTAATAAGAGGAGATATAACAAACAAATAACTCTAGCTTTAATCAGCTTTCTGTCTTGTAAAGAAAGACTCTCCTCTTCAGCTAGGAGGAGTCAGCAGGCAATTCAATGACCATGCAAAAGGACTAGGATGAGACAATCTCCTACTGGGAACTTGAAAACCGCTCTTTTCCCTAGCAACTTCCCTCTCGTAATTTTTTCTACATTTAGATCTGATGGTCTTTGAAAGTCAAAAACAGAGTTCCATTTATGGCTGTTTTTTGTGCTGGGTACTCTGAAAAAGACAGCTAATCTATAGAGATTGCAGACGGCTTGTGAAAGAGGCCTATGTGATCAGGTAGGATCAGGTAACAGCCCAGTATTTTTCTCTCTCTGCCTTCAGCTATACTTTGTCAGATACCCTTTGTTCTTTACTAGACGATAACTTCAATGGGTTGTTAGTCTTCTAATGACAAATGCACTGTGGTTCTCAGGCATAACTCTTTTGTTTTCAATTAGTAAAATAAAATTATTTTTACTCTTTCATCCAATCCCAAGCTTTTTCCTACCCCAGAAGCTCATGTCTGACCAAAGCTGGTAAGGTAGGTATGGTCCATTCTTTCTCTCTCCTATCCAACTTCCTTTTGTTCTGGTAGCACTTCCAATATGGGGGCAGGAAAAGAGAGTTGAAGTTTTACTTAATTGGCAAGATTTCCCTAATTGCCATCTGTTCGGTATAGGTCTTTCATAGCTATCAGATGCCAAATAAGTCACTTTGAAGCATACCTCTGGGACCTTCCCCACTGTTAAGTATGTTCTTTGCACCACTCAATAGAAATCCCCACACATCCATGTTGTTGCAAATGGCAAGATTTCATTTCTTTTGATGGCTGCATAGTATTCCATTGTGTATATATACCACATCTTCCTGGGGATAAAAATATATGTTTATAAAAAATAAAAAATTAAAAAAAAAAAAAAAAAGAAATCCCCACACATTTCTTACAACTTTTCCTTGGCTACTGCCTCCCACTGTGTCCGTCAGTGAACACAGACAGAAGCTAGATGTGGGGTCTTTTGCAGATGACGCAAGCTCAGCTACATTTTTGTCATGCCTGCTTTGGCCACAGGGATATTTCATGCACCTTGGCCCCATCAATTAGTTCAAGGGAGGCCTTTCTCCAACTGTCATCAGAAGATCTCCAGACAGACCCCCTGCACCAAGACTTCCACAGAGCAGAGGCACACACCAACCAGCATCTTTGGTCCAAATTTACATCCGCATCAAACTGTATCAAGAACTATTTCAAATCTGCGTTCAGGGAACAGCACTGTGGAGCCTTTGAGATCCTGTATTTCAGAAAACCTCCCTCATTTATGGTCTCCTCTTGTGAAAAGTCCCCCACCAATCTCTGTAAGGAGTTCTTTGGCTGTCCTTTGCCTTGCCTCGAGAGATGGGGAGTATGCTCATCTCCTGCCTCGTGGGGAAAGGAGAGAGAGTCGATAGTGTGTTTTATTCCATATGAATTCGCTTCAGATATATTTCACATTCAATGAAGTTCCAACATTTCCCATGGGCAGTTGTGGTAACTGCTAGCACAGTCGGGCTAAGTCTTAGGAAATCCTAAAAAGATGCATGCCTTATTTCTCTTTCGAAGAATTTCTCTGTAGTACCTCAGACTAGTTTCTTCCAAGCAAGCAGTGAAACATGTGTTATGTGAAAGAGAAAGAAGGGAACAACACCACGGCAATGACATAGAGGCCGGGGCGCCTGGGTGGCTCCGTGGGTTGAAGCCTCTGCTTTCGGCTCAGGTCATGGTCCCAGGGTCCTGGGATCAAGCCTCGCATTGGGCTCTCTACTCAGTGGGGAGCCTGCTTCCCTCTCTCTCTGCCTACTTGTGGTCTCTATCTGTCAAATAAATAAATAAAATCTTAAAAAAAAAAAAAAAAAGAAAGAAAGAAAGAAAAGAAAAGGAAAGGAAAAAAAAAAAGAAAGAGAGGCCAAACAAGGTAACCACGTCAGGCAATGTCCCTGCAATACAGATGCAGCCTGATCATAGAATGACCAATGGGGAACTAGAGTGCAAGCTATTAAGGATATCCCATCCAACATTGTACTACCAGCATGGTCAGTCATTGCAGAAGTCTACAGAAGGAAGGAGAAAATGTCCAGGCATCTCTAGCTCTCTCTTTACTAGATTTTGGGAGATCTAGTCAAAGTATCAACAACCCTTTTGGATATTATCCTGGAAGATAAAATAATAGAAAATCCTTTCTTTTGTTCTACTTGTAATTTGATTTATATTGTAACAATATATAGACATAGAAGGAATGAAATAGGCAAAAATATGATTTATAATACATTGTAATATTGGGAACATAGTATAGATACTCTATTGTAATATTAGCAATTCTAAACATTTTCCACAGAAGTTTTACACTGATACGTATGGCCAAATAAGGACACCATGTTGAAAGAACAGTGTCATAATGTCCCCTGTGATTCTGATACCCCAAATCTATATAATTCGAAGACCTAATCAGCTAGAGCTACTAGAAGGAGACTCTTAGTACTAATATTACACTGAACAAATTCTGGACACATCATAATGTATGAAGCCTAGGGGAAATCATAGTTGGTTGATCAGAGATGAAAATTTTGTATTTAAGAGCCATGCAAAATGTGTAGAGAAGACACTGGAGAGAATAATGCAAACGGAGGTAGCAGCTTGAACAAAAATAGGAAAAGAAGACTGAATAGCTGTTGTTGGGGGAGAGAAAGAGAAGGAGAAAAAAAACTGAAAAGGTAAGTTTGAGTGGTTTTTAAATCATAAATTCATTTCAGCAGCCAACCGGAGGTTGCTGACCAGGCAAAGAACAATAGATTGTTGTATGTATTTGATTTAGATAGTAGACTCAACTGTCTAATATATCTAGACATGGTTAGGTATCAAAGTTAAACTTTCAAAGTTAAAGTTTATCAAAGTTAAAACAATGACGCTATACGTATATGAGTAATGTCCATCCCCCCAATCCAATTTGATCACATAATGCAGTGACTCAGAGATCAAGGGAACAGTATCTGATGTTGAGAGCTGGGATTGTAATATCTGCAGGGGGAAAAAAAGACAATATTATATATTAAGGCTAAATTAAGGGAGGTTAATTTGGTAAAATAAGTTATAAAATTAAGGCATTAACACTGACATGAAATCAAACTTACATGCTACAGCAGTGTATATCCAAGTTCAAAATACCCTTCAAAGAAAGGAGAGCAAAGAAATATGTGAGAGTGTAAAGGGTACAAATTAGCACTCTGGTCATTTTGTCTGTGCTATTAACTACTTACATGACCACTTTTTGGTCCTCTAATTTTCCTCTCTGCAAAATGAAGGGGTAGAATGTACTAATCTTCAAGTCATTTGTAGCTCTATCATTCTGTGTGGAGAGGTTTTTTACATGGTGGAAAGATCAATGGTAAGGAGTGTGCTTCTTGTAATAGACTAATTAGAGGTGATTTAACAGCACAAAAGATATGTGGCTCATTAATGATCACAAGATCAGAAACCATGCAGTCCATTATTTTTTTTCTTTTTCATCTTTTTTTGAAAAGTGTTTAATTCTCTTCTTGAGAACTCATATGAGAATCATTTATATTAAGATGTTGTCGTCACACTTAATGGACCTAATGAAGTGTAACCAGGCTCCAGATTTCACTTTTGACATTGAAAATGGATCTTATAAAATGTTTCAACATATGAATAACATGTTTAGAAGTCATTCCTTTACCCCATTTTGTATGTTTATACTGCCTGCAATTGGAAAGCCCTTGGGGATGATTTTGCCTGTTTATTTTTAATATAGAGGCTTCATAACATTCCCATCTTGTAGTCTAAATAGCACATCACTGATTTTCTCAAGGCAACAGGAGAAAATGATTGATAGAATTTTACTTTCTAGAGGAAGCACAGAGGGTGCTTCACAGTTTCTCTTGTAATTAATTGAGACTCCCACAAGAACATATGTTGGTGGGCACTGCAATGGGAAAGTCTTAAAGGAAATAGATTCATTTCCACTTACAGCCAATGATACGTGAATGAAAGCAGAATCATCACTACAATTTGAGCAAAAGAAAATTAAAAAGTGACTCGATTTCAAATTCAGTCTGTTTGGCAACCTCTAATTCATAATTAGCTGGTGTTTCAGGGAAGATTAATTAGATGACCCTAACCATGCAATCACAGGTGTAAATTTTTTTATTTTTCTTCAGCATTCTAAGCAAGTAGAGCTCACCATACATGCTAAATTCTTTGGATCCACCAAATGCAATTCCTGTATAAAAGGTGGAAATTTAATTACTAAGTATTCGGTATTTAATAAGCATATATTCCTCTGACCAAAGAAGCAAATTATGGGGCAAACAGCAGGATTTTGAAGTCAAGCCTGTGTTTGACTCTTTGAATCCTGGTTTCACCACTTAATATGGACTTCTGCTTCATCAATAAGAATGGTTGTTGTATTGATTGAAGAGGCAATCTATAATTTGGCCTCTCAATGGTTCTTCATCATTCACAAAACACATCACACTACTTTATGCTTTGACCATGCTAGTTCCTCTGCCTGATGTGATATTTACATTCTTCTCCAGCTGTCTAATTCCATCTGGTTTCTTCAATATCAAGATCGAGGTTCTGAGAAGTAAGGTCAGTGAGCCAAATCTACCCCACCTCACCCCACCCCTCGTTTTGTCAACACAGTTTTACCAGAACTCAGTCCTGCCCATTTGATTTTGTATTGTTGATAGCTGTTCAGCCACTACAAAGCAGAGTTCAGTACTTGAGACCAAAACCACATGGCCCACAAAAACTAAAATATTTTTACTATCTGACCCTTCGCAGAAAATTCTTGCCAGCTCTTGATGGAGGGAAAGTCTCGTCTTCTCTACGCTCCCTTTCCTGCCTACAAAAATCTTGTTTCAATATTCCTTGAGCTGTAGTTTAACTTCATGTTAACATGAACACAGGAAAGTAAGGACTGCATGTTAGCTTTCCTTCTTTTTTTTTTTTTTTTTTTAAGATTTTATTTATTTATTTGACAGACAGAAATCACAAGCAGGCAGAGGCAGGCAGAGAGAGGCGGAAGCAGGCTCCCTGCTGAGCAGAGAGCCTGATGTGGGGCTCGATCCCAGGACCCTGAGATCATGACCTGAGCTGAAGGCAGAGGCTTAACCCACTGAGCCACCCAGGTGCCCCCCCCCCGTTTTTTCTTTGCCCCTGATTAACATAGTATCTGACACTCAAATATTTTTTTTGTTTGGATTTAAAAATAAATGACTGAATATAAAATCTCCTAAAATTAATATATAGAGTGACTGTCATTCCAGTTAGAAGACAAATTAAATTTTTTAAGTTTTTTTGTTTATGGAAACATACACACACATGTCCTCCACAATTCAGAAAATGTTCAAAAAGCTGATAGATACGTTGATATCTCAGAATAAGAGGGTGGACCTCTGATCATAGCAGAAGGGCTCTAACAAGTCCTTCTAATTGAAACGTCTAATGAATTTCATGTCTTATGTGACCTATTCCAGTTTGTTACACAGATATGTGTAACATATACTCATGTATACTCATGTATGGCTTTTATGACACAGAGAATTATTTATTGAGTTGGGCTCAAATTTGATTCAAAGCCAATTTTTTCCTGACTATAATACTCCCCACCCCTTGCTTTCTGGTCTCTTAACTTTAACCTCTCCTGATGGAAAGTGTCACTATTCCAAATATGACTGAGGATTAACTCTGTCACTTTGAGTATATGCCAGGTCTATTTTAATTGTCCCTAATCTATGATTTTTATCTTTGAAAAGAACATATGTGAAATAAAATCTAGGGTTATAAAACTGACTTTATTCTCATGCTAAACAACATCTATTTACCTTATAATAGAGTATCCTGCATATTGTTAATTATAAGTGCTCATTTAGCATTTATTTGCATGTTGTATGAAAGATTAAAATATTACCTGGCTTAATTACTAGCTATATTGTTGCTGGTATATATTAAGTAAACACAGCATCATATGCCTAAGAGATTGCCCCAAATTGATTTTGTAGTCAGATTTTAATTTTCTCCTCTTTACTTCTCTTGATCGAATAATGCCAAGGTCAGGAAGTATTCTGTAGACAATTAGGAGTTCCTTGCAGTTTTAATTTTACTTTTATTTTTTTAATGTTCCTTTTTCAAAAATTTCATTATCTATTTATTTATTTATTTATTTATTTGCTTGCTTATTTTAACATATAATGCATTATTTGCTTCAAGCGTACAGGTCTATGAGTCATCAGTCTTACACAATTCACAGCACTCACCATAGCACACATTTCTAAGGGCATTATGAGTTCACACTTTCTGGGCCTTAAAAATAGTAGCCGCCACTGTGTTTTTATCTTCTCAGGATTTGCAAACTTATTTCAAGTTTGCCCTTTTATATATCTGGATAAATCAGGCCACCATTACTGATTCTTACAGGGTTTTGTTTGTTTGTTTGCCTTGTTTATCTGCTACAAGAGGTTTATACCCATGATTACCCAGCTCTGGTGCACTTGCTAGGGTTTGTGTGCCTTCCTCAGTAAAATATTGCCCTCCCAAGATTCCTGGAGCATCAAACTAATACCATCTTTTTTTTTTTTTTAAGATTTTATTTATTTATTTGACTGACAGAGATCACAAGTAGGCAGAGAGGCAGGCAGAGAGAGAGGAAAAAGCAAGATCCTTGCCGAGCAGAGAGCCCAATGCAGGGCTCGATCCCAAGACCCTGGGATCATGACCTGAGCCGAAGTCAGAGGCTTTAACCCACTGTGCCACCCAGGCGCCCCAAACTAATACTATCTTTTATCAATGCTTCAGGACATAGACTGCTACAGAGTTGAATGATATTCCAAACTTAATTTCCATAGAAATAGGGATTATAATCCAGATTATCTAAAATTCAAGCACTGAGAACAACAGCAATCAGAAGAGAGAATCCACGCAGTTACTGAGGTCCTAGAGAGCCACTGTTCTGATGGTCACTGCTTTATCATTAGCACCTGTTTATAATACAGTCACCTGGGGGCTATCTGAACTATTCCCCAGAACTATGAACTACTAGCCATTAAAATACAGATGTATAATTATATAATTAAAAACTCTTAAGAGGGGAGGTCATTATGTGAGAGATAATAGCAATGTGTATGTGTGTTTGTGTGTATGTATTGATTGAATGATTGGCATTATTTTGGCTACCTAGGTCTAATTCTCATTTTCTTCTTATAAAAGCATTTCCCATGTGAGGAATTACCTTTCCATCACTATGCTTTCTGTTTTTTAAATCTACCACAGTGTCCTACTTTTTCCTAGCCAAGAGGAGAGCATATGGCCCAAGCCAGTTTAATTATGATCTCTATCTTTCTCTTGAGTTTGTAAACTCAAACACTGAAGTTTGGAGACAGAGGTTTAAAAAAATATCCCAGGGCTGAGTTATCCTCTGAAGAAACAGTTGTTTAGCTTATGCACCTGGATCACTGGGTCCACCCAAAGGTAGCACCGTACTGTTTTATTTCAAATCTGTGAGCCATATCATAAGCTTCCAATGAATTTCTTTTTTGACATACAGATCCAGAGTAACTCTCTTTCTCTCGAAAACAGCATACCTAACTTAGTTGTTCTTAAACTTCTCTAGAGATGAAAATTGCCTGGAGAGTTTTAAAACTCCCATTCCCCAAGCTACTCCTCAGAGTAATTTAAAAGGATCTCTGAAGGAATATACTCAGTGTTGAATTTTACAAGCTTCCCTGATGATTCTAATCTGTAGCCAGGGTTGTGGCCAAATTTATACAAAGAGCTACTGTTTGATCATCCTTGCTGAGTACCAACCATGTCTTCTCATTATTGCCTTATAACAACTTTAGGAGGTAAATGTTCTCATTTAAGATGGGAAAACTGAATCATACAAATGTTAAAGAAATTACCAGAGGTCACAGAGACTAATGAATAAAGATGTAATTCATATCTTGATTTGGATTATATTACTTCCAACCGCCATTTTGACCAAAAACTTAAGAAAAGGGGGTTAATCGATTTATAGCTGAATTTAAAGTTAGTGGTTCCTATTACTCTAAGAGGAACAGAAGTTGTTTTCAAACAAAATCCTATCTGAAAAATGAATTTCCATTGAAAAAAGGGTAGTTGAAGCAGAGGATAATCTGCACTGCGCCTTTCCTCCTCATCCCCTTCTCATACAGGCTGAGGACCTCAGGGTCCACATAGATCACACCAGGAGAGCTTCTCATCGAAGCCACTTAGAAAGAAAGAGGAAAAAAGGACCAAAATGGATTATGTATTTCTTATTATTTGATAAGAAAGAGCTTATCAATTTGCAGAGAGAGAAATTGATCCTGTGGTTTCCAAATTCTAAAAGAAATTCTCTAAAGGTAATGAAAATGTCATTGGATAACATAATAGGTAGGTAATAATAGGTATTCTTCTGAAGTGATCATTCACAAGATGCAGTGATGCTTTTCATGGTTTCAATAATACATGGAGGTGAATTTAACAATCTCTAAAATCAAGCTATACAAACTCTGAAGATTCAGTTCTATTGAATTTCTCTATACTCAAGAGCTCTACAGGATGCTAAATAAATGGCTTGGCAAGTCAGTTCTATCAGTGTTTTCGGGGGAAAAACAAAATGTCAACCCAAGGGAGTCCACATGAAAATCTCTTGGGTTTGCTCTATGCACCGTTCCTTTCTTTCCTTTACTCTGTTCTGCAAATCCTAGCTCTTTTAGTTCCCTCAAATTCCTATCCCTGCTCCCAACTAAGCAAGACTACAGAGCTCCATGTTGGACTCTGTTTCACACCTGCAGCCTGGAAATGACTTCCAGGCAGTAAACATTACAATCATAAGGCACGAAATAGTTGTTTCCTTTCTTTTCAAGAATATAGTCCTGCATTTTTGTTGTCTAATGTCTGGAAATAGATGTATTTATTTATATTATAATATTTGGTGTACTTTTTAAAAAAGATTTTATTCATTTATTTGACAGAGAGATAGTGAGAAAGGGAACACAAGCAGGGGGCGTGGGAGAGGGAGAAGCAGGCTTCCTGCTGAGCAGGGACCCTGACACAGGGCTAGATCCCAGGACCCTGGGATCAGGACCTGAGACAAAGGCAGATGCTTAACAACTGAGCCACCCAGGTGCCCCATTTGGTGTACTGTTATAAGGGCTTTTTGTTCTGTTTTGGTGAGACTGCAGTTCCTGTAGCAGTTAATTCTACACGGGCAGAATCAAGATTCTGTCAGTCTGTCTCTCTTTCTCTCCCTTTTTATTTTTAATTTTTTTTAACTTAAATCAAAAGATACATTGATTAAAAAGAGCACCTCTAATTACCATATATAGACAAAATAAAATCAGGGCACTTGGCTAGCTCAATTAGTAGGGCACACCACTCTTGATCTCAGGAACATAAATTCAAGCCTCACGTTGGACAAGGAGGCTACTTCAAAAAAAAAAAAAAAGAGAGAGAGAGAGAGAGAAAGAAAGAAAAGATAAGGTATTAATTACTTTATTTCTCAAAATATTTTTATATAATATCATCTTAATTACTAAGGGATTTTATTGAAAGTATAGATATGTTATGAAATCTTTCTAATCACATGCAAACTGACTCCTATGTCATAAACACTACAATAAATTCAATGCTTCTCCAGGTAAAGAATTTGTATTAAGTAATTATAGAAAGTGCCATGATACATTGCCCATATATCTGGGTAGATGATAATTTTAATCATTAAAGGCTTCTAGTTGCATAAATTATTTTAAGAAAAGGATCTCAAAGACCAAAACCAAGTGAGTAGAAGATCCATTTTTACTAAGAGGTCATTCACATGACGGATGTTGCATAGGTATGGGTAGAAGAGAGCTGTCAACATACACAGGTCTATTGCTGCAGGAATAAAAAGTTTCTCAGATTTTGCTCCCTTACCCAAAATGTCTGTGAAGTGAAAAACATACAAAAGGAGAGAGCATCCTTTCTTCTTTACATAAATATGCCACTTTAGACATACCAGAACAAAAGTTGATTCTTAGAAAATACAACATAGATATCCTATGGAAATACAAATAAATCAAGAAAAAAAATTGAATTTATTTTTTAAAAGAGGGAAATAAGTATGTATACAATTGAAATTTTAAAATCCTAAGAACATCTACCATCTGAATTTTTCACCTAACATTTTTCTTGATCCTTCTTCACACGATGCTGTCCATTTCCTGCAACAAAACATCGCCATCACAGACAGCAATTATCTCCAAGCTGCAAAATCCACTATCATTTTCTCTTTTTAAATTTTATTTATTTACTTACTGACTGACTGACTGACTTAATTATTTCAGAGAGAGAGAGTGAATAGGGGTGGGGATCATGGAACTGATGTGGGGTTCGATCCAGCAACTCTGAGACCATGACCTGAGCCAAAACCAAGAGACTGCTACTTAACCAACAGAGCCACCCAGGTGCCTCTCCAATGTCATTTTCAGTCCTCACAGAGGTGTCTTGATAGCATATGACATAGTCAATCACTGTTTCCCTTTTGAAATTCTTTCTTTCCTTCTCTTCCATGATAAGACAAATTTCTATTCCTATTCTATTTCTCTTCTTACTTCACTCTTTCTCAGTATCTTTTTAAAAAGGTTCTCTTTCTTCTTCCTGACCACTAGGTGCTGGAATAGTCCAGAATTCAAGATTGTGAATTTTATCTACCTTCCCAAAAATGATCATATCCAGGCTGTTGACTTAAACTGCAATGTATAATATAATAAATCTCAAGACTCTATCTCCAGCCCAGACTAATTCCCTGGAGCCCAGATTTTCTATTTCATTGTATACTATATTGCTTCATTTGGACATTAAATAATCATAAAGTTAACTTGTTAACTTGTTCAAACAAAATTCATAATTCCCCCACCTTCAAATATGTTTCTCTTTTGCAACAAATCTCATTAAAATCACCCAGTTTTTCAGAACAAAAGTGTTGTCATGATCTTTGTTCGATTTCATAATGCACATCCATTCCATGAGTAAATATCATTGTTCAGATATATCTCAACTGAAAATCTGTGTAACTTTTTCAATGCTAGCACCTTGGTCCAACTACAAGTTTTTCTACTGAAAACTACTTGTCTACTGGACAATTCTGGACAATAAACTCCTAGATGGTTTCCTTATTTCTTTAAAGGTTTGCTCTCCACACATGGTCAATATTGTTCACTTAAAAATGAGTTTTACCTTAAGAGACTCTTAATCTCTTAATCTCAGGAAACAAACTGAGGGTTGTTGGGGGGTGGTGTGGGAGGGATAGTGTGGCTGGGTTATGAACATTGGGGAGGGTATGTGCTATGGTGAGTGCTGTGAATTGTGTAAGATCAGTGATTCACAGACTTGTATCTTTGAAGCAAATAATATATTATATCTTAATAAAAATAAATAAATAAAATAATTAGAATAAAATAAGTTGTATGTATGTCACAATCCTGCTCAAAACTTACCAAAAGCATCCCCCTATTCAGAGACAAAGGAATCTTGACACTGGCCCCTTCTAACCCTTCTAACACTAAGTTCATCTTCTAACCTTCTGTATCTCAATCACTCCATTCCAGCCACACTGATTTCCTTGCTGTTTTTCCACAAAATAAATGTAAGTATGTTTCTATATCAGGAGCTCTGCATTTGAAGTTTTCTCTTCCTGTATTGTTCTTCCCCAAGGTAGTCAAAGATTTACTCCTTTGACTCCATACTTGTCCAAAGGTCTCTCAAAGAGACCTTTCCTACACACATTATCAAAAATACAATTTTAAGCACTTCCATTGTGCTAACTGTCTTTAGTCTAGAACAGAAAGTCAAAAAGGACAGGGTTTTCTTTGGTTTTGCTTTGTCTATTGTTACACCTACACTGTCTAGAAAAGTGTCTGGTGCTTAAAATAGATTCATTAAATATTTATTGAAAAATTAGATGTAATGAAAAATTGTCAAGAAAATATATATACTGTCAAGTTGACTCGATGCTAAAAAGAAATTTTTAATAAACATACAACACTAAAATATATTGATTCTGTAATCTAGGAGTGAACAACTTTTCTATAAAAGGACAGACAGTAAATATTTTTGGAAAATTTTGGACCTATATTTTGTATTGCACCTATTCAGAGCTGCTGTCATAGTATGAAAACAGTCATAGACAACATGTAAATGAATGTATATGACTGTATTTTAATAAAATTTTATTTATAAAAGTAGATTATAGGTCAGATTTGTCTGGCAAACTGTATTTTGCCAATCACTACAGTGGTATGTAAATCTACCTTTTACCTACCTATCATTTCTCTCCCTATCTCTCTGTCCCAATGTATATATGCTATCTATACCTACATCTATACATATCATCTGGGAAACACACTCTACAACCACAGGTTTTAAAATTAATTTTTTCAAACCTTCATGGAACAGATAATGTCTATTTTATGAAATCTTTGCTAAGGCATATAAAAAGAGAAAATATATTCACATGTATTTAATGGGCTCATATAAACTCCACATCAAGCCCAGGCAAACACTGTTAGATAAAGGCAAATTATAATTTTATCTTATTTATGAATATTGATATGAATTATCCTAAGTAAATCACGAGTTAATTAGATAAAGTAATGTACAAAAAAAAAATCTCCACCCACTGGGGCTCAATGTAATAATGTAAATATAAAGTATTTTTAAGAATATAAAAGTATATTTATTATCTTAATGTATTTAAAAAGACAAGCTAGGATTTTAAAGGTGTTAGAAAGCATTTGATAAAAGCCAACACTTACTCATGATAAAAAAAAATCTTAACAAGTAGGAATAGAATTTGGAGGATATGATTACAGAAAAATACTAGTGCAAATATTTCTCTAATGGGTCTATTAGATTATTCATGGAAGAATAATCTCAGTTGATCAACATACGAAAGATAAATCTCATTATGAAATGCAGTAACAACAATCATAAAAGCAGTAACAGCTGTTAACTAAGCGGTAGGCCTGTTACATGTACTTTATACAATAAATACATTTTGTGCATTTAAATAGATTTTATACATTTAAGCCATGTCTTGGATAAAAAGTCCACCCAAGAAACGTAAAGGGATAATTAGCCAAGAGATTAAAGAAGAAAACAATCCTCGTTAGTCCCTGAGCTATGGACCTTTGGGCAAAATTGGCTTTTAAATATTCTCTGATCGTTGGTATTTGAAAAAGAACAAATTCAAGTAGCATCATCAATTCCAAGTAACTTAGGGTTTCATTTTGAAACAGCTTGTGTATCTCTTACTATCTCCATCAGTTTCCTGTTGGTGCAATAAGAAACTACCATGGACCTGGTGACTTAAAACAATGTAATTTATTATTGTATGGTTCCGGAGGTCAGAAGTCTAAAATGATTTTCACAAAGCTAAAGTCACAGTGCTGGCCTGGTGGATTCCTCCTGGGGGCTTTGAGGGGAGAATGCGTCTCCTTGCCTATTTCCTCTCCTGGCATCCAGCTACATTCCTCAGGTCCTCACCCCTTCCTCTGTGTCAAAATGCATCCCTCCAATCACTGCTTGCTTCATCGCATGCCTTCTCCCCTGACTCCTGCTTTCCTGCTTATGAGGACAGCTTAAAAAGAGCCCACTTGGATTTTCCAGGACCATTTCCCCATCTCAAGATGCTTAATGAGTCATATCTGTCAATGCCTTTTTGTCATATAAGGTAACGTTCACAGATTCCAGGGATTAGGATGCAGGTTGACTTGGGAACCATGAATCAGATTACTATACAATTTTAAGTGATCTATACTTGATTCTAAATGCACTTTGGCCTCTAAAAAACTTACTGGTAAATTTTTTATATTGAAAAAAAAAAAGAATAAGAAGAAAAGAGGAAGAAGAAGGAGGAGGAGGAGAAGAAAAATGTCTTAGTTGTTATTGTGAAAAGCAGTAAAGACTGAGATACGGCTCTATTCTTTCAAAAAGCTCATCATTTCCTGGCTAAGTCAGAGGCAGATCCAAATGTAAGCAGATTCATGTAGTATCTGAGCAGATTTTCTCTTTTTATTATTTATTACAGAAACAAAAGTATATGTGTTAGTTCTCTGAGTATTTTCACACTTCACCTGGCCAAATAAACCAGTATTTAAAATGGTAATTTGACAGTAGGGCTGCACTCAAAGTTCAGTGTATGTGGCATTTTAGAGGTCATGACGAAAGTCACTTTTTAATGATATTTCAGTGTTCTCTGAATTTACAAAATCATCTTCTGTGATATTAGTACCTGAAGCAATAAAAATTTTATACCTCTTAAAGGCAGCATCTAGAGCAGTGGCTCTTAAAAAATAACTTTTGGTCTTATGTTCCATGATGAAGATTTCACTGGCCTGAGATGAATGAAGAAAAACATAAAGGAATTTTTCATAAAGCTAATACATTTAAAGACTGTCCTTTCTGTCCTCACCATTCTTTTTCAAAAAATTGTAAAAGATGGTAAGTATATCTTTTTCATTTGAAAAATAATGATTAAAAAAAAGAAGGATTTAGCAAACATATATCAAAAGCAAATTCACACACACACACACACACACACACATCCTGGCTTATCAAATTCAAAAGTGAAAAAAAAATGACCTACTGCTTGGATTAATTAAATGAGTTTAAAAAGTATTGATAATAATGCTATAAATGTCTAATACCCTAAAATTTACAAAATATATTTATGTCAAGTGTTTCTCCCCACCCTGAACAATAAGCCCATGAGGAAAGATGTAAGCAAGTATAATTTCCATTTTATAGGTTGGGAAATGAAATCATGGATTTCTAAATGACTTATTAGATCTTTTCTAATTGATGTATTCACTTATGCTTAACTATGTCATCTGAAACTTGCCTGGTCTCCTTAACCACTTCTCAGATATTCAACTTATCATCTTGCATAAACTGAAACATGGGTCTTTCCTGATAGTCCATGGAATTTTCCTCAACCCCTTGAGGTGAACATGTTTCCTGTGTTCTACCTGGTCCAGCGGCACAAGGATCCTTGCTCCTTATTGTTTTTACACCATTGTTTTTTCTTCTTGAACTATTCCCTTTCAACTTCAAATCCCATAACTTCTGTGGGGTAAAAGATCAGATAATCTACAATGAATGCTTAAGAAAGGTCAAAAGGGGGAGGCATTGATATGATAAGGTAACATGATCAATGAACAATGGTTTGGCAACATATGGTTCGTAATCAGTCATGAAAATCAAGATTGTAGAGTGCTGGGTATGAAGCCTCTTGAGGATGGAATAATTGGCAAAGGAGGCATAGGATGTAAATAAAGAAAGTTGCTAAAATAGACATAGACAAATAAAGAGGATGTTAGAGGATGATATGGTATGGGTTAAAAAATAATCTGGATTTTTAAAATATCTAATATAGAAATAATGCCTCAGTGTGACTCCTTTACACATAATGTCCTAATATGCTACTTTGTGAACTATCTGGACAACAATTAGAGGTTAGTCCTTATTCAATTTAATATGTATCAATTCCAGAAAATGCTACAATCTATTAAATTATTCTTTAGTGATGTACTGTGTCAACAGCAATTAGAATAGAACCCATGAAGGTTACCAAATCATCTAAAAAGCTGTAAATGATGCTATATTATTTACCATTTCATATTCACAGAGCAAGATGGGCCTTGAGATATACACAGTATTTAGAGATGAGAAAACTGAGATACAAAAAGATTAAATAAGTTGACCAAAGTTATAGAACCTAACCAGGTTGTTTGATTTGGTGATTTTATTTGTATATTTTTCTTAGTAGAATCCAAAAGGGCCTAAGTTAAGAACCTGTCTTGAGAAAAGACCACTGACCTATAAACTAATCATTCTTTTTAGTACAACTTCCAAGAACTCTTAAATGAGGAAATCCTGGTCTCTGTAAAAAGGAATAGAAGCCTGCATTTTGGAGTCTCAGCCAGTAGTAGCTAAGAAATGTGCTCACCTATGTTTCAGTTCCTCTCATTATAATAAATACAGGGAAAAAAAATTTTTTTAAGCTCACAGTTTGAACACAAAGTGAACAAGGATATTTCACAATTCACAAATGGGATTAGAGGAAGCTAAATATGTTTGTAAATGGAGTAAAGAGTACCAGTGACAACTAATACATAAAAAGGAAACTTTCTACTTCACGTCATTATTATATGTCTTAGCAACTTTACATTTCTGTGTTCATCTATTGCAGCTTTGAATTTCTCTCCCTGGCCCCAATCTATTTTATTCCCTCCCCTGACTACTATCATCAGACATCTAGAGGCTGTGATACGGAGAAACATTCTAAAGAGACAATAACTTTCTAAACTCTTCCGATGTTTAAGAATTTTACGGGGCATGTAACAAAACTGCTGCTATAAAAATACTCATAATATCCATATAAAATACTTTAAAGATGAAGAAACTGACATATAGGAAGATTAACTCACTTTGTCTCCTAGTCTGTATTTACGCAGCTAACATACATGTTGATTACATTAACTTTATGGTAAAGATACCTTAAAGTCAGATAGTGTATAATCTGTATTTCTTGACTTTTCTAGATTTTTATCATTTTCATATAAATTTTAGCATTAGTTTGATAATTACTCTTAAAAAACCTGCTGAGATTTTGATTAGGATGATAGCATTGCTCTTATAGATCAAATTGAGGAGAATGGATATCTTAATACGAAGTTTTTCAATCCATGAACATAGTATATTCCTTCAATTATTAACTTTTATTTAATTTCTCTCAGCAGTGTTTCAGTTTTCAGCATGAAGTTTTTGCACGTATTTTCTTAGTTTTATTCCTGGAAATTTTTTCCCTTATGATACTGAAAATGTTTTGTTGTAAAAATCTCACGTTCTAATATTTATTGCTATTGTATAGAAATGTAAATGATTTTTATTAGCTTTGTATTTCTACAAATTTTTCAGTTATTTATTGTAGATTCATTAGTAGTTTTCTATAATTAATTGTGATATATTCAAGCAATGATACTTTCACTTGTATCTTTCCAACATTAGGCATTATTTTCTAGTTCTCCCCATAATGTGATATCTAGGGTCTCTAGCAGAATGTTGACTAAAAATTGTGATAGTGAAATCCTTGTTTTTTCTTTGTCTTACTGAACAAATCTTTAAACTTTTCACCATTAACTATATATATGTGTGTGTATGTGTGTGTGTGTGTGTATGTAGATCCTTTTATTAACTTGAGGATGTTTTCCATATAGATTTTTTCTAAGAATTTTTATTAAAATATGGAATTTATAAAATATGTTTTATGCATTTAAGTAAATAATTATACAGTTTTATCCCTTATTCTTCTAATCTGATAAATTCATTGATTTACTTTCAAATATTAAAATTAAACTTTAATTCTTTGGCTAAATCCCACTTTCTCATGTTTTATTTATTATTAATATGCATTTCTGAACTAAATCTGGCAGTATTTCTTTAAGGAATTTTATAGCTATCTTTATTAGAGATACTGGTATGTAATTTCTTCTTAAAATATCTTTGCTAGGTTTTAGTTATTGGGGATATGGTGGCACCTGAAAGGATTTTTCGGAAAGTTTTGTAACATTTGTACTATTTTTTCCTTAAAGTTTTGTTGTTTTTTTAGATTTGATTTATTTATTTGACGCAGAGTAAGTGAGCAAGAGAAAGACAGGGAGCAAGCACAAGCAGGGGGAATCGCAGGCAGGGCAGCAGGCTTCTCACTGAGCAGGGAGCCCAATGTGGGGCTCAGTCCCAGGACCCTGGGATCTAACCTGAACCAAAGGCAGCCACTTAACCAACTGAGTCACCTAGGCACCCCAGTTCCTTAAAGTTTGATAGAATTGATCATTTTGATCACTTTGGCAAACTGTGATCAAACAATTCTACTCCAAGGTATTTATCTAAAAAATTTTAAAGCATATATCCATAAAAAGATGATAGGGGAGCCTGTGTGGTTCAGTCAGTTAGGCACCAACCACTGATTTTCAGCTGAAGCCATGCTCTCAGGGTCCTGAGATGGAGCCCAGCATCTGGCTCTGTGCTCAGTGAAGAGTCAGCTTGAGGATTCTCTCTCTCTCTCACTCTGCACTGCCCCCCTGAACCTGTGTGCATGCTCTCTAACTAAGTAAATCTTTTTTTTTTAAAAAAAGGAACATATAAGAATATTTATAGCAACTTTATTCATAACAAATAAAACTAAAAGTAACTCAAATGTCCAGCCACTGAGAATCAACAAAATTTTCTGTATCCATATCACTTCACAACAAAATAAAGAGAAAAAATGTATATGAATAAACATAGATGAATGTATATATAAATATAACTATTACATAAATCTTTATCAAATTATATAAACATTCAAATTATACTGAATGAAAGAAATCTGTTATAAAAGACTAAAGACCATATAATTTCATTTATATAAAATTACTCACATACAGAAATGAAAATCTAAGAGAGGGAAACAAAGGAACAGAAGAAAGAACACAAAAGAACTTTCTACATGAAATTCTTGTATATGCTGTTGGTTGTGATCATCACAGTGAAACAACTGTCACCACTGATCACCTATGACATCTGCATTTTGTTGTATATAAATTATACTTAGATTTTTTTTAAAGTATCAACTAAAACATGTATTAGCAGAATATAAGTCCCCAAAAAGTTTTTACTTTTTTGAAATTTTATGTGATTCAGTGTGCTTAATAGCAGAACAAAATTCTATATTCTTTGTCCAAAGAATAATTTGAAATAGGAAGATTTTTGCAGCGCAGTTTAGAATCTTATGTGTTCCTCAGGCATTATAATTTTTATACTCTCTCTTCAGGTGTCCCAAAATATTCTCGTGATTGGGAATAACGGAATAAAGGATTGCCAACACCATGTAAGACTTTACATATGCTTTGTGTTTTGCTGTATTTCAACTTTGTTTTGGTGATTTGATATTTCTTGATTTTAATCCAAGAAAAAAAGACAATAATAATCATATTAGGAAAGACTCTTTAAAAAAATAAGTAATATTTGGGGCACCTGGGTGGTTCAGTGGTTTAAAGCCTCTGCCTTCAGCTTAGGTCATGATCCCAAGGCCTAGGATTGAGCCCCACGTTGGGCTCTCTGCTCAGCAGAGAACCTGCTTTCCTCTCTCTCTCTCTCTCTCTGCCTGCCTCTTTGACTACTTGTGATCTCTGTCAAATAAAGAAATAAAATCTTTAAAAATAAAATAAGTAATGTTTACCTCTATAATAGCAAAATATTCAAACATCTAAATGTAATGTTACTTAACACTAAAAGGTACTGTCTTTCATGTTTTGTCCTATAGACAGCTTCAAAATGCTTAATATTTTATGAAACACCTTCACCATGAATGACTCTTTTGAAACGTATTAAAATGAAATAGTAAATGGATTAAAAATTATTCCATGTCTCTTTGCATAGCAGAAGGCATAAGATACACTGATGTCATATTATAAGCATTCAACAAGGGCAATGAATAAGGAATAAGGGAATGAATAAGTTCCATAACACTTTCAGTAAGATGTGTTTTTCCTTTTTTTAATTTTCCAGAAAACTATGATCTACATAAATGAGAGCACAGTTGTTCTCTCAACTAATTCCAACATGTGGCTTCCAATTATGATCCAGTGATCTCCATCCAAGTTTAGCTCATTAAAACACCACAATTAAAAACCCTGCCCTAAAACTCAGTGACTTCCACCACGGACTCATACTAAAACCATTACAGAAATTTCTGCAATTTATTGTGGAAAAGAAATGAAATCTGTTTGAGAAAGAAGCTGGGCACAGAATACCACATATTTTATGATTCCATTTATGGAGAATGCTTGAAAAAGGTACATCTATGGAGACAGAAAAAAAGATTAGCAATTATCTAATCTGAGTATGGTGAGAAGGAAAGAATAGGAATTAACCATAAATAGATATGAATGATCTGATTAGAATGATGAAAGTATTCTCAAACTGGATTCCGGTGATAATACAACTTGATAAGTTTACTAAAAATCACTGAGCTGTACACTTAAAATGAGTGAATTTTATGGTATGTAAATTATACCTCAACAAAATATAATTTTTAAAAATTGTGTTTGAGTAGTAAAACTAACCAGCTTTTCTCTAAATTAGGAACTAGTTCCTCACACATCCAGATGTTAACACAAAGGAAAAAACAAAACAGTCATTACTCAGTAAGAAGATGTTATTTCTGCCTGTTAAGTGATTAACACATTTTGACAATTAAGTTAAAATAGATACAGAAAGTTAAATATGAAACCCCAGCTTCCTTGATAAAGCCAAGACAGTGGGATGGGGGAAAAGCATTCCAAACTTCAAGTTTAGAATGCTCTCCAACATATATTTGGTGAGGAGCTCAACAATATAGTGTTGTCACATACTTTTTTTTTCCCTTCACAAGTTAGAGGCACTGTGTTTCTCAAGTTGAGAAAAGCAAGACAGTATGGAATGCCTGCATCCCCCCCCCTACCCCCACTTAACTGTATATACTTAGGACCTCAATTCAACAACTCTGTTAATACAATAAGATAAAAATACTTAAACTGGCTAATCAGGTTTCTCAACATCAGCAGTATTTTAGAGTATTTTGGCCCTAATTATTCTTTGTTATGGGGGTGTCCTGTGCAATATAGAATGTTTAGCAACAACGCCAGCTTCTACTCACTAAATAATAATAATTAGAAGAATACATCCAAAAAGATAATCTTAAAGAAAAAATTTAAAAGCTAGTATATATATTTTCTGTAGATATGAGTAATTCATAATGCTTTTAGGACGGGGTTTATATTTAGGAGATAAGGAAGGGAATAAGAAACATAAGGAGTTAAAAGGAAGCTTCAGCTGTGTTAGTAAAGTTATAGTAAAGAAAAAAAAAGAGATCTAAAACTAGCAAAATACAAATGTTTATAAGCTGGATGATGGCAGCACTTGCTTTGGCTAAATTATACACAAGTAATTCACAGTATCAGGTTCCATGTCATAACATCCAGGAAGGTTTGGAGGCTATTTTTCTACTTCCCATCTTTGTTTGCAGAATCGGAAAATGAAGTAGTCACAAAATAAAACTCCACCCCAAGAAATTTTAAGACTCCGACGTTTGACAATGTTGCTGTTTCACTCCTTAGTATCTACATGACTTCGTCTCTAAAATAATAGCAATCATTCACAACATAATTACCAAGGAGGAAAGTTTACAAATGTATGCTTAAAACATACACCACTTCAGAAACTGGGGACTAATTTTCCTTAGTGTCAGCACAGAATTACATGATAGCAAAGTTCAAACAAATAATCACCTTCAATTTCTCAAAAAGAGCAGAAAACCCCTAGCAGATATTATGATGGTCCATTCTGGTTATTAGTACACAGTTTGGGGTTATAAAAACTGAAAAAAGATAGATGTCAAATCGTGTTCCCCTCAATCAAAAATAACTCCATATGGTAAAATGCTGATAAAAGTAGTTCTATTGAGAGTTATTCCTGCTCCCAAAAATTAGCACAAGAAAAGGTTTATATTAGAATTGAGATAATGAAAGTCCAGATTTTCCCCCCTTTTAATTTTACAGTTGAAAGACCCCTTAGAGGTTGTTGTACTCTTATTTTATAGATGTGGAAAATGAGATTCAGAAAATTCAGGTGATTTCCTTCTTCAAGGTCATCCTGTGAATTAGTAGCCGAGCTGAGTCTAGAACTTGTATCTTCATCTTTCTGTGTTCTTTCCACACTGCCAAAGTGAATCTCTACAATATTATCTCTTTTATTTTTCTAGAAGAGAATATTTTATAACACAACATAATGGCTTAATCAGTAACTACATGCCTAATGCGTATCTCAGAACACATTAAGAATATTAATGCCGTTATTAAGAGAAGAGACTATTATAGCAGCTTAAGTTTTCATTTTTTCCCCATTTAATGCATAATCCTAGTTCATATGGAAAAAAAAATCAGGTTCAGTCAGCAACTTATAACCAGTGCAAACTCCATGACACTACCAATATGACAGCCTCAAGGTCAAAAGACTAGATCATCTCTACATCAGTCAATTCTCTAGAACTCAAAGATGTCAATCATTGGGAAGGATCATCTAACCAATCCCCCCACAAACACTCTGATGGATTTAATGTTCACAACATTTGTTGTCAACTAAGGAAAATAGAGAGAGAGGAGATTCAATTTGTATCCTTCCATTCTAATGCACTGGAGACACAGACTGGAATAAATATACTGTTTATTCCCTCAACTGATAACATTTCCCTGTTTGCTTTTACCTAGTGTTTAATTTAGCTCAACAAATCTAACTTTCTTCTTTATTTCTTCCTTTGAGGCTCAGAATTCTAGGGCTTTTACAAAGAGCTACCCAGATGAGGCTTGCTAAGGAAAGGAAAGGAAGCACTATTTTGACACACTGACATAAAAAGTTGGTTCAGCACAGTGATTTGACTAAACAGCTTGCTAAAATTCTTGCCTCAAGAGACATATGTATATTCTCATTGTCACTAAAAAAGCTTGTGATTTGTTTTCATCTGTGTCTTGGCTTACGGGCAAAGGGGCAAAAGCACTTAATCTGGAGAAAGAAAAATTGGGTTTATATCCTAAATCAAGATCATTTACCTCATTGGCCATATATCTGGCATTAGAATAAGGATAGGGGCACTTTGGTGACTCAGTCAGTTAAGTGTCCAGCTCTTGGTTTTGGCTCAAGTCATAATCTTAGGGTTTAAGACCAAGCCCTGTGTCAGGCTCCATGCTGGGTATGAACCCTAGTTAAGATTCTCTCTTCTCACTCCGCCCCTCCCTCCTTTCTCTCTCCCTCTCTTATAAATAAATAAATAAATCATTAAATAAGATAAGGATAATAATGTCAAATTACATCAGGTAGGATTATATTTAACTTCTAGTGATAGCGATCTAAGCAGTAACAAAGATTTAAGCAAGACTGCAATTAATGCTCTTTCATATAAAACACAGAGCAGGAAGATGGGGATGGCATCAAGGGACCAGAATCCCTTGATCTTATTCTATCTTTCATGGCTTCTATTTCAGAGATCTGGGAAATCAGCATTTTGATGTAAGACCAAGAAGGAAGGAAGGAATAAATATGGAGAGGTAAGGGGGAAAAAACACATGCTGACTAAAAAAAAAAGCAGATGCATGGCACAAAGGGTCGACATCCCCTTGGCCAGAATTAGACTAGGGCCATATCCAGCTGCAAAAAAAAAAAAAAAAAAAAAAAAAAAAGGCTGGAAAATACGGCATCCATTTTAGATGGACTTCCCAGAAGCCAAAAAGTAGGAATTCTATCCCCAAAATAAAAGGGAAGAATATATTGAGAAACAACCAACACCTCTACCATAACTATCATAAGAAAGGCTGGTAGTTTTTCACAAGTATCTGTACTATATTCTCAAGCCCATTGTCTTTAGATGTTACCACCACAGAAATGGGGAGCAAAAGTGATGAGAGCTGCTTGTAGCACTACATCTATAGGATTAAAAAGCTGTCATCATCAAGACAGCATGGTACTGGCACAAAAACAGACACATAGATCAATGGAACAGAATAGAGAGCCCAGAAATAGAGCCTCAACTCTACAGTCAACTAATCTTCGACAAAGCAGGAAAGAATGTCCAATGGAAAAAAGACAGCCTCTTCAATAAATGGTGCTG
>NC_081557.1:17223836-17254748 GCF_022355385.1 Mustela nigripes
GGACCCCGAGATCATGACCTGAGCCGAAGGCAGCGGCTTAACCCACTGAGCCACCCAGGCGCCCCTGAGTTGGAATTTCTATTTAAAAGATTAACCAGGGCGCCTGGGTGGCTCAGTGGGTTAAGCCTCTGCCTTCGGTTCAGGTCATGATCTCAGGGTCCTAGGATCGAGTCCTGCATCGGGCTCTCTGCTCAGCTGAAAGCCTGCTTCCCTTCCTCTCTCTCCGCCTGCCTCTCTGCCTACTTGTGACTTCTCTGTGTGTCAAATAAATAAATAAAATCTTTAAAAAAAAAATTAACTAGACAATGCCACAGCAATTTCATGAGAATCTACTCAATACCCTATTGACCTTCCAATTCCTTCTCTTCTGTGGATTCCTGGCTTCCCTAATTTCACCTTCAATTTTATCATGGCTGTTCTTAAATCACTAGAACTTGACCTGAATAGGTACTCTTGTTCAAGCTGTGGCTGATAAGCAGCCCCTCCTATGCTTCTTACTCACTTTTCACATTATCATCCTCAGGAAGAGTTTTACTCCTCATGGCTGCTAGGAATAACAACATCCGAGCTAGTATGTTAACCATATCCCCATTTCTTGGCCTAGGGTGGAATGACCTCTTCTATGACAGATCTATTAGCCATAACACTTCATTTATTTCCAAACTTGTTATTTGTACATCTTTCTGGTAGTCTGCCATTATTTAGGACCTAAAAACGAAACAGCCTTCATATGAAGGTCCAAAATCAAATTGTCGTGATGTATGCAAGTCTGCACAGATATGAATTCTAAGTTCATATCAAGCCTCATGAAGATAGATTCCAGGGCCATACCCAGGTTGAGTGAGAAACAGCATATTTATTGATTAAAGTTAGTTATCCATGATATAGTTTGCAGAATCTCCCTTGATAAGTGGAGTTGAACCCTTAGTGCACAGGCGGCATGTTTCCTTTCACTTAAAGAATTACGTCGCCTTCATTCATTTGGCTACAGCTCCAATCTTTATACTACTAAACACACCAATCCAGCTCATCCTGCCCACTTCTCTGATGGGAATTTGTTCCAGACCTTCCAAACACACTACCTGTTCTCCCATTTTAGCAATTCCTACAAAGAGTGAACAAATGACCCAAAAGCATATGCCTTGCTAGGGACTGATAGAAGATGTCCAGCAGGAAGAAGTGTTCTCCTTCCTTCTAAGGTTGCAATGAGATCATGTATTGCTGGAACACTAGTGGCCGCCTTTTCTGTTTGCAAGGAAGAAGACCAACTGCCGGAGAAGCAAGTACAACCAACACGTGTACATGTAGACACACACATGTGCATGTGCCTACACACATAAACAACAAAGAAGCAGAGATATGTGGTGCTGAAAAAAAGAACAGAGAGAGGGTATTCCAGAAGCATTAATAATTTTCTTGATTCCTCTGAGGAATGTATATCTTTGTAATTTTTTTTTTTTTTGATTAGGTAAAGTGCATCTTTTCTAGCTGAACATGTAATTTCCTTTTGCTCCAGCCATGTATTATTTTTTATTTCTAGTATTATTCAGTGCATATAATTTGCTTGGCTACTATTGCAGATAATAAAAATATAGCTACAGGGCACCTGGGTGGCTCAGTGTGTTAAGCTGCTGCCTTCGGCTCAGGTCATGATCTCAGGGTCCTGGGATGGAGTTCCGCATCGGGCTCTCTGCTCGGCAGGGAGCCTGCTTCCCTCTCTCTCTCTCTCTCTGCCTGTCTCTCCATCTACTTGTGATTTCCCTTTGTCAAATAAATAAATAAAATCTTTAAAAAAAAATAAATTTGAAAAATATATATATAGCTACAAACAAAATAGAACAAGACCTGACCTCATACAGCTCGTACTCTGGTGGAGAGATAATGAAAAAAAAAAATTATATATATATATATATATGTAATTATTTAAAGTGTGTTAAGTAGTGATACATGCTAAGAAAAAGAAAATGAAGAAGAATAGGAATATGGGTGCTGCTGAAGGTAAAGAGGTGTTAAAAATTTATATAGTGTAGCTAGGAAAAGTATTTTGAATTAGTCTTCTGTCATATCATGACAAAATTTTTTATTGCAAAGCCCAATATTGTGTGGGTCCCTCATCCTATGAATTTTACTTATCACCTTTTCAAATTTTAATCTTCTACTTTACCCTCATATTGTCACTGAAAGAGACTATCCCACAAGACCATGGCATGATCTTATTTTGTAGTGATTATTCAATGTTTTAGATGTTTTCACTGTACTTGTTTTTTAATCTTGTCATCTTTACAGTATTAGGTTGCTTCAAAAACTCAAATTCCTACTCCATCTGAAGCAACAATGACTGTTTGCAATAGTCTTTAACAATGAACACAGTTGCTTTATCAGCCTTTGCCGCAGTACTAATTATATGAAAACAACCACAAAATCTCAGTAGCTTACAACATTTTATTTCATGCTCGTGATTTGGCAGATTTTTTATCTCATGATGGATCAGAGGAGCTTGAGAGAAATGAGTGGCAGCCTGTTTCTTTTCAAAACTGGCATCCTGGGGCGCCTGGGTGGCTCAGTGGTTAAGCCGCTGCCTTCGGCTCAGGTCATGATCTCAGGGTCCTGGGATCGAGTCCCGCATCGGGCTCTCTGCTCAGCAGGGAGCCTGCTTCCTCCTCTCTCTCTCTCTCTCTCTCTGCCTGCCTCTCTGCCTACTTGTGATTTCTCTCTGTCAAATAAATAAATAAAATCTTTAAAAAAAAAAAAAAAAAACTGGCATCCTATCCTTTCCTGCTAAATTCCATTGGTCAGTGCAAGTCACAAAGTCAAGCCCAACAAAACTGGAATGGAGATGAATGTTCCACGTCTACTGAAGCAAAGGCAGAGAGGAAATGAAGAATTTTTACAAGATAATATAATCTACCATACTCACCAAGTGTAATTCTATAAACTGATCACTATAATCCTAGGGTGTGATCTAAATATGGTTACACAGTGGAAATTCTGGAAAGAATTTCTATATCACCTACTTAAGTGATACAGAAAGATACTGATACTGATATAGAAAGGACTGCCAAAAGAGAGATAGGACTTTAAAAACATATGCAAAGGTGATAAGCCCACAAGTGGAATATATTCATATATTGGCCTAAACATGCTGGGTTATTACATGCCTCCCCTTCCCTCTACCTAAATACTCTGTCCTTCGTAATTGATATTCTCCTTTGCAAAGCCCTGCTAGGCATTCTATGCTCTCTAATTTAACTCTGCTTCCTATACTTGCCCCTTATAAAAGAATGTGTATAGAACTGTAATACATTTATTATTGTAATTTATTAAAAATTTGCTATATCAACAGTTTATCAGCATTATGAGTTCTCTGGCCGTGTACACTATACATTCACCTCCATGCACCCATGCATAGCTCAGGTCCTAGCTCTAGGATATTCAAATATAAGACAATCTGTTTAACCTAAGTGATCTTTAAAATTTCTTGCTGCTATAATATTATAAACAAAGCACTGTATTATCATAAGGATTTGGATTTTTTTCTTAAGAAATATCAACCATTCTCCAATGCCCCAAATCCTTGACAACCGTGATCAAAAAAGTTATTTTGTTTGCTGCATTTAAACAGCATTCGCTCCAACCTTCAGCTCCCAACCTTGGATTTCTTATCTTCAGGGTCCTCTTCTCATTCAGCGTTCAGTTGTGCTCAGTCTTTGGATTGATGTTCATTCTGCTGATCATTACAGCAACAATTCTGGCAGACAAAGCAACTCCTGTGCACAGCCAGGTGTTCACTTTGGCACCCTCACCTCGAGAAGGGGTTGACTCAGATGTTTCCCACACCTGTGAATTGGCTGCCCAACGCTAGCCAGCTCCCATGAACTTAATTATCGTGCTCTATTTCAAAATTCACACACACACATGACACACATACACAAAGTGAAGAGAACATGCACAAAAATTCAGATGTGGCAGCTTCCTGTCATCCCCTGCCACATTCTCGCCAAAAGAACACTACCGAAAACAAATCAGCGTTTCTTCATCATCATTTTAATGTGATTTGTGGGATGTGGAAATGGAATATGACTCATTATCTCTGAAAAGCTGATTAATTCCAGCAGTGAAAGCATCTCTGTGCTTGCCCACTGGATTGCGACGAAGGTGCTTAACCTATAATCCATGAGTAAATTAAGGGTCGATGAATAACCTTGACATTTGACATGTCTGTTTTGGGGGCACATTAAATTTAGACATCAAAAGTTGGAACTTAAAATAAAATTGTAAACAGAATTAGACTTCAAAAACATTCTCATAACTCCGTTTTCTGACACTCAGCCAACAATTCACTTTAATTCCTCAAGGAAAAATATTTTTTAATACTCTGAATAGCCATTCATTTGCTTGATACTTTTCTAGCTGTTCCATTTATTTTGGCTACTGTACCAATCAAATGATCATAATTTGATGTTTATTTTTCATACTCAGAACTAGGGTACTGGCATAAGAATTGGCATATAAATCAATGGAATAGATTTGAAATTTCAGAAATAAAACCATATATGCATAGTTAAATGATTTTTGACAAGGGTTCTAAGACAATTTGATAAGGAAAAAATAGTCTTTTCAACAAATGATGTTGGGATAACTGGATATCCACAGGCAATTTAAGTTGGACATGTTCCCAACATAACCAAAATTAGCTCAAAGACAATCAAAAACCTAAATGGAAAAGATAAAACTTTAAAATTCTTAGAACAAAATACACATAAATGTTCATGGTAAGTGTTCATGACCATGAATTAGGCAATGGGTTCTTAGATACAACACCTAAAGTACATGCTAACCAAGTAAAAACAAAACAAAACAAAACAAAAAAAAAACAGGCAAGTTGGACTTCATCAAATTTAGATCTTTTTGCCTCAAAGGTCACTATCAAGAAAATGAAAAAATGAAAGGAAATCCTCCAAATGGGAGTTAAAAACTCACAAATCATATATCTGATAAGATCCTGTATCCAGAACATATAAAAAGCTCTAAAATTTTAAAAAATGGACAAAGAATTCTAATACACATTTCCCCAGAAATACAAAAGTGACCAATAAGCACATGGAAAGATGTGCAACATCATTAGTCATTAGGGAAATATGAGTCAAACAACAGGATACCACTTCACATCCACTAGGATAGTTATAATAAAAACAAATAAAATAAAAAGTTGGCAAAGACAAAAAAATTGAAACCCTTATGCATTACTGATGGGAATGTGAAATGGTACAGCCACCTGGAAAATAGTTTGAGAGTTCTTCAAAAGTTGGGCGACTGGGTGGCTCAGTGGGTTAAGCCGCTGCCTTCAGCTCGGGTCATGATCTCAGGGTCCTGGGATCAAGTCCCGCATCGGGCTCTCTGCTCAGCAGGGAGCCTGCTTCCTCCTCTCTCTCTCTGCCTGCCTCTCTGCCTACTTGTAATCTCTCTCTGTCAAATAAATAAATAAAATCTTAAAAAAAAAAAAGTTAAATATATAGTTACCATATGACTGAGCAACTCCACTCCTAGTGGAGTTGTCCACCCAAGACAAATGAAAGCATATTTTCATGCAAAAAAATTGTACAGGAATGCTCATAGTAGTAGTATTCACAACAGCCCTGAAGTGGAAGCAAACCTAGTGGCAATCAACTGATGAATGGATAAATATAATGGAACATATCCATACAAAGGAGTATTAACCAGCCATGAAAAGGAATTAAACACTGATAAATGCCACAAGGATGAACCTTGCAAAAACTATGCTAAGTGAAAGAAGCCACACGTAAGAGACCATGCACATATTGTGTTATCTATTTATATGAAATTTCCAGGATAGGCAAGTCCATAAGACAGAAAGTAAATTAGTGGTTGCCAGGGACTTGGCAGGAAGAGAAAATGGGAGTGACTGCTAATGGGTATAGGATTTTTTTTGTGGGAAAGATAAAGTTGTTCTGGAATTATACAGTGGTGCTCTGGAGTTAGAAAGTAGAGAATTTTTTGAATATACTAAAAAACATCACTGAATTGTATACTTTAAGAGGAGTAAATTTGATGGTATGTAAATTATATTTCGGTAATAAAAAATGAAAATCTATTCATACATTAAGCAACCCATCAAGGTATCTCAAAAGAATCATGTTGAGTGAAAGAAGCTAGACTTTAAAAAAAGGTATATACTTATATGATTCCACTTATATATTCTAGAAAATGCCAACTAAGTTACAAGAGGCAGATAGATCAATGGTTGCCTGATGGGAGGTGTGACAGGAGGGACTGATTTCAAAGAGGCATCAGTAAACTTTTGAGGATGATGAATGCTTTCATTACCTTGATGGCGGTGAGGGTTCCACAGCTGTATACCTATGACAGAACTTATCAAATTGTACACTTTATACGTGTACTGGTTATTCAATTATCAATTAATTATTTCTTAATAAAGTGGTTAAATGAAAAAAAAAGGATACTGAACCTATTGGTGGTGAGTAAATCATCAAGTGGGAGGAGACAATGGATGAGTAGCCATCACTTTGAGAACTTACGTCTATAGTACATGAACTTCAAAATTCGATCTGTTGAATCATAAAAACTCCAGATGCTGATGATGCTAACCAGTCTCTTCTCCACAGACCCTCACTATTTTCAACAAGATGTAACACAGGGAAAGTGACAATAAAACTGAATTTCATCTTGGGGAAGTCCTAGACAGCCCACACCATGTCTGCAAAGGAGCAGAGACACCATTTATCCTGAGGAAGCTCTCAAATTGCTTCCAACGAGAGCAGTTGACCTCTGTCTTTTGCCTATGAACAGGTCAGGGCTGTGGACTTTTCCACGTGGTTCTCAAAATCAGGCTTCAGGTGTGCCCCTTTCTGTGGAAATTGAGGAACTTCTGCCAGATCATCAACTGAGACTCCTTGGGATTAAGAGCATCAATTATCATGGTTCTCTGCTCTCCTGAAGCTCCAACTCTCATATGTGCTAACATATGTGACTATGGGCAGATGAAGAAAAAAGAAAAGAATTCCATGAAAACCATTGGAAAGTCACAAGTTGGTGGCCTCCATGAACTTGTTTCTGTTCAGAGGGAAGAAAAGCATATACTGTCTTACTTCAACAATCTCAAGGAGGGGGTATAACTCAGTTCCCTTAATTGGAACACCAGAATTACAGAGTTGGGTACAACTTCTTGACAAAACAATAAAATACAAGATAACTGCTCAAAGTTAGAAGAACGCTGTATCTATCTCTCATATTAGCAGGCTCCTGGCAGTGGGCAATTACTAAAATGTTCAGCCTGAAAAGAAGAGATAGCAGAAAATAAGGTCACAGGTGTTTGTAAAGCCACCTAAAAAGTATGCCCTATACACAGCTCCATGAGACATAGGTCTTTGTGTTTAACCTGAGAACAATACCTAAGAGAAAGTGCATTCAATAAATGATTGAATAAAATATTCTAAGTTTCCAATGGTTAAACGACCTATTTTTAGTGAAGTCCAGAATTACTTTAAAGAAAGTACCTCTTGGGCACGTGTTGGCTCAATTGGTTAAGCAACTGCCTTCGGCTCAGGTCATGATCCCAGAGTCCTGGGATTGAGTCCCGCATCGGGCTCCCAGCTCCATGGGGAGTCTGCTTCTCCCTCTGACCTTCTCCCACCTCATGCTCTCTCTCACTGACTTTCTCTCAAATAAATAAATAAAATCTTTAAAAAAAAAAAAGAAAAAGGAAGTACCTCTTGTGCGTGTGTGTGCCACACATTTAGTCAGAGACTTAAATGGGACCCATGACCTAACCACAGTGAAGAATCACTTGTTTAGACCTAGAAATTACCATTTTAAACCTTCCTATTTGAGAACCAGGAAAGAAGGATAACTGGTTCCCAGGTGATCCCAGTTTGAAGGAGTGATGTAAGAGCTGAGATTTTATACAACTGGGTATTTGTTCCCAGATTCAAAATGCTTTCTCTGCTCAAATCCTTTTTACCTGGCATGTTCTTTCTCTGGCATGGTGGGGTCTATCTCATGTATCAACAGAGATGGATTTCTAATCATGTTACAGCAATGCCTCTCCCAGCCCAAATTATACTGTATTGTATCTCCTTGTATTTTCCTAACAGTACTAACACATTCCACTAATATGTATTTTTTTAAATTTGCTTTTAATTTGGCTCCTACAACTAGAATCTAAGCTCCACGCAGGGAAGAACCTTATCTGTTCTGTTCTCTGCAGAACGTCCAATACTTGAAACAAAGACCAGCACATTGTAAACACTTACTTAACGTTTGTGAATGATTGAATGAATGAGTTTAAGTACAATAACTAGAAAAGGAAAACTAGTTGCATTCTTTGAATATGATGAAACTCTGGCTGGTCTCACCTGCAAAAATAAGGAAGGAATATATGCAGCTCCCAGTTCAGGAATTACGAGGATCCTTCCACTCCATAATACCAAACAGAGACCATTTCATTCCACTCGAACAGTTCAATAATTTTTTTACATCCACTATGATCCAAATGTATTATTAGGCCCTGAAGACAGAAAGATTAAATAAAGCTTTCTGTTGTTTTCCCTGTTTGGAGAACAAGCGACATGAAAAGAGATGAAACCTGAAATCAAAAGACATCATCTCTAGGTAGTGCTTCCAACATGCTTAGTGCAAGAGGAAAATGATGTAAATGATTAAACTCAAGTTTGGGGACAGTCTGTGAATTTTAATTATCTCTACTATCCCTGTCTCCCATTTCCATGGATAATTGAAAGTTGGCCATATTGCTAGGTAACGCTTCACTCCCTGCATAACTTGGCACTTAGAAAACGTTTTGCAAGAGAAGCAATTACAGCGATTGTCCCATCTGGGGCGGGTGGAGAGTGGATATAAACTGACTCTTGATGATATTTTTTTCCCTTTCAACATATTTATAAGATACATTCTTCAAACTAGTCCTGAAAATTTTCACATATGCATGGTCAGTTGCTATACCTGTGCACCTGTGTGGGCCAAGAGGGGGACTCCAAGAAATAAATATGTGTCACCCCAGGTGCAGCTACTGGCTTTATTCCTTCCAGAAGGATGCTCTGAGCAAAAGCCATCATTTCCCCCCCACATATGTGCACTGGGATAGTTACCTTCAAGCTATCATTAAACAAAGATTTGAAGACAAAAGCAAACAAAACAAACCGTAGAATGGTTCGAAAGGGGGCCGGACTCACTTTGTCTGCCCTACAGACTTAGTGATGATATACAGATTTTTCAAATTAAGAACCTCCTTTATTCAACCCCTTACCTTTCTCCCACTCGTCACTTTGACACCATTTAGACTTTCTAAAGCATGGGGCTTGGGACAACCCTTCTTACGTGTGAATGCCTCGGAGGGGATCTGCTATGTTCTCCACCCACTTTCTAATAGCCATTCCCAGGTAGTTGTCTAGGATGGGACTTGCAGAGCCTCTCAAACATTGCTCTGACTCTCTGTGGCACAGGCAGAGCAGAAAGATTTTTCCAGCAAAAGGAAGGAGCAGGCCTTTGAGTCCGGGGCTAAGGAGGATGCCTTTGGTGTCATCAAACAACACTGTCCGTGTTTCCTAATATGTTCATTGCGATAAGGGTCTCTGTTGTATAGACTGAAGGCAGGTTTCTGGATCAGAAAAACAAAACTCACTGATACCTCAAAAACCATCAGGATTTATGATTAAAAATATCAGTATCAAAAAAAAAGTTTGCATCTGATGTCAGTAATTGTGGCTAATCCTTTTCCTTTGGGTAGCAGACTGAACTTTTCAGGGTATATCTCAGTCCCCTTTCAAATTCTTTTGCTTATTAAAAATTTTAAAAGGGGGAAAAGTACTTTTAAGCTTAAAGTTATCATAAAAATTATGAAACAGGTAAGATTCCTTGACATCTTATTACCGAAAGAGCTACTCTCAGGCAAGTTATTCCTCCAAATTCCCATGGTGTCTTCTGATTTTTTTTTTTTAAGAAGAGAAAACAGATTTCTAATGTAATAATTGAAACCATTTTTCCTTACCATCATCAGAAATTCACAGAGGTCTTCTACTGCACTAGATAATTTGTGGAAACGCTGCTGTGGATGGGTGATTCAGAGTACTGGAAACATTTGCTGACCTTCCTGATCAGGTTCAGATCTGCCATGTACTCCCACAGTGTCCTGTACATTTCCTTTGCAGAACTTAGGACAACAGCAATTGATTATTTGTGTGGCTTTTGCTGACTAAGCTCTACATGTGTGTCATTATGTTAAGTGCTTTGCAAATGTTATATAATATAATCTTTAAAATAATCCTGTGAGCTTGATACTTTCATTAAGTCAATATTATAGAAATGAAAAACGTGTCTGAGTGATGCTAGGTAGTTCAAGGTCACACACTTTGTAATTGGCAGTGCCCTGAGTGACCAACAGTTACGTGACCTCAAAAGACATGATCTTAACCACCATGCAAACTGACTTTCCAGTTGATAAACTAATGCTGGATTTTTTTTTTAAAAGGCATTCTTAGTTGTTCTTTAGAAGTAGTAAATTGAACAATGCAATGCAAGAGACTGTCCTATTCTGGATATGGAATCCCAAGACCGAGTAAAGAAACTAAAATGCAGCTAAGACCAACAGCATTTAAAAAAAAGTATAGCCACACAAGACAGGAGTAGATTGCAAAAATCCTGGTGCAGCTTGTGAATGGTGAAAAGGGTTTAGTTAGAAATGTATACATACAAATGTTCCTTTAAATTTGTCATTTGCAAATGTAGAGATAGATATGCTCTTTGGGTGTGTTTTTTTTAATAACAAAAGAATAAAGAAGGTGGTATCAAATCACCCTAAATCCTATCACTGAGAAATAACAATTCAATGTACTTCATTTAGGATGGTGAGGTTTTATATGCATATATGTATATAATATGATGATCTTGTAAATTATTGTATCAGGCTAAGTAGATAGAGAGAATCCCAAGATTATTATTTATAAAGACATCACTGAAAATGGATTCATATTCTTTGTACTTAAAAAAATATTGAGATTAATTTCAATTAAAATTAACACATGTAATAAAAATGTTGGCTTTTAGCTAAACTAAGATAGTTACCAAATTGAGAGAAGTGTTCCTTAACAGTAAAAGGTATTACTAAAATATCTCGATACAAAATTTAATTAAGAACTGTGAGAAATACTGAGGTTGAAATAATTAGTTTTGAACTCCACTTTACAAGTTTAATCAAGTTTAAACAGTATCAACTGACTCTGCTATGAAAGATGAGGAAGAACTTCATTCTCCTTCCAATTTTCTTAACTATATTGAAATTTTAAACTGTCAGTGTTCTTAACATATATTATCTTATACAATCATTATTTCAAATTTACTTAAAATTGACTAAATGCTCAGTGCCAGTCCTTTTCACATATATTCAGTCCTAAGTTCCTTGTGAATTAATTCTTCTGTGGGCTGGATTTCATTATCAAGATCTGTTATTCTCTAAGAAAAATGGATGGGTGCTATAATTGCTAAATTCTTGCCTTTTGAGAATGTCGGCCTTTGGCTTTATTTAAGTAATAAAAACAATTTGGCTGGGTTTAAATTATTCGTGATATTTTGTTTCAAGCAAAAGATAAATACATTGCTGCAATTTTTTGATATATACTGTTGCAAAAGCTAAAACTTAGCTTAAAATTTTCCTCTTCCTTGGTAACTTGCTTTTTCTGCCTAGACATTAACTTCCTTCTCTGTCCTTGAAGATCAGCATCCCCAAAATATGTCTTAATTTTGACCCTTCAGTTTTATTTCCACACCACTCACCAACAGACTGTATCCTTTTCAAACGAAGAATCAAGTTTTATTTCAGGAATACAGTTCTCCATTATTAAATAGATAGGATGGTCATTTTTATTTTTAAGTACTTGGTTAGGTACATTTTTTAAAAGCTGAAATAATTTTAATATTTCCAAGTATTTGTGATAACGTCTTAAAATGGCATCTTTTTAACTTTTTTTTTAAGTTTTTCTCTACAAGATTCGAGGTGGTTTGATCAGGTCAATGGCACCATCATTGGTGGTGGATAGACCATTGTTTTAAGTACAGCTAAGAACGAAAACATGCTGTCACCGGTGAGGAGGTATTTATTGTTAGATGTGCTCCAATTTAAATGGGGTGAAAAGGGAGTAGGGGGAGTAGGCATTAGAGTTGATGAAATATAAAACTCTTCTCATTTTTAAGATTAAAAAAAAAAAATCCAACCAGCTTTAGTAAAAAACTGGGTTACCAGCTTGTTACTGGTTCATGCAGAAGACTCTACTCCTATGTCTTTTAATGCCCACCCTCATTTCTCACCCACCAAAACAGCTTTCTCCATCATATGGGATGTGAAGGTAGAGGGTAGTGCTAGAAACCTAAGTTCACAATGACAACAGTAGCAACATGAAATTACTTTCAAATAAGAATGTCTGCTTTCATGATTCCTGATATTGGATCAATTTAAATAAGCCATGTGTAACCTAAGTCCATCCACCTTTTTTTTTTTTTTTGCTTCCATAGGCAATTGGAAGACTATGATCTATCAATTTTCTTCCTCTCCTTTGTGGGTAAAAACTGAACTAACGGTCTATTGATTCTACTGGATACTCAGCATTCAGAATGATGCATTACACACAGTTGCACATTTGTTTTCTGTTATTTTATCTAATGATTGAAGGAAATTCTATGACCTTTTGAATAGTGAGTCCTCTTTAGCCATTTGTAGATCATTACTATCATCCAAATGTGATTAGGTTTAAAATGTATATGAATAAATTCTCTTTCCTGAGAATGGTTTTCGTTTTGTTCATAAACAGCTAAAAGAAAAAAAATATTCTTAACACGAATAATAGGATCAGCAGCTACTAAGAATGAAATCCAATTTACGACATAACTGACTAATCTAGAGAGTAATCTATCCCTACAGGATGACTTAGTAAGTTATTTTAGCACCAAAAGTTTCCATTAGACATTGAAGATATGGTTTCATGCCCCAGCTCCACAAGAAGTCATTGTGCAAGATTTGGAATGTCGTTTACCTCTCTGAAGCGGAGTTTCATGGCCACTCCTAGATGCAAAGTAGATAGGAAACTGTAGCAGAGCAGCACCTGAGTGGCTCAGTAAGTTAAGTGGCCAACCCTTGATTTGGGTTCAGGTCATGATCTCAGGGCTCTGGGATCAAGTCCTTGTCATGCTCCACACTCAGCAAGGAGTCTGCTTCAGGATCTCCAGGATTCTCTCTCTCCCTCTGCCCCTCCCCCTGCTTGCTTGCTTTCTCTTTCTTTCTCAAATGAATAAATCTTTTTTTTTTTAAGATTTTATTTATTTATTTGACAGACAGGGATCACAAGCAGGCAGAGAGGCAGGCAAAGAGAGAGGGAAGCAGGCTGCTCACTGAGCAGAGAGCCCGATGCGGAGCTGGATCCCAGGACCCTGAGATCATGACCTGAGCTGAAGGCAGAGGCTTAACCCACTGAGCCACCCAAGCGCCCAAATGAATAAATCTTTTAAAGAAAAAAAAGAATGAACATTTAGCCAATAACTTTAGCAGGTATAAACCCAGGTAAAACAAAAATGATACTATTACTAAAAGGAAGGTAACAAAAATTCATATTGGAGTTTAAGTAGCTAAAAAAGCTAAACAGCCTTTCATAAATAAAAACAAAACATATAAATGCAAATACTTTAAAGATACAAAGCCTTATTTGTAAACACTTTTTTTTAGATCTCTTATAAATTTTTAGGCAGAAAGTAATAGCTTTTTTGTTACTGTTTCTTAGTCATAATATCCTAGTTTAGGAGGAGGTTCTGCCAAGCCAAGTTTAGGGAAATACTTGAGTCAACCAGAACTGTAGAATAGTTTCATTTAAGCAACTTATGATGCCATTAGTGACACAGGTGAAGGCATTTAACATGCATGTTAGTTTTTATCCTGTCCCATTAAATAAAGAGGCATTTTGTTAAAGCAAGATGATTATCTCTAAGATATTGTTCTTTCATCAAATTTCCCAATTTAGCCCACTTCTGATGTCTCGCAGGGTTTAAGTGAAGAGTATTATAACTGAATTGCTGTAGCTAATGATATCCCCTGATGGGGAGGCAGGAAAGCAGAGCAAAGTTTTGAGCAGCTGAAGGTGTAATTTGGCCTGGCATAAACTTCCTTCCTTGCCAGAGATGGAAGGGGAAGCAAAACAAAACAGAAACAATAAATAACTTCTTTAATATATATCAAAGATAAATTTAAAGATCTCCTTAATGGTAAATTTTCTCAAAATCTATGCGTTCACAGTATATTATGTAAGCCTTGAGTTTTTGATATTTTAAACAAGTTTTGCATTGTATTTGATCAAAAAACTGAGGGAGAAGACAACTTTTCATCTCAAAATGTCCTCAGTGAAAACCCCTTCACTTCAGAAAGCAGTACGTCATGCAGTCTGAGTGGCAGGAATTATGACTATGCCTGCTTGAAGAGATTGGCAAATTCTCTCCTCAAAAAGCAACTATACAGCCAAACAATAGACCAAAAACATAATGAAACAAAAATGAAGAAAATCATTTCAGTGCTCCAAAATCAACCAAAAGCAAAATATAATCTGCAAAGTATTTATGGTTTAAAAATAGCTGGACATTAAGCAAGAATAGTGGCGATCTAGGGCATTCGGGTCTGGGCATGCTCCCACACTCTCCCACACTCCCAGTTTAGCACAGTGTTTCTGCCAGGCTGGGTGAAGACAGAAAAACTTTCAGAGTCTCTGCAGCATGAAAAAGGGGCTTCCTTTATTTGGGGTGACAGGTGACATCTATGGCCAGCAACACTGTCAGGGGATGTGACTTGTCAAAGGTAGGTGAGTGGTGGCTGGGGTGGTCAACATACCATGTCTAACTCGCTTGATATTGTATGGTAGGGAGACAAGCATATCCCTGACCAAGACTGACCACTGTAACAGGGAAGAAAAGACAGAGCAAACAAAATATTTGATAAAATAGGACTAAAGACTTATAAATTTGATGAAAATAATATTTATACAACAAAGAACCTCAAGAAACCTAAGCAGGATAAATACAAAGAGATCCATATAGAGAGACATCATGACTATTGAAGACCATAGAGATTACTGTAAGACAAAGTCAAAACCTTGAAATCAACAAGAAAAAAAAATTCATTACATACAAAGGAGCATCAATATTATTGTTTCTCATCCAAAACAATGGAGGTCAGAAGGAAGGGATATGGCATATTCAAAGTGGTGGAAAAAATGTAAATGGTCAACAAAGAATCCTATACACTGCAACACACTTCTACAAATATAAAAGTGAAAAGAAAAATGAGAAAATTTTCTGCTGGCAGAACTGCCTTATAAGACATATCAAAGGAATTTCTTCAGTCTGACAAAAAAAAAAAAAAAATGATACCAGATTGCAACTGAAATCCACAGGACCAAATTAAGATCACAGGAAATGGCAAACATACGAGTCAGTATAAACAATATAAATCAAAAGATGTTTTCTGTAGATTTATATAAATATATAAAATGCTTTCATCTTCATTCTTAACTTTTATGGAAGGCAAAGATTATACAAAGTGATAAGAATAACACTATTGCTTGGGTTCATAATATGTATAAATATAACACGTTTGGCAATAATAGAAAAAAGGAAGGGTGATGGAATGAATGTATACTGGAAAGAGGTTTGATAATTTAACCAAAAGTGGCCTGTTACTAATCTGAAGTGATTTGTGGTTAAGTTAATATGTATATTATAATCCTTAAAATAACCATCAGAAAATGAGCAAATAAACTCACCGAAACAAATCAACAGATGAATGGGAATTCCATATTAAAAATACTTATTTAGCACAAAAGAATGCAGTCTTGGAGTAACAGAGAAAAAAATAAATGACAAGACAAATTAGAAACTAGAAGGTAAATTACAAATGTCAAACATAAATCCAACTATATCAATAATCACTTTGAACGGGAATCATATAACTACCCTAACCAACAGGTACCTGAACAACAGTGTCAACCTAACAGAGATCTAGAGTAACAATAGCAGAATCCACATTCTTTTTATGAATCATTCCCCAGGATACACCATATGCTAGGCAATGAAACAAGTCATACTACTTTCAAAACTACTGAAATCATGCATGGTATATGCATAGTACATATCTGATAGAATATTGTGATTTATAAGGAATATGTGTTCATTCAGATGACAAAAATATATTTCTCATATGTATTTGGTCTTCATCCACAGTTAATAATGGCTTATAGCTCCCAAGCAGGTGCCTTTTGTTATGTTAATGAAGGTGACTTTTGGACCACACCTAAGGGCAGGGGCTGGTTGCCAGAAGGACCAACCAAGTGATTAGAGGGTTGGAAACTTCAGTCCCCTGAAGGAGATGGAGGTTAAATTAGGCAATGGCCAAGGATTTAATCAATCATGACTGCGATGAAGCCACCATGAAAACCAAAAGGACTTGGTTAAGAGAGCTTCTGGGTTGGTGAACATGTGGAGATCGAGGGGAGAGTGACATATCTGGAGAAAGCATGGAAATTCTGTGCCCTTTCTCCATATGTCACCCTATATATCTCTTCATTCAACTACTGAAGTGTTTCCCTGAGTTCAGTGAGCCACTCTAGCAAAGTGAAAAAAACCTAAGGAAGAGGTTGTTGGAACTCCAATCTGTAGCCAATCTGTCAGCACACAAAACAGCCTAGGGCTTGCAACTAGCATCTGAAGAAGGTGCGAGGGTCAGGGTAGAGGAAAGTCTTAGAGATCTGAACCCTTAACCTGTGAATCTGATGCTATCTCAGTAGAGTAACAACTGAGTTGGATTCTTGGATGCTTCACTGGTGTCCAACAATTTCTTGGTGTTGTACCAGCGGCAGGGGCGGGGGGGCAGGGGCGGCAGTAGAACACTCATGCACATATTGGAATTGGATCTGGGAACCCAAAGAGTTGGTGTCAGAGGATCTGATCGCAATAAATACATTAGAAATCAACTACAGGAGGAAATATGGGAAATCCCCTAATATTATTAAACAACACTATTCTAACTAACTCATGGATCAAAGGAGAAATCACAGGTAAAATAGAAAATGTTCTAAAATTAATGAAAATGAAAATACTATATACCATAATTTATGTGATGCAGCTAAAATCGTGCTTAGAGAGAAATTTATAGCCATATGGCCTATATCAGAAAACAAAGAAAGGTCTTAAGTTTGCATCTTAATAAACTAGATACTCATGAGCAACTTAAACTCTAAGCAACTAGAAGCAAAGAACTAAAAAATATTAGAAGAGGCATCAATGAAATAGCAGATAACAGAAAAAACAATGAAACCTGAGGTTTGTTTTTTGAAGAATTCAAAAAAAGCAAATTACCAAAAACCAGAAAGAAAAAAAGGAGACATCATTAATTACCCTAGAGAAATAAAAATACGTAAGGGATTATTGTGAATAACTTTATACCAACAAATTATGTAACTGAGATGAAGAGAAATGTACAAAGAAATGATCAAAACTGACAGAAAGAAATAGCAAACCTTACTATACATATAAAATATTTAAAAATTGGTAATTAAAAATGTTCCCACAAAGAAAAATTCAGGTCTGGGTAAATTCTATCAAACAAAGGAAGAAATTATTATAAATTTTTTACAAATTATTTTTTTAATGTAAGAAGAGGAATCACTTACCAACCCATTTTCTAAGACTAGCATTACTTTGTTATTTAATCCAGACAAAGATAACCCAAGAAAGGAGAACTACAGAAAAATATCCCTCTTGATCATATATGTAGAATCTTTGAAAAAATGTCATTAAACTAAATAAAATATTATGCACTATAATTGTTTTAGTTAGGTTGTTTATAACAAAATACTATAGATTAGGTGGCTTAAACAACAGAAACTTATCACTCACAGTTACGGAGGTTGGAAAGTCCAAAATCAACGTGCTGGTCCATTTGCTGAGAACCTTTTTTATTTGGTTTGCAGACAGCATTCTTCTCATTGTATCCTGACATGGTGGAAAGCAGAGAAAGAAAAAGCTCTCTCATGTCTCTTCTTATGAGGACACTAATGTCATCGTAAAGACTCCATTCTTATGACCTATCTCCCAAAGACCCATCTCCAAAAATCATCATGTTGGGGGTTTCAGGATATGGATTTGGGGGTGACACAAACATGCAGTCTATAACAATAACCAAATGCTTTTTACCTCAGGGATGTAAGCTTGGCTGAAAGTTAAATTGAAATAATGTTTTATGCCATATTGATAAAATACAAAATCACACAACCATCTCGTTAAAGATAGAAAAGGCAATTAAAAAAAAAGAATCTAGGATTTAAAAATGAAGAAGAACATCTGCAAACTATGAAAAATAGGAAACAACTTACTCAACCTGATAATCTCTACATCAACCCGAAACTAGCATAACCCTTAGAAATGAAAAAGAATGTTTTCCTCCAAAAATGACAAACAAGTATGTGCATTCTTGCCACACCTATGATCCTTGGATTAGAGGCTTCTACCATGGCTGACAAAAAAAGAATAAGTAAAATTATCTTATTCACAGTTGACATGATCTTCTATGTAGAAAATCCTATGGAATCCAATAATGGATTAATAAAACAAATAATGAAGTAATCAAGATTGCAAGATTCACTATTGTTAATGATAAATATATTAAAGCCAATTGTATTAGTGAATATTACAAAAACAAAATTAAGAAAGCAATTTTATTATGATAGCATCAAAGAATAAAATACCCAGAAATATGTTTACTATATAAAGAAGTGCATAACTTCAACATGTAAAAATATAAAGCATTATTGAAAGGAATTTAAGAAGATCTAAATAAATCTAAAGACAACAATGTTAATGGATCTAATAGTCTCACAGACCTAAATGTAAGAATTAAACTATAAAACTTCTAGAAAACGAGAAAGTCATTGTCACCTTGACTTTGGGGGGAAAAATTCCTTTTTTTTTTAAGATTTTATTTATTTATTTGACAGACAGAGATCACAAATAGGCAGAGTGGCAGGCAGAGAGAGAGGGGGAAGCAGGCTCCAGGCTGAGCAGAGAGCCCAAAGTGGGGCTTGATCCCAGGACCCTGAGATCATGACCTAATCAGAAGGCAGAGGCTTTAACCCACTGAGCCACCCAGGCGACTCTGGAAAAAAAATTCTTATACTTCAAACATGATCCTTTAAATAATTAACTGATGAACTGAACTTTATCAAAATTAAAAATGTTTCTGCTTGAAAAAATACCACTCTGAAGATGAAAAGTCAAGCCAGAGACTGAGAAAAAATATCTGAAAATCATGTATCTAATAAAGAACTTATATGCAGAATATATAAATCAACTCAGTAAGAAGAAGACAAATAACCCAATTTAAAAATCAGCAAAAGATTATGAATCTTTGAATGGACACTTGACAAAAGAAGATACATGAATAATAAGCACTTGAAAATATGCTTACATTATTAATCATTAAGAAAATGCTAAACTCATAAAGAGACACAACTACACACCCACTAAAATGGCTATAATGAAAAAGTCAGACAATATTACCTGTCAGAGAGAATACTAAAAAACTGAAACCATCATACACTGCTGTGGGAAGATTAAAGTGATACAGCCACTTTGGGAAGTGTTTCTTAAAAAATATAAACACTAGGTACCTGGGTGGCTCAGTCAGTTAAGCAGCTGCCTTTGGCTCAGGTCATGATCCCAGGCTCCTGGGGATCAAGCTTCACATCAGTCTCCCGGCTCAGTGAAGAGCCTGCTTCTCCCTCTCCCTCTGACTGCTGCTCTGCCTACTTGTGCGTGCTCTCTCTCTCTCTCTCTCTGTCAAATAAATAAATTAATAAATAATTTTAATATATACATATATATGCACATATGTATATGCATACACACATACACACACACACATACATATATATATGTATATATACACATTTATTTACCATACAACCTAGCAATTTTACTTCTAGGAATCTATCCAAGCAAAATGAAAAGACAGATCCACATGTGTGTGACTATTCGTAGGATCATTATTCCCAATAGCCCCAAACTGGAAATAACCCAAATGTCTATCCACTGACAAAGATAAACAGAATGTGCTAGATATATACAATGTAACAGTATCCAGCCATGAAAAGTAATAAATCCCAATACACACTACCACTTGGATGACCTCAATGCCAGCAGGACAAGTGACAGAAAACAGAAGTAAAAAACTACAATGTATAATTTTACTTATATGAATTTTCTAGAGAAAGCAGACTTATAGGAAATGAAAGAAAATCAGTGGCTTCCTAAGGTTAGGTGTGGGAGCAGGGATTAATTCAGGGAATGACAGAATGTTCTAAATCTGGATTAGGGTGAAGGTTGTAAAATTCTAAGTTTTGTTTAAATTGTAAATTTATTATTTTTAAAGCTAATTGGCAGAAACCACCATTAAGTTTGGTGCATTTACACTAACAAACTGATCATTAATTGAAATAATTGACTGAGAAAATATAGTTTTCAACCTAAAAAGAATAAATAAATAAAACCAAATTTCTCCCTGTTCTCGTGGTGGAGTGTTGGAGGTAGGAAGGATATATGACATTCTTTTTCCTTCTCTATCAATAGGCTTATTGTCTGCAACTCCTAGAATCTTTCCACCTCCAGTTTAGGACTCAAGCTTAATACAGAGATGGTGCAAGATATCCATGAGCAACAAAGTAACCAGATCAAAAGAAAAGTTCCATTTCATTGAGAGGATTCCTGACCTTTGAGGCCATTTTTCTATTGCTGTCCTACTGCCATGGTCAGTAGGCAGTTGAGATTAAGTTGCAGTTGAGGTTAAGTAAAAGTCAGGGTAATGTTATAGGCAAAACCTCATGTTACAGAGATAGCCAAGTCCATGTTTCATCATTTTTAATTCTATCATTTACTAGTACAGCAACATTGAGAAAGTTACTTGACATCTTTCATCCACAGATTCATCCTCTGGAAATGGGGTTGAAATTAATGTCTGTCTTCCTCATCAGTTGTTTTGAGGTTAAGTGAGATATTATATATAAAGAACTTAGCATAGTTTTTGACCCTTCAAAATATATGTAAAAAAGAACCACTTCTCAACTCTTCCACCAGTCCCTAGTGGGACTTCCCTAGTCCCTCTGCCCTGGGCCCTCATAGCATCATTCTCTCCACATAACTGCTGAATTGGTCTCTCTGCTTCTGCCTTTTTCCTCCCGTGAACTATTGTTCACAGAATGGATATTTCTAAAATGTAAATAAGATTATGTTACACTGTTGCTCTAAAATCCTTCAGTGGTCTCCCACAAATACCTATATGACCTGCTTCCTCCTATGTTCCTAGCTTCACTCATACCAATATCCTCTTCAATCACTGAGTCAACCTGACCTTACAATTCCCCAAACAAGAAAATAAACAGTATCTTAAAGTATTTGCTCCTCCTGTTACTTTTCTGAAATTTCTTCCCTCCGATAATCAAATAACTTGTCCCTTTACTTCACTCAAGACAGAAGACACCTTCTCAAGGACACTTCTCCTGAGTCCTCTAACATAGCAAACTGTCACTCTATGTCCCTTTAAGCTTAATTTATTCTTACTTTTGAATAATATATAGATATTAATTTTTTCTATCAGCTTGTAATTTTTGTCCCTTCTAGAATATAAGTAACATTGGGGCGCCTGGGTGGCTCAGTGGGTTAAGCCGCTGCCTTTGGCTCAGGTCATGATCTCAGGGTCCTGGGATCGAGTCCCACATCGGGCTCTCTGCTTCCCTCTCTCTCTCTCTCTGCCTGCCTCTCCATCTACTTGTGATTTCTCTCTGTCAAATAAATAAATAAATAAATCTTAAAAAAAAAAAAGAGTCATAGAATATAAGTAACATAAAGGAAGGCCCTTTGTATCTTTACTACTGTTTTCTACAGTGCTAGGTACATAGTAGGTTCTCAATAAATATTTGATAAACAGCAATTCCTCAGTATAATAAATATTATTAAATATTATTTTAACTGAACAAAGACCTTAGATAATTTGACTCAACATCAGCTAATACACTAACACTGTAATGAATTTCCTAATCATAATCAAGTGATTATATTAAAATCCTCTCATCTCTTAAAGCTCATTTAAAAACCAAAACAAAAGGGGCAAATGGGTGGCTCAGTCATTACGCTCTGCCTTAACCTCAGGTCATGATCCCAGGGTCCTGGGATGGAGCCTGGCACTACGCTCCCTGCTCAGTGGGAAGCCTGCTTCTCCCTCTCCTACTCCCCCTTCTTGTGTTTCTTCTCTTGCTGTGTCTCTCTCTGTCAAATAATAAATAAAATCTTTTAAATAAATACATATAAAAGCAAACTGGTACAGAAAGAAAAAAACACTCATCATTCCAATTGGATAATATGCTCACAGGTCATGCAAACACTTCTATAAAAATTAAATGAAAAATATTTTTCTGTATAAACTCATTATTGATTTACTACTTTGTATTCCTGTCTCAATATTAAACTTAGTATAATTTATCTCCCTTAGGGAGCGTGAATGTATTTTAAGACCTCTACACATACTACACATACTCTCTCTTATGAGACAGGAATGTATCCCTACAAACAATTAATCATAGCTTGCAGGAAATGCTTTACAGACCCAATCTCCCTATAGCTGTTTATCTCCTTCCTTATAAATTACCTCATTTTACAGTTTAACACTTTTCTATCTGAATTTTCTATTATATTTCCCATTTACTTTGTTACTACAATAAAATCCTTCTATAGAACACTAAGTATGACTCTGAAATTCAATTTTATAAAGTTCTCTGGCAGCAAAAAATAAGCCACTGGTTGCAGAGATCCTAATTTGCGTGACAGGATTTAAATCCTAAGATCCAGTTGACTTTTGGAGCCCTTTAGTAAGTTGACAAGGATCATTCTAGGTCCCATGGTTAGATGCACCTGCAAAGTTATCTTTTTCATTGGTCCCCTCCAGGAGAATTCTCTGGGGGAACAGAGAGCCATTAGGACCCATGTCTGACCTCTTTGCTCCCCTGTCATTTTACCTCCCACCAGGAAGGGCACTGCTACCTAATGGAAATAGAAAGACACCATTTAACAACAAAACAAAACTAAACAACTCACCAAAGTGTAAAAATGCCCGTAGTAATGTCTTTGGGGACCTCCACTCTACAGATGCTTTTAGCCTTGGGGCCCTGTGGGCTCTCTCCTGTTGGCCACCTTTAGGAACATGTTCTCATCTGCCTCCTCCCAGCCAACTTCTAGAAATACCCAGCTGCACACCCTACCCCTTTCTCCTCCCACCCCTTCTCCTTCTCTCCTCCTGGTCAGTCCCCTCTGCTTCCTGGGTGGGCCTCCAGGGTCCTGGGCATCACTGTCCCGTTGGCCTCTGCCCATGCCCTTCATGTCATCCAGGCTCTTCCTTTTGCGGGCCTCTTACCGCTCATGCTTGCACTGAACCACCTGAGCCTGCTGGTCCTGCCTCTTGGGCCTTGAGCTGCAGCCTCTCTTACTTGGCTGAGGGTGGCCTGGTGCTCCTCCAACCTCTTACGCAGAGACTGCCATCCTGCTGGATCGCCATGAGCTGCAGCGCCTCCGAGATGGGATCTCCGGGAGCCACAGGGCGCTCAGCCACGTGCTCACCTTGGACTCCGCCTCACTCTGAAAGTCCTGCATCCGGAGCCCGCAGATCACCGAGGTCATGCAGGTGGCTCTTATTGGGGAATTTCTCCAGGAGACCGTTCATTATCCCACGACTTGCACCCACGGGAATGACTTCGATGCTCTGATCGTGGGAATCCAGGTCCCCGGGAGTGGAGCTTATTAGAAGGCAGTGTTTGGTGGTGCCCTGGTTCCCCTTGCGCACGGTGATGGAGGGGAACCGTGTCTGGCACAGGGTGGCCATGAGCTTGGCGTGCATGCCGTGGGGGCCGAAGTTGTTGAGCACCAGGAGAGACGGTCGGCAAACAGCTGCTCTCGCATGTGGTGGCCCTGCAGCGAGGCGACATCACCAAGCAGCACCTATTTGTTGATCTGGAGAGTCAAGGTGGGGCTTTCCGGAAGGTGCGTGGGCTTAGAGTAAACACTGTTCCCTGTTTTAATCAAGATTAGTAAGTGTGTGACCCAGAGGCAACCAGCCACTGCCGCAAAATCCTTTGGAGAATTTTTCTTTCCAAGCCGAAGACTGTGGCGGCGAGCGCTCAGCGGCTCACCTCGAGCCCAAGCTCTTTGGCTGAACGCCGCCAAGGGCGCCACACCAAGCTCACAAGGACCAGTGCGGCTGCGGCCCAGGCCTCCCGGGGGCGGAGTTGTGCCCAGGCACGTGCTTCTTGTGTGGACACGCCCACTCAGGCCGGGGCGGGGCTGCCTCTCGAGCCCGCGTGGATCTGCGCTGTTCAGGTGCCAGCAAAGAGTAAAAGGCAGCCCTCTGTTACATACACATCTGATTCTAAAAATCTCAGGAAACAAATGCATTTGTTTCCTGAGTGGGGTATACAGTGGGGTACATTGGGGAAGACAGGTAAAAGCAGAGTCAAGTTCTTGTTAAACAAGACATTGCTTTTGGGAGGCTTACTAACCCCTCCCCCTAGCAGGTGCTGAGCAGAAGGCTTTCCTCCCTGATCGCGTTCACAGGTTAACTCGGAACCCGCACATCCCCACCTTGCCCCAAACCGCTGATGATACACCGCTGCTGCAGATAAGGATTTTCTTCGGGTTGCCACTCCTCCTTTAAACCCTGGCCTGTGGTAGCTTATCCACTTACCCACTCAGGATTTCTCTCTTCGGGTCCCATCCTCTTTCCCTGTGTTCTCTTGGTCAGTGTTTAAAGGACTTCAGACTGGCTCTTTCTCCAAGTCGCACACGCACATCTGATACTGGTACTTTTACCTCCTTGTCCCTGGCGTCACTCATCTCTCGCGCGCGAAGACTCTTTCTCCTGTCTCAGGCTGATACCTACAGCCTCTTGCCTTTATATTCTTCAATAAGAGTCCACTGTGTTACTCCTCTACAATTTTAGGAAACACATATACCGCGCACTCCAAGGGGGTCCCATAGAAGTCCATTTCGACAGAATTCAGGCTGGGGACAGGTACCTTCATAGCTCTGCTTTGGGGTGGCAGAAACTCACAGAACACACAAAACTCTCTCCAAAGAAAGAGCCCTCATGTAGCCTCTCTCTGTTCTCTCTTTCAATGTGTTTATGTCCTTGGGGACGTTCTAGAACCCTGAACTTGTTTGTAAATATTTCCCTTGAAAACTTAATATTGCTCTGGCATATCACTTTAGAATTTTATGTTTGGCTTGATTTGGCTTTGGTTGAAAACTGACCTGCTGTGACATTCACATCACTGAAAAATAGATGGTCTAGCATTTAAATCTAGGTCAATGTCGCTCCAAAGGTCCTGCTCTACTGATGTCCCCAAACCCATGTACACTTGTCTTACATCCCTTCCCATCATCATTTCCATTATCTTCCCTCTGACCTTTTTTTTTTTTTAAGATTTCATTTATTTATTTGACAGAGAGAGAGGGATCACAAGTAGGTAAAGAGGCAGGTAGAGAGAGAGAGGGAAGCAGGCTCCCTGCTGAGCAGAGAGCCTTATGTGGAGCTTGATCCCAGGACCCTGAGATCATGACCCGAGATCATGACCTGAGCTGAAGGCAGAGGCTTAACCCACTGTGGGCTTAACCCAGGTGCCCCAACCTGTGACCTTTTTAAATGCTCTGAGAAATTGGTGGTCTTGCCTCACTCTCTTGAAATGGTTTAGTTTGAATTCTGAAGGAGAATTTACTCCAGCTCTAACCTGTAAGGGCCTATTTAGCCAGAGCAGCTGCATCCGGTTAAGCTGTGATTTTGTGTATGCAAAAAACTTAAACTGACCCTACACTCCCCCACCCCAGAGGAACTTACTTAAAAACAAGTCCTGGAAACCAGTCCCAGGTAACAAAGCCCAAATACAAGAGTGGGTCAGGCCAAGTGGAGGCATCCAATCAGTGGGGCGTGCATACTGTCTCCCTAGCTACCAAGGAGTATGGGCCCCGCCCTTCAGGCGCCTTATGGGCGCCAATTCTGACCAAGGTTCTAGGCTAGCTCAAATAGCTACTATAGGGTAAATTGTAATTTAATTGACCACCCGTGTGTGACCTAGCATGACTGTGCACCTTTCTCTGTGTGTTACAACCTCATTGGCCAGGCCCAAACACATGGCCTTTGATCTATAAAAGTTAGTCTGTGAGGCTGGGAGGTCACCTCTTTACAAGAGACGGCCCCGAATGGTCAGTTTGATTCTCGATGCTTGGTGCAAAATAAAGCTTTGCTTGACCTTCGCTTTGTATCAGTCTCGCTCCTTTGATTACGGACCCATCATTACCCACTAACTTTAAAGAAGCCACTAACCTTGTGTCTCTTCTCTTTCCTTTCATGCTCTATCCAGTTAATTTCTTTGTGGGAACATCTGTGTGGCAACTTATCTTCCCACACCCCATCTTGGAAAATGACAACTGTTTTCCTTCTCAGACAGACCTTGCATAATCAGAAACCAGGTTAATATTAAAAATGTTCACCTGATCACCGTATAAACTATTTTTTCAATAAATATATTTGGCAGCTGAGTAGCATAATCTTTTTTCTGTTTTTCCCTTTGAAGTATTTCTAATCACAAACTAGGGAGTCAAATGGGCCTATATTTATAGACCATTTGATAATTCCAATTAGTCCACGACAGTTGGTTCTATTTTTCAGAAGTAAAAGATTGGTAATTCAGTTTATGCAAAAAATTCTAACTGGGAGTCAGAGAACTAATAATACTTACCCAGACACCCACATAAGATGGTTGATATGTGTATATAACAACATTTTGTAAAAGCTGAAGGGATTTTTAATAACATTACCCAACCCCACTCCTGGCTTCATAACACACAGAAAAGCATTGGTTACAGTCATCAAGAAAATGTACATAATCCAAACTATAGAGTTGAAACAATACTTTATTATTAAAGGTTCTATAAGAGTTGAAATTTCCTTTTTTGAAGTTAGTGAGAGTATCTTAGCGAGAACAGTGCTTTTATTGATTCACTAAATCATTTGTAAACTACTGAATACTTTGAACAAATTCTTCAATACATTTGTAACATATCAGAAACATGATAGGTTCTGAGAAAGCAAAAGATGCAAACATCATCCTTGTATTTTAATTGTGCATGAAATTTTATTTCTTCTGCATTTCCCCACATTTCATTTGATATATTCTATTCAAACAGTACACAATGAGATCAAGCCTCAAGAACTCCAAATTCTCAGTCTGTAATTACCAGCCAGTGAATAGGTTGTCTTTCAACTTCATTTAAATAACAGATCCTGAATTTTAGTATAATAAAAGGAACTTGAAATACAAAGATTGCTGCCCTTTACATAAAACACTCATCCTTACACATTTCAGTAGAACCTGCATCTTTAAATCATTCCTTTGTAATTACTGAATAAAACACAAAAGAGAAATCAAGTAAGTGCAGGTTAAGTCAATAACAGAGTCAATTAAAAATGGTTATAGGTGAAAATAGCCTTTTTTGTGTGGGGGGAGTGGGCAGGGTAGTCATTTCTTATAATGAAGAAGAAAAGGACATTAATTAAAAAATAAAGCCTAAGCAAGCTACAAATAGATAAAAATCTAACTTGAAAATTTAAAACCTAAATATATTTCCTGTAGACTCATTATATTATTCAAATTTTCCAAAGATTAATTCTGCATTCTCTGAATGAATTCCATAGACTTGGTAAAATGATAGAAGACATAACATCAACCTAAAATGATACAATTTATGTAGCTGCCATGAACAATGTTAGTTCCATATTTATTTTGAATTCAAACATATTATGACAGAACCATTAATTATATAATCTATATGTTTTCAGAATGCTGTTAAAACTGCCTTTTGGTTGTGATCCACAGTACCTTACATAGATCTTGCCCACTGCTATCCTCACAAAGCCTATATATGATAAATATACACATACATGCAGATATTATTACCGGTTTGGTACCCCCCCCATCTTCCCTATGGACTCTTTGAAGACCAAGAGAGTGAGTTATCAATCCATGTATATACCAAGTGATAAACAGTAAACATTGTGAACATTCTCTACATGTAGAATATAGAAGTTTATTTAAAAAATAGTTTAATAAACTATATTAATTTGAAAAACCTAAGTGTATAAATATTAGATCCAATTTGATTTAATTTTTACATATGGTATAAGGATTCAACTTCCATCTTTTCTATATGGACAGCCATTGTTCCCAGCACTGTTTGTTAAAAAGCCAGGCCTTCCCACATTGAATTGTCATGGCCTTATATATGAGGGTTTATTTCTGGGCTTCCTCTTCTCTTCTATTTATCTATGTTTTTGTGCCAGTGCCACAATGTTTTAATTATCATAGCTTTGTAGTAAATTTGAAATCATGAAGTGTGAGACCTCCAACTCTGCTCCTACTTTCAAGATTGTTTTAACTATTTGGAGTCCCTTGAGATGCCATATGCATTTTAGGATGGATCACAAAAATGCGCACATGCATACATACTCTTACAAAGATTGGTAAGTTGAAAAGTCAAATGTGGCACTGCAACACTCTGTAATGAAAAGGATTTGGTGGCAACCTTAACGTCTATCATAAGGATATGGGTGAGGAAATGTTTTAGACATATACTATGGCATACCTTAGGTCAAGAAGTAATCAATTAGGTAACTGGCAACATGAAGAGGTTACAAAATAATTTTTTTTTTTGAGTTAGAGAGAGAAACATCTTAACTCAAATATTGTTTTAAGATCTATGTTGCCAATTATTTAATTTATTATTGGTTGTGTTTCTTGCTGCTGTTATTTCATAGTATGTCTAATATATGCATCTAATGTATGTTTTTATATATGTTAAATAGAGAGAGACGACTCTGTGTGTGTGTGTGTGTCTATATTAATACAGAAAAGATATTCAGGAGGATGAAAAACAGAGAAACTAACAAATAATTTGAGGCTTAATAAAATAAAAAAATTTAAATGGAGGGTTAATTAAAATATTGTCTTCGTGTTAGATAAATGGGGACTTATGGTTGGGAATAAAATGCAAAAAGTATCTAAAACAACTTTGAGAGTATTATAATTACTGCTCTAAAAATTGTTGTTAGAACAGAAAGTGTCTCCTGTGTTGATAAAGACCTGATGTAGGTGCAAGGGAAGAGTTAGAATAAAATTGCTTCATGAATTATAAGAATGGAAATTGCAGAGGTTCTCCTACATTTTTCTATTATCATCTAGTTGTAACTTTCACATTTAGGCCTTTAAATAAACTGAAGTCTATTTTTGTAAGTAGTATAGATGGTAAGGCAATTTTTCTAACGTCACTTTAAAGAAGTTATTTTTATAACACCATATGCGTAATACACTTTATATAGATAATATGTTATACACCATATATGCTTATTTATATACTGCATGTGTATGTATATATAAAATTTAAAAAGGAAGCTCTAAAATTATATGCAATTATATAATATAATGTTTGTCTCGCTAAGTGAATTCAAGCTGAGATTCTTTCACTTAAATCCGAAACAGTCTTGAACAACAGGGAAGTCGGGAAATATTCCCAAGATGGTACCATAATATAGGTCTATCTATCATTATTCCACTAGGTTGATTTGAAAAAAAAAAAAAAAAAACCACTGGAAAAATAATTCAAAGCCTACAGTAATAGTCTTAGTTGAGATGAAATAAACCTCTTAGAACTTGGTTGGTGGTAATCAACTTCACAGGGAAGAAAACAGGCTCATTAGTACTAAGTAACTTTCTCTGAAATTCCACCTAACAAAAGGCATATCTAAGATTATATCTAAGATTATCTATATCTATATAGATCTATATATAATATAGATATATCTATATATATATCTAAGATTATCTATATCTAAGATTAGTCTACTCTTAAACTCAGGCTTCATCCAGTAAGTCAGGGGTCAGCAGACTTTTTCTAGAAGGGTCCAAATATTAAACATTTTAAGCTTTGCACCCCATGTTCTCTCTGACACACTGCTCAACTCTGTCATTATAGGGCACCAGGAACCATAAACATGTAAAAAACATGGTCATATTCCAATAAAACATTACTTGTAGATGCAATTTAAATTTCATAAAAATTTCACATGTCATGATATTTATTAGTCTCCCCGTAATTTTTTCAACTATTTGAAATATAACAAATATTCTTTGCTCATATGCTATACAAAAACAGGTGGCAGGCTGGGTTTGGCCCATGGACCATAATTTTTCCACCTTTGCACGACATGTGTGTAACTTAAGCAGTCAGAAAGGGAATGAAGTTTTTATTTCAGTGGTGAGAGGCTACAATGGGATCCTTTTACCTTACAAATTTACACTGAAGTTATTTGATGGCATCAAAAATAGATGTCCAGCAGACAGAAATGCAGGATCAGAGTTCAAGATTTAACCATGGTAACTATTTACTTGGGAGTCGTTCCCATGAGGTTAGAAGTCAAGGAGAGGTAGTAGTTGAAAATGTTAAGTTTGAACAAAGTCCAACTATGCAGTGGAAGGGTAGAAAGGAGCAAGAAAAAGTGAAATTTGGGGGCTGCCTGGGTGGCTCAGTGGGTTAAGCCTCTGCCTTCAGCTCAGGTCATGATCTCAGGGTCCTGGGATCGAGTCCCACATCGGGCTCTCTGCTAGGCAGGGAGCCTGCTTCCTCAGCTCTCTCTCTCTCTCTCTCTATTTGTGATCTCTCTCTCTGTCAAATAAATAAAATCTTAAAAAA
>NC_081557.1:17585050-17624959 GCF_022355385.1 Mustela nigripes
TTATGACGCCAGCATCACCTTGATCCCCAAACCAGACAAGGATCCCATCAAAAAAGAGAACTACAGACCAATATCCTTGATGAACACAGATGTGAAAATTCTCACCAAAATACTGGCCAATAGGATCCAACAGTATATTAAAAGGATTATTCACCATGACCAAGTGGTATTTATTCCAAGGCTGCAAGTTTGGTTCAACATCCGCAATTCAATCAATGTGATACAATACATTAATAAAAGAAAGAAGAAGAACCATATGATACTCTCAATGGATGCTGAAAAATCATTTGACAAAGTGCAGCATCCCTTTCTGATTAAAACTCTTCAAAGTGTAGGGATAAAGGGCACGTACATCAATATTATCAAAGCCATCTATGAAAAACCCACCACAAATATCATTCTCAATGGAGAAAAACTGAAAGCTTTTCCACTAAGGTCAGGAACATGGCAAGGATGTCCATTATCACCACTGCTGTTCAACACAGTACTAGAAGTCCTAGCCTCAGAAATCAGACAACAAAAAGAAATGAAAGGCATCCAAATTGGCAAAGAAGTCAAACTATCACTCTTTGCAGATGATATGATACTATATGTGGAAAACCCAAAAGACTCCATTTCAAAACTGCTAGAACTTGTACAGGAATTCAGTAAAGTGTCAGGATATAAAGTCAATGCACAGAAATCAGTTGCATTTCTTTACACTAACAACAAGACAGAAGAAAGAGAAATTAAGGAGTCAGTCCCATTTACAATTGCACCCCAAACCATAAGATACCTTGGAATAAACCTAACTAAAGAAGCTAAGAATCTATACTCAGAAAACTATAAAGTACTCATGAAAGAAATTGAGGAAGACATGAAGAAATGGAAAAATGTTCCATGCTCATGGATTGGAAGTCCATTGAAAATGTTTATTCTACCTAAAGCAATCTACACATTTAATGTAATCCCTATCAAAATCCCATGCATTTTTTCCAAAGAAATAGAACAAACAATCCTAAAATTTATATGGAACCAGAAAAGACCTTGAATAGCCAAACGAATATTGAAAAAGAAAGCCAAAGTTGGTGGCATCACAATTCTAGACGTCAAGCTCTATTACAAAGCTGTCATCATCAAAACAGTATGGTACTGGCACAAAAACAGACACATAGATCAATGGAACAGAATAGAGAGCCCAGAAATAGACCCTCAACTCTGTGGTCAACTAATCTTCGACAAAGCAGGAAAGAATGTCCAATGGAAAAAAGACAGCCTCTTCAACAAATGGTGCTGGGAAAACTGGACAGCCACATGCAGAAAAATAAAATTGGACTATTTCCTTACACCACACACAAAAATAGACTCAAAATGGATGAAGGACCTCAATGTGAGAAAGGAATCCATCAAAATCCTTGAGGAGAACACAGGCAGCAACCTCTTTGACCTCAACTGCAGCAACTTCTTCCTAGGAACATCGCCAAAGACAATGGAAGCAAGGGAAAAAATGAACTACTGGGATTTCATCAAGATCAAAAGCTTTTGCACAGCAAAGGAAACACTTAACAAAACCAAAATACAACTGACAGAATGGGAGAAGATATTTGCAAATGACATATCAGATAAAGGCTAGTACCCAAAATCTATAAAGAGCTTAGCAAACTCAACACCCAAAGAACAAATAATACAATCAAGAAATGGGCAGAGGACATGAACAGACATTTCTGCAAAGAAGATATCCAAATGGCCAACAGACACATGAAAAAATGCTCCACATCACTTGGCATCAGGGAAATACAAATCAAAACCACAATGAGATACCCCCTTACATCAGTGAGAATGGCTAAAATTAACAAGTCAAGAAATGACAGATGCTGGCGAGGATGCGGAGAAAGGGGAACCCTCCTACACTGTTGGTGGCAATGCAAGCTGGTGCAACCACTCTGGAAAACAGTGTGGAGATTCCTCAAAAAACTGAAAACAGAGCTACCCTATGATCCAGCGATTGCACTATTGGGTATATATCTTAAAGATACAAACATGGTGCTCTGAAGGGGCACGTGCACCTGAATCTTTATAGCAGCAATGTCCACAATAGCCAAACTATGGGAAGAGCCTAGATGTCCATCAACAGATGAATGTATAACAAAGAGGTTGTATATATAACAATGGAATACTATGCAGCTATCAAAAGAAATGAAATCTTGCCATTTGCAATGATGTGGATGGAACTAGAGGGTATTATGCTTAGCAAAATAAGTCAATCAGAGAAAGACAACTATCATATGATCTCCCTGATATGAGGAAGTGGAGATGCAATGTAGGGGGGTTGAGGGGTAGGAAAAGAAAAAATGAAAGAAGATGGGATAGGGAGGGAGAGAAACCATAGAAGAGTCAATCTCAAAAAACAGACTGAGGGTTGCTGGGGGGAGGGGGAACAGGGGAACAGGAGAGGCTGGTGGGGATATGGACATTGGGGAGGGTATGTGCTATGATGAGTTCTGTGAAATGTGTAAACCTGGCGATTCACAGACCTGTACCCCTGGGGATAAAAATATATGTTTATAAAAAATAAAAAATTTTAAAAAATAAAAAAATTTTAAAAAAGGAAAAAAAATACATTATATGTTTATTTAAAAAATAAATAAATAAAATTTTTAAAAAGATATGAATAATAGCTATGACCTTCATAGAGTTTTGTGAGAACAGAATGAAATTAATTTGAGGAAAGTGTATACAATATGGCCAAGCACATTGGAAGCATTCAACAGTAAATATTATACATCAGTGATAGCAGTGACTCTGAATATAAACATAGGACAACTATGTCCTCCAGCCCATTTTTTAAAACTAGCCCTTTTTAAATGCATGAACTGGTGTTGGCATTAGGAGTACACTCAGGTTACATATATAAGACCCCTTGGAATCCTGGAAGATTTTTGAGGGATGTAGTTCCTAGAAATAACCTATTAGTCAACTTCATGAGGCCTCAAGATATCAAATTTAAGGGTATTATTAGAAAAGTGAAGCATGAAACACAGCAGCCAACCCTTCAGAATGATTCTGTTATTTTTATAACACTTTAAGATCAAGAATGGTGGTAATTATTATAAGTACAATAAGAATATTTAGCAAATTCTTAAGTTACTTTGATTTTAAAGACTGAATTTTAGTATTCTAAGTCCTATATCTCAGGCACTCTTGCCTACATACAAGAAAGCATGTCTGATCCATTGTAAGAATGCAATAAATTCCATTGAATAAATGAAGAATTAGTTAATGAGAAGACTCTCTGCTCTGAAAGGTAAGTCTTAGAGAATTCACAATACCTGTGAAATCTACATTATATTTCATTTTGAATGCTATTGATGACTTGGGATAATATACATGCCACAGTGATCTGGGTCAGGTTATTATATTTCTGTATTTTTATTCTAACCTGTCACTGTCACATAAATTCAGTCACAATATTTTATGGGTTTCTCTAGAAATAATAGTGTACTTATTGTATGCAACAGAGATATGCATTCATACTTTTTTTTTCCCTCAATTCCCATGGTAACTTCCATTCTTTATCTTAAGACAGTAGCAAGTCTAACCCAATTGTTATTCACCTTCTGGTTACATATCTAGGGAGACCCAAGTATTCACAAATGCCCATGATTGTACATGGGAGGCTGAATCTCTTCAGCTACTAGGACATCTAATTGACTGGAAGATTAGCAGTCTTTATTTCTAAAACATTTTAGAGGACATTTCTAAAACATTTCTAAATGTCTTTATTTCTAAAACAAGCAAAGTTGTAGCATCCCCAAGAGAATTATCACCTGTAATGTGCAGCATGGGACAATCCTCTTGTCGGCTTTGTGGCTCTATGTTTCCCTAAGCTACCCCTTCTCTTGTCCATTGGTTCTAGCACCCTAAAGCCCAAGGATCCCCATACATAGAGTCTGAACAGCCCCAGACAGCAAATCACCCACAAATTCAAAGTCAGAACATTTCCTTTCCCAGTTTTTCTTAGGGTTCTGCTATACCTTCTTAGCTCTGAAACACAAAACTCTAGTCCCTAATAAATAACAGAATTTGGGAATAGGATGATGTCCTCAAAGCCAATATGGATGTCCTCAATGCCAATATGGAACTACCATCACTTTAGCTAAAGCAGCCAGAAAAATCTAAGTCTGAATTTTGATAATGTATTTGGCAACAAGTGGAATATCATGTAACATTCTAATTAACTCAAGGAAATATTTACTGAGGGGTGCCTAGGTGGCTCAGTCAGTTACAGTCAGTTAAGTGTCTGCCTTTGGCTCAGGTCATGATCGCAGGATCCTGGAATCAAGTCCCACATTGGGTTCCTTACTTAATGCGGAACCTGCTTCTCCCTCTCCTTCTGCATGCCACTCCCCCTACTTTTGCTTTCTCTCTCTCTCTCTCTCTCTCTGTCAAATAAGTAAGTAAAATCTTAAAAAGAAAAAGAAAATACTTATTGAGAACCAGTTTTGTAGTGGATAAGATAGAGTCAATAATGGAAGTAACTGATATCTTTGAGGACATTACTGTGAGTGGTAAAACTAACACAAATGAAATACTTAGATGCTCCTAATTAAGGATAAGTTCATTGGCACTGACACAAAGCGAGAAAGATACATCAGTTGATCTTGGTGTGGATCAATGAACACCACAGAAATGAACTTGGATTGACCATTAAGTAAATCACCGAACTTGAATCTGCATAAATTGTGGAGAAATCAAGAATCTGAAATCCTCAGTCTCTGTCTCTCTCTCTCTCTCTTTCACACACACACACACGCACACACTTATAGCAGTTACCTTAATAAACCTTATACAACTAGTTTCCTTAACTGTATTCCTGTTCTTTGCTAATCTGTTGAGCTGCCCTAATGTTTCTGATAGATCTCGTGGTCTAGGACTATCAAAGCAAGCATATATTAATTCAGTTATTTTTCTGTATGGAAATGTACACTTATACAAATCTCCCATTACACTCATCATTGCTGGAATATATCATTGACTACATTGTGATCACATTCTTTCACATTGAAAAGTATGCTGTCAGTAACATAAGTAAGTATAGGCACTATACTTAGGACTATGATATTTTTCTTTTTGATTTTCCTTTTAGGATTCCATGAGCCTAAAATTTTAAGCACAAATATCCTTACTGGCTTCTTATAACTGCAGAGTAGAAACATTCTTCTAAGTCCTTACAATGGATTAGACACAATTAAGTTAGGTGCTAGAATTATCCCCATTTTACAGATGAGGAAACAGATTTAGAGAGGTTAAGTCACTTGTCCGAGGGCACATTCCTATTAAGTTGTCAGGTCAGGATATGAAAAAAATTTTGTCTGAATGGCTGCTCTTTTATTTAGTGAGACAGGGGAATGCCTTCAGCACAATTCTCCAATTTTCATGAGGAGGGATTATCTTAAATACCACCAAACACTGTGAACACTCTTTTATCTCCATAAAAATGTGAAATGAACTGCCTGATTGGTGGTAAGAGTCATAGGTCTATGTTTCTCTAATAAGTGAATCTGACCTATTAAATGGCTTGAGCATGAAGGAATTAATCATTTTCTCTACCCTTCTTCACCTGGACCAGTAGGAGGCAATGACCCGCACCCACAGAATTCAACTTTGCTTCAGGCAGGCAAATTTAAAAATGCAGGGTAGTTCTCCAGTAAACTAACTTTAGTACTCAAACTTTAACAAATTCTCTAATCTAACCACTTTTGAAATCAGAGAATATTTTTGTTTTCCATTCTCCTGACTCTAGTCTTGTTTTTCTATTGATTCAGAAATCAGTCCAGGAGATGCCTGCTGTTTTGTAATGTATTGCTGTATAACAAATCACTCCAAAATTTGGTGGCTTAAAATAAAAATAATCATGTTTCTGGCTCACAAATTTACAATTTGGGCAGAGTTTGGCGGGGTGGGCTTATGTGACGCCATAAAGCATCAACAGCCCAACCAGCCGGGAGGACACATTTCCAAGATGGCTCACTTACATGGCTAGCAAGTTGGTGGGGGTTGTCAGCTGGGAGTTCATCTGGGGCTGCTGGCCAGGGGCCACTCCCTGGTGCTGGTTGGGCTTCCTCACAGCATGATGGCTGAGTTTCAAGAGCAAGTGTTCCAAGAAACCCAGATGGAACCTGCAAGAGTTCTTATGAACCAGCCTTAGAAGTCCCAGAATATTCCTCTGCAGCATTCTATGATCAAGCATACAGCATACCTCTCAGGCAAACTAAGATGCAAGGGAACTTCCATGTTTCAATAGAAGGAGTACCAAAATAAAATTGCACCTACTGTTAATCTATCATAGATGTTATTGCTTGTGCTTTCTTTAGAAGTTCAACTTCCTAAAAGGTAAAACCATATAAAGAGTAAAATATGAAACATATAAGAGAATAGAAATCATATTTCAGATTGCTAGTTTTTCTGGAAATTTTAAGAACAGTACCAAAAATATAAAAACGCTATTCCTAAATCCCAGTAATTTTCAGCTTTATGGATAATGACTGATTCATGGAAGAATCTGAAAACTAAGAATTAAATGTTCCAAGGTCTCATCAGACATCAATATAAAGCTGATTTTTCTATCATTAATTTGAAGTATTTATTGCCTGATTCCTAATTTCTAAAATTGTTCCTGAGCAGAACCATAACCCATAATGGCTTTTTAAAAACTGCTTCTCATCTACTTAGTATTTTTCCATTCATTTACTGTTCTTTTCAAAATCCATTAGGGAGAAGAAAAATGGCACTCTAAACTTGAAGACGCCATTTCAATTGCCTAAATTGAATAGGCTGAACCAGGTAATCAAAAGATTCTCTGAACTGCTGTTTTCTTAAAATTTCAACTAGCTCCTGTGTGGTTGTAAAATATTTTCACCAGACATAACAGATTTAGAAAAGCATGCCCTACCAATGTAGGACAGGTGAGTGTTCTGAGTTACTACTCCCATCTGTCTATTTTGCTACTGAAGACATTTACTACCATTGGATATGAAGGAAGTGCACATGTGTAGTTATTAAGGTTATAAGTAGTTGAAGATCTAGTGGGTCTTTTTAAAATAGATTTTGAGAGATTCAAAATGAGACCATTATCTCAAAGGTATCTTCTGATATGGGAAAGAAAAAATATGGATGCTTATTCTTTAACTTTATGAAGTCCAGGAACACAAAACTTTGACACATGGAGTTTATATGTAGATGCTAAAGAAAGATTCTGCTCAATGTCAGCTTTTTAATAACAAAAGGGAACTATTTTTCCAAGGGGAAATCACAAGCCCTGTCTGGAAGATCTAAAGCCATCTGGGAGATAATCTCACATACTCTTTACTGCCTAAAAATGTTATGACTCAAAGGTTGCAGCTCTTTTACACATTTATTATGGATGCAAATGTTTTATACAAAGAACTTTAAAGTTCATCAACTGCCAATTATACCAACTAATAATTAAGATGAAAAAATAACATTGTAATATTTTACTATTTATTTAATAAAAAGCAGAATTAGCAATACATAGAACATTAAGGAGATCTAATAAATAGCTAATCCTGTATTCTCCATTTCAAGAAATATGATAAAACAGAATTCAGCTATAAAATACAGAAATAATGATATTTACTTGGATACAGTTTATCCAACTGCCTATTTGCAGGAAAAAAAGAAAAGAGACAAATACAAATGTTCAATTAGCACATTTTACCAGGAGGACATATTAGCAAAATCTTGACTTTGATAAATAAGTCATTCTCTGAAACTGATAAAATATAAGAAAAAGAAAAGAAAGAAGAAACTATAGCTGAAGAGACTTAAAAGATATATCAAATAAAAATAATGAAATAGGTAAGATTAAGGTCTAGAAATGCAAATTGGATTGGTTCAACTATAAAGAAAGGCAAGGAAACAATGATCTTAAAATTTATGATAATGATTATTTTGGAAGAAGAGAGGGTTTATGGAAGAACTTCTGGGATGACTGACAAAGTATTCTTAATGGGTGGTGATTTCAGATGTGTTTGTCTTGTAATATTTTATTAAGCTACATATTTGTGTGGTTTTTGAATCTTTGTCTCATTTTACAAGAGAAAAAAACTAAAAAAAGAATAACTGAGGAATAATGTATTTACATTTTTTAAAAAAACACTCTCATATTCACAGATTTAAAAAATCAGGAAAGAAAACAACATATACAATTGAATAATAGTGAAAATGCTTTGTATCGTAAATTCTAATAAGCAAATAATGTGGTAAAAAAGGGAAGGGCAGAGCCACAATTATTATAGAAAAGAATGAAAGTTAAGCTAATCTGTGTGTTAAATCTCCATACTGAAAGTTAGAAAAAGAGAAAAACCTGAGGAATGGAGAAAATGAGTAAGAAAATGTGAAATTCAAATAGAAGAATATCCTACAGTATAGAAGAAAAGCAAACTGGCAAGACTAATCCAGAATAAAAGAGAAAACTAAGCAATAGTGGCAATCAACAGGGAGCCTAACTGCACATGCAGCAGATATTAAGAGATGATAAAATAATATTATAAACAACTTGATGCAGAGGCTTTGAAAGGATATTCAAACAGCAAGTTCCTGGGAAAATATAATGTACTAATATATAATATAATATAATGTACTAATACCAAGAAGAAATGAAATATTTGAATAGTCCTATAAATGTGAAAGAAATGTAGTTATAAAAAAAAAAAATCTTTCTACAAAGCAAACACCAGGGCCAGAGGTTGTTATAGGGCAGTTCTCAAAACATTGAAAGATAATTCTAACTTTACACAAACACTTCTAGAAGAGGAGAGGCATATATAACCTTGACACTAAGAACAATAACACGTTCAGAGAAACAAAAAATTTAAGTCAACCTCATACATAAATGTGGATGCAAAAATCTTAAAATATTAGGAAGCAAAATAGAGCAATGTGAGTAAAAGATAAAACATCATGACCAACTTGATTTTATCCTGGAAGTGAAAGGTTAATATAACACTGGAAATATTTTCAAATGCTTTACCAAAATAAACAATGAAGGGCGAAAACTCGGGCAATCCTCTACATATATGTATTGCAAAGTCACTAGATAAGAACTGAAAATCATCCACTCATGAAAAAGAAAGAATTCCTAAGGGACTAGGAATGAATTCTACAAAAAGTAACATACTTAACAATAAAATATAATAAAACATTCTCCATTATCATAAAAAGACAGGGATGTCCACTATCACATCTTTTAGGTCCCCTGTAAGGGTGATACTGGCCAGTGCAATTAAGAAAAATGGAGATATAAAGATGTAAAGATCAAGAAGAAGCAAATCTGTATTATTTCCAGACAAAGCACACACATATAAATAAACTCCCATTCACTAGAAAACACCAAGAAGAGAGAAGAAAGATAAGCCATATTCTGAAGGAAAACATTTGCAACATATATAATCATATTTTGAAAAAGGTCAGTACCAAGACTATATATAGAACTCCAATAAATCAATAAGAAAAAGAAGTTAATGGGAAAACAGGTAAAAGGCATAAACAGTCATTTTTTATAAATCAAGCATGGCCAAGAAATTTTATGAAAATATGTGTCAGTTCATTCGCAATTGGGAAAATACAAATTAAAATCACAATAAAATGCAATTTCATACTCTCTATATTGGCAAAAAATGAACAGATTAACAGGAGCAATGCTGTGAAGAATGTGGAGCAATAAGACCTTTCTCACATACAAACTGGTACAAGTAGTTAGACTGTCATTAGATAATGAAATTACTTCCATTATCTAATACAATTACAGATGCTAACCCTTGACTTCTCCATGCCTCACTTGTCTAGTATGTAAAATGGGGATAATAAAATCTATCTCACAAGGTGATTTTAAAGATTTAAATGAGGTAATACATACATATTGCTACCATTCCGTCTAACACATATGAGCACTTAATAAGTATTAGTTGGTGATACTGTTATTAATATTATTGAATAGACACACATCTCTTTAGTTTATTTGCATAATACAGACAACATGGGTGCTAAACACACACCATTTTGAAACATCACAATTTCCAGAAGGAGGAAAGCCACTGTATTGGAGTTGGAGGTAGGCCACAGGAAGAGAGGGAGGTGGGAAAATGAAGTAGAAGTCTGTAGAATAGAGAGGAGCGTGATTAATGAAAAATGGGTAGAGTCAGACAAGATATATGGGAAATTAGATAGGAAGGGTTTGATCAAAAACCTCCCCTGAGAGTTAGGATTGCATAAAGTGATAAACACCAAAGTAAGCCACCTTAATGAGTTTATCTTCTAGCAGAGAAAGAAATAAAGGAAGGAAGAAAAAAGGAAAAAGGAAGAGAGTGAGGAAGGAAGCAAATTTTGTCAGCGATCAAACAACTCGGTAAGAAATGTGTCAGATTAAAGATGTCTCAAATTCTTTGACTTCCTCCTCTATGAAGAGATGGTGTCCATGTGCCTTCCCTTGAATCTGGACTGACCTGCAAGTACTTAGAACAATCAAATATGGTGGAAGACCTGCTCCAGCAAGTGTGGGCTTATTCTTTGAAAGAAATGGCAGCTTCCCCTTTCTTCCTCTGGGAGCCCTGAGGTGCTATGAAAGAAGTCCAGACTACTCTGCTGGAGACAGAGGCCATGTGAGGGAGCACTGAGTACCCAAAATGTGTGTGAAGAAGCCATCTTGGAATAGCCAACTCTGTCGAGCCTGCTGATGATTCCAAATCCAGCTGTTCTCTGAGTGTAATCCCACAAAAGGTGAGAAGGAAGAATTGTTCAGCTCAATCTATTCAACCCACAGAACTGAAAGAGGTCATGACAAGTGATTGTTGAAGCCACTAAATTTTAGGGTAGTTTGTCCAACAACAATAGATGAGCAGAACAAGGCATATATGGTGGGGAGAGAAATGATATCGTGTCAAAAGGAAACAAGAAGAGAAGGTGCAGGCTAACCTTGCCAAAACATAGTACCAAGGTCAGATAGAGCCCTTAACCCTTGAAGTTTCCTTTTTACCCACAGGATTTTAGTCTTAGATAGAGTATATTTTCTCTATTGCACAAAGCAGAGAGAGGACCCAACAAACCGACTGTCCACAGGAAACTGTGACCACCAGCTATGAATTACTTAGTCCTCGTCTCATTTGGTGCAGCAAAAATGCTTTGGAGATTTTCCCCCCCTGATATTTCCCTATAAAAGTCTAGTGTGCTCCTACAAATGCACTCATTAAAGTCTCAGGATCCAATTTACATAATTGAGGCAGTCCAGCTAATTTTAGGAAAATTACAACTTTGTGAAAAATAACTGTTATACAATAATTATGGCAAAGATGTTCTGCTTTGTGTCAGGCACAATGAAATCAGTAGGTTTAAAAATTAAGAACAAGCGCCTCTAAGCTCTCAATGTCATTTTAAAAGTGAGAGAGTGCTGTTAAGTAACAGCTTTGCATGTTAATCACAGAGCTTGGGAACATTCTCTGTTAAGATATATGATTTTCAACCTTGTTAAAAGAAATATTGAAAGAGGGAAATTGATTTTTTTTCCCAGAAAATTTGCCTGTCACACTCCAAGATAAGGTACTGTTATGTGTGTCCATTAAATAAGTTTATTATATGAAAAGTCACACTCTAAGAAAAAAAAAGTTCAGTCAGCATTGACTTCAGCTAGGATTTATACAATCTCTTAATTCAAGGAATCAAGGTTAACTGACTTGATTCTCATTAATGTACGATTGAACTAGTTATGGAATGGATAGTGTACGGAATAAGAACAAGTTTTAACTGCATTTGGAAAACTGTGTTGGTTGCCTCAGAGAGGGATTCTTAGAAATATAATACTCAGGGAAAGAGTAAGTAACTGTAGTGCTACTGTAGGAGCTAAATATTTGGCAATTAGCATGCAATATTTGGTAGAAGAAATCAGTGAAAGAATGAGAGAATTATTTTAAGTGAAAGAAAACATTTGTCCTAAAGGTTTTCAAAATTTTCCCAAGAAACACTGTGTCCCACGGAAAGGAGGCTGACTAGAAGGATTCTACTCCCTGATCAGCACCACACCATTCCTCTGACCACAGCAGCTCTGCTTTTACATGTTTTCTATATGGAGATGATCATAAGATTGCACTCAAAAACATAACTTAGGGACACCTGAGTGCCTCCGTCAGTTAAGAATCTGTCTTCAGTTCAGTCCATGGTCCCAGCTGGGAAGAAGCCCCACATCGGGCTCCCTGCTCAGCCTCTGCCCCTTCCCCACCTACTTGTGCTCTCTTCCTCTCTCAACTAAATAGATAAAATCTTTAAAAAATAAACAAAAATACATACATACATACATACATACATACGTACGTACATACACACACACATAACTTAAATAAAATGCCTTCTGTGAGTTACCTCACAAGTTGACCCTGAAGTGATGCCTAAAAAACATAAGTCATATGGTGGCAAAGACAGTGAAAGGAGGAAAACCAAGAAAATAAACAGGTTAATACTTTGTGCAACAGGGATTCAGTCTTCCTGGTGACCCGGGAGAGATGATGTAGGACACATCACTTACCAATTCACTTCACAATGGTGAAAAAAGCTGAGGTATTTATTTACTGAATTTCTTTGATCATGATTAACGGCTGCTCTCAAGGACATTGATTTCCAAAAAATTTGGATCGCAGTATACACAGCCCACGATTTTACCTTTAACCTTTCTCCTTTCTATTCCCTTTGCCACATCTCAAAGAGCATCCCTACACATAGGCTCATTAAAAAAGAAAAAAAGTCATTATCTAGAACACATGCTCAATGTTCTCAAAGATCTCACATTCCACAAGGAAAAATTTTAGAGGTTCAAAGGTTTCAGCTCTTTTCTGTGGTCTCTGGTTAAAAAATAAAAAGTGAGGTAAAGAAAAAGGAAAAACTGGGCGCCTGGGTGGCTCAGTGGGTTAAGCCGCTGCCTTCGGCTCAGGTCATGATCTCAGAGTCCTGGGATCGAGTCCCGCATCGGGCTCTCTGCTCAGCGGGGAGCCTGCTTCCCTCTCTCTCTCTCTGGCTGCCTCTCCATCTACTTGTGATTTCTCTCTGTCAAATTAATAAATAAAATCTTTAAAAAAAAAAAAAAGGAAAAACAGAAAGGATATATTTAATGATCACCTCTTCTATGATTTAGAATTCTAATATATTTCAACTTCAATATTTTATTTTAAAATTCACTGATGGACACAACCATTTAGAACTTATTCAGATCCATTCATTAATAACACTTGAATATTATGGGACACATGGCTGGTTGAGTAAGTTATTTCATGTTATAATTTGGACACTTGGTATTTTATTATTTAGTAAATTGTTCAGTTTTAAAAGACTGATAAATATCTAGGTGTTATTAATCATCCTCTTTTTTATTTTTGTAGTAATTATCATGGATTGTTTATACCTACACTGAAATGCAGTGTATTTTTCAGACAAATTCAATAAGGTAGGAGAAGGAAGCTACTAAATTAGCCAGATAATTGGATTTTTCTTTCCATTTCCAATATCGTAGGCATAGACATACTTCTTGTTGATGATCACATGGGTAGAGATGAAGTGGTCAATTTCATCACCAGTTGAAACATTTACAGACTTCAAATGCACTGGCATAACCCGGCTGCTCTTCTGCTAACCATATCAAAAGATTAAATGTGATCCTCAGTTTATAATTTGCCAAAACACAATGGCATTTAAACTTTTTCCCAAGCTTACTCTCTCAAAATAAAACAAATATTCAGCTACCTTTTCTTATTGGGAGGATTAATCAGTTAATATTACTACAGAAGGTGCTATTCAATAGAATCACCAATTTGGAATTAAAGGAAAACAGTACTGCATCTTAGCATGGGATATTACCATTTGAATTCAACTAAGTAGTACATTTCAAATCTTCCAAAACAGGAGAATTTTAAATGTGACAAGCAGAGAAGGGACCAAAAGAGTGTCACCAAGCCATTTTCCCAAGTAAGGACATACATACAAAAAACAAACTTATTATCATACTTCATATTCTTCAACTTATAAAAGAAAGGCCATTTTATTTTATTTTTCCTCTCCCATATATTTCATCTGTTTTGTTTATCAAATTCCGCATATGAGTGAAATCATATGGTATTTGTCTTTCTCTGACTGACTGATGTTGCTTAGCATAATACTCTAGCTTCATCCATGTTGTTACAAATGGCAAGATTTCATTCTTCTTGATGGCTGACTAATATTCCATTACACACACACACACACACACACACACACACATATAAACACATTCCTTTTTAGATAGATGATAGATAAATAGATAGATAGATGATAGATAAATACACTACATCTTCTTTATTCACTCATTAATTAATGGACACATAGGCTCTTTCCATAATTTGGCTATTATTGATTTTGGCTATTCATATCAAGGTACATGTACTCCTCTGAATCTGTAGTTTTGTATCCTTTGGGTAAATACTTAGTAGTGCAATTGCAGGGTCATAAGGTAGTTCTATTTTTAACTTTTTGAGGAACCTCCATCTATCTTCCACAGTGGCTGCACCAGTTTGGATTCCCACCAATAGTGTAAGAGTTTTCCACTCTACCACATCCTCACCAACATCTGTTGTTTCTGTTAATTTTAGCCATTCTGACAGGTGTGAAATCATACCTCATTGTGGTTTTGATTTGCATTTCCCGGAAGATGAGTGACGTTGAGCATCTTTTTATGTGTCTGTTGGCCATCTAGATGTCTTCTTTGGAAAAATATCTGTTCATGTCTTCTGTCCATTTCTTAACTAGATTATTTGTTTTTTGGTTGTTGAGTTTGATAAATTCTTTATAGATTTTGGATACTAACACTTTTTTGAATATGTCATTTGCAAGTTCCTTCCACTCTACAGGTTGCCTTTTAGTTTTGATTGACTTCTTCACTGTACAGAAGCTTTTTATCTTGAGAGTTTGTTTTTGCTTTTGTTTTCCTTGCAACGGGTGATGTTTCTAGTAAGAAGGTGCTATGGCCAAGGTCAGAGAGGTTGCTGACTGTGTTCTCCTCCAGGATTTTGATGGTTTCATGTCTCACATTAAGGTCTTTCATCCATTTTTAATTTATTTTTATATGTGGTGTAAGAAAGTAGTCCAGTCTCATTCTTCTGTGGCTGTTCAATTTTCCCAACACCACTTGTTGAAGAGACTGTCCTTTTTCCATTGGATAGTCTTTCCTGCCTTGTCAAACATTAGTTCACCACATAGTTGTGGGTCCATTTCTAGGTTTTCTATTCTGTTCCACTGATCTATGTGCCTATGTCTATGCCAGTGCCATACTATCTTCATGACTACAGCTTTGTAATATAGCTTTAAGCCCAGAATCATGATGCCTCCAGCTTTGCTTTTTTCAAGGTTTCTTTGGTTATTAGAGGTCTTTTGTGGTTCCAGACAAATTTTAGGATTATTTAGTCTAGCTCTGTGAAAAAAATGCTGTTGGTATTTTGATCAGGATTACATTAAGTGTGTAGCTTGCTTTGGGTAGTACAGACATTTTAACAATGTTTGTTCTTCCAATCCATAAGCATGGAATGCTTTTCCATTTCTTTGTGTCCTCTTCAATTTCTTTCATAAGTGTTTTACAGTTTTCAGAGTATGGATTTCCTACTTGTTTGGTTAGGTTTATTCCTTGGTATCTTACTGTTTTTCCAATTGTGAATGTGATCAATTCCTTGATTTCTTCTTCGGCTGCTTCATTATTGGTGTTATAGAAATGCAACCTATTTCTGTACATTGATTTTATATCCTCTAACTTTGATGAATTCATGTAATAGTGCTAGCAAATTTTTGGTGGAGTCTTTTGGGTTTTCTACATAGAGTATCATGTTGTCCACAAATAGTGGAAGTTTGGCTTTTTCCTTGCCAGTGTAGATGCCTTTTATTTCTTTTTGTTGTCTAATTTCTGAGGCTAAGACTTCCAGCACTATGTAAAATAGTAATGGTGAGAGTGAACATCCCTGTCTTGCTCCTGACCATAGAGGAAAAGCTCTCAGGTATTCCCCATTGAGGATGATATTACCTGTGGGTCTTTTGTGTATGGCCTTTACGATACTGAGGTATACACATCCATATCTACTTTGTTGAGGGTGTTTATCAAGAATTGATGCTATAGGGACGACTGCCTTTGGCTCAGGTCATGATCCTGGAGTCCCGGGATCGAGTCCCACATCGGGCTCCCAGCTCCACGGGGAGTCTGCTTCTCTCTCTGACCTTCTCCTCACTCATGATCTCTCTCACTGTCTCTCTCTCAAATAAGTAAATAAATAATCTTAAAAAAATTTAAAAAAAAATTTAAGAATTGATGCTATATTTTGTCAAAGGCTTTTTCTGCTTCTATTGAGAGGATCATGTGGTTTTTATTCTTTCTTTTATTAATATAGTGTATCATATTAATTGATTTATGAATACTAAACCAGCCCTGTAGCCCAGGAATAAATCCCAGTTGATCATGGGGAATAATTCTTTGAACGTACTGTTGGATTTGATTCGCTAGTATCTTGTTGAGAATTTTTGCACCCATTTCCATCATGGATACTCGCCTCTAATTCTCCTTTTTATTTTATTTATTTATTTATTTATTTATCTTTTAAAGATTTTATTTATTTATTTGAGAGAGAGACAGTGAGAGAGAGCATGAGCGAGGAGGTCAGAGAGCGAAGCAGACTCCCCATGGAGCTGGGAGCCCGATGTGGGACTCGATCCTGGGACTCCGGGATCATGACCTGAGCCGAAGGCAGTCATCCAACCAACTGAGCCACCCAGGCGTCCCTTTTTAGTGGGGTCTTCATCTGGTTTTAGAATCAAGATAATGTGGACTTCATAGAATGAGTTTGGAAGTTTCCCTTCCAGTTCTGTTTTTTAGAACAGATTGAGAAGAATAGGTATTAACTCTTCTTTAAATGTCTAGTAGACCTCAGAGAACAGAATTCAGTTTTTAAAAACATAAGGAAGATGTGGGACAAAAGTTGGTGGGTACATGCAGGTGGGCAGCAAAGGTCAGGCTGATCACTCTCTTGTGGTCAGTTACAGGTGGGGTCTTGCTGGCTCATGGCAGTCCTTATTGATTGAGCAGGTTATTTCTTTGCTGATCAGAGGATGCTTTGCCCACCTGGTCTTTTGCCTGGATTAAGAGATAAGCTGAAAAGAAGAACCTAATCAATCAGAAAGTACAGACTGAGGTCAAAAAGGAGGTAGCCGATGTCCTCTTTCATCATAAATAGTAGCCGACTTCTTCCCCAAATCAGGGTACTTCTACGGCATTTTGATCTGCCTCCTCTGCCAGGGGGCCTTAACCAGGAAGCATATTAGAACCACCATGATGAACTTTTTCTAAAGCTTCAATTGAAACTCCCTTGTTGGTGGAAACTGTGCTTCTGTGTCAAAGGCCATTCAAGTTATTAAACCATAATAAAATGTCTGAACACCATGTGCTGCAGAATGTCTTCTTGCTTGTGAGAGGTCAAAATTTTTTTCTCTTCAGGCTTTCATCTACTTTACTCAAAGTCCACCTACTTAAGTGTTGATCTCTTAAAAACAGCCTCACAGAAATAATGGAATAATGTTTAACCAGATCTCTGGGCACTGTGGCACAATCAGGTTTTCCACATGAAACTAACCATCACACTTAGAGTAAAACAGTTATTTGTTGGTTGTCTGGAATGCAAATGTAAAAAATAATAATAAAAATAAATAAATAAATATTTCATAGAATTCCCCTGGAAAGACATCTGGTCCTGGACTTCTGTTTGTTGGGAGAAAAAGGCCATTTTAATACCAACAAAGCACCAAAGACAATCTCAAAATGAAGAATTGCTTTCTCGTGAAAGGATATTTGAAAGAATGTCACCAAAACTAATCATCTTCCAAGTTTAAAACCATGAGTGTAGAGCAAACACTTGATTTGAGTTTTCAAACCCATTTTCCCCTTGAACATAGCAAATACACTAATTTTGTGGGTGGGGACATTCTCATGAACTTCCCAGGGTATAGTCAAGAATACTAAGCTTATGAAATACCTATTTGATTAAGCCATTCTAAGTTGATTTTATTGCTGCCAAAAGCCAAACATAATCCTCAGTGACATATAATATCTCTTTCACTTGAAGATAATGAATTTTAGTTTGATGCTGTGCTTATTTAGAACCATTATTATTCAGAGAAGCCAAGCTGCAATGGAAACTGAAGATACATATAGATATAGGTATTTTAACAACTACAGATAGATATCTGTATCTATCTATTTCATCTATCTACATATAGGTTAAAATATCTATCTTTAAATAGATGAAGATAACTTTATCTAGATAGATAGATGCCTTATTGTATTTTTAAATTTTTATTTAAATTCAATTAATTCACATATAATGTATTTTTGGCTTCAGAGGTAGAGGTCAGTGATTCATCAGTTTTATAGAATCAGTTTTATAGGTCAGTGCTCATTACATTATGTGCACTCCTTAATGCCCATCACCCAGTTAGATAAGTATATTTTAAAATAAAGATAAAAGATAAAAATATTTTTAAAAATATGCATTTCTAACTTCTCTGAGCCTCTATTCTCATCTTTAAAAAAGTGATATTACCTATCTTATAGTATTTCTGCAAAAATTAGATATGATAATACATGCAAAACAGCACAATGCTTAGATGTAACTGTTCAATATATGATAGCAATTATTGTTGTTGTTTTATTAGCCATTATTACAAAAGAATAGAGGTTTTGGAGCAAATTGCATATTAAATGATAATGAAATTTACCCATTTATAAGTACTCCTCAATGGTAGAGAATTAATACTATCCTTGGTAAAAAAAAATTTTTTTAAATATTTTACTTATTTACTTGAGAGAGCGAGCACACAGAGTGAGAGGGAGAAGGAGACCCCCAGTGAACAGGGAGCCCAACGCAGGGCTCAGTCCCAGGACCATGTGATTATGACCTGAGCCAAAGGTAGACACTTAACAAACTGATCCACCTAGGTGGGCCCAAAAAACCCCAAAAAGCAAACAAACAAAAATGGTTCATAAAATATTATCTGACAGAAATGTAGACAGTAGCTTCCCTTTAATTACGTTAGATTCACATTTTCCTTGTTCTTTGACAATTTACCTAACCCATGACCACACCACTTCTTATCCCTCCAAAACTCTAAGGTGAAAAGTCTAAAACAACAGACCTCATCAAAGGATAATAGAAAGACTATCTAATCCTGACATGCTTAGACTGACCCAAATTTCAGGAAGTCCATAAGAATATAAAACTGTGGGCACAGTTTTATGCATAAGTTCATTTAGATGGTCTACAATTCTCAGACACTAAGAACCACTGATCCTGTCCCACTGTGATTTTATAATTGAAGGAATAGAACAAAAGATCTGAGTAACTTGCTCAAGGTCATTCACTAAGCTAGTGATAGAACTAAAGATCCTTGTCCTTGGTCCTTGATAAACTGGGCAGAGATCCTGGTGACATTAGGCAGAGAACAGTCAAGGAAAGCATGTCAGCCCAACAGAAACAGACCTTGTCAAAGTTGCTGGACAGTATGGTGGTTCTTCGTCTTTGTCCATGTCCGAGAATGGTCAACACTAAGTCAGATTTCAATTCCACTACTCATTGGTTGACTGAACTTGGTCATGTCACTTAACTTTCATGAGCCTTGTTGCCTCACCTGTAACACAGATATAGGAACTGCTCATAGTCAGAATTTGGTGAGGAATCAATGAGATAATATGTATACAGCCACTAAAACAATGCTTGGTAATAATAAATGGAAGTTATTACTGTGGTTGTTCTATACTATTTTCCTTTACTATAAATCTCTTTTGCCGCAGCCAATTCAGCTCCTCCATATTCCTTCTATTCTTTCCTCCTATTAACATCTAATTCAGAGATATAGTTCAATGAATATTTGCACAACAATGTTTAAAAGATTGAAACTCTCTTGAACATCTGTTTTTAACTCCCAAGCAAAGCCCCAAGCCACAGCATGAAGTCCAGTGATAGAACTTTAGCTCCAGCAGTCTGCAGCCATCCAGAAAAAATTAATTTTCTTATTTTCCCATGGATGAGAGGAATCCCTAAGCTACCCTTCAAGAAATCATACTCATGGGTGGACACTTTCTCCTACTACTTGTGAAGGGACTGTGCACCCACTGACAAGTGGAAAGAAGCAGAGTATCCCCGGCCAAAAGCCTTTTCCTGAAACCCCCCAGGAAAGCAGGAAGCATCTGAGCCAGGCTGATGAAGTCCATGCAACAGCAGACGTGACCCACATACCTGAATCCTCCTCGGCCTAAATGATTCATTACCACAGTAAAACAGCAATTCCCTCCGCTGACACGGAATACTGTAGCTATTTGCTCATTGGAAAATATTACCATCTCAAAGAAATAGCAGATGATTTGTCCTCCATATGCTTGACATTTCTGCTCAGTTTGTCTACAAACTAAGATCTCTGTTAGTTTTAACAATTCCAACCATATTTATTTTAATCATTTTTTTGCAAATTAATTTTTATCTGCCTTTTATCATTCAAATTTGACTGACTGCTGGTATTGGGACAAAACAGAGTAACGTATTTCTTACTCGCTCTTTGGTTTCAGAGTGCATCCTATCTGATGCAAAGGTATTCTTCACTCAATAATTCAGTGAAGAGTATGCAAAAGCCATATGAATTATACAATAGTTCCTAAAAATGAGTTAGTAGCAGATTATCAGCTCCTTTTTTAAAAAATTCTTATTATGTATGCGGTGTGTTGTTACTGACATTAATCCATCTCAGTTCATGGGGCACAAGTTGATACAACCTTGTAACATATGGTTTTAGGCCTCTATAGATAACTTACCTCTTGCAGATGCTTTTTGAATACAACTAGAGTCACAAGATAAGGGGCAGATGGAAGAGATGGGGGTTTGCTAAGAACTCATTCTGGATAAAGTATGAACAGAACTAAAGTGCTATAGTCAGATACAAATCCTCATGTTTACCCCTTGAGCACTAAACTGTTTGATTTCCTGTCTATCCAGGGTTGATTAGTGTTAGGAGACTTTGGGGGAATAATTCAACTGCCAGCTTCAAATGCCTGGCTTACCTGACTAGTGTTTCACTAGCACTGCTGCCCTTGTGGGAAAAAATGAGCCTTATGCTCCCCCTCCGGGTAGAAATTTTCAGAAAGTACTGGCAAGAGGAAAACCCCAAATCGGCATTATCCAAAGTATTATCTACCTTTAAAAGAGACTGTGGATGGCACAGACTATGACCTTCAAAATGAATTATCTGCTGCTTATCACCTGAGCCTGATATATGGGGTATTTTAAATAATAGGCACATTCGCATAATGATCCATCAGATATACACACGCGCACTAATTTTCTCATTAAAGTACCATCACTAGGAAAGAAAAGCATGATCTATTGGTGCAAACATAAATGCTCTGTTCTCTGGCAATCTCTTAACCAGATGTGGTAAGCGATGCTCACAGCCCTGAGTCCCTGCAATTCCACTACTTTCTTAAGTTTAAAGGTGGCCAGGACTTCATAAGGTTTGAAAAAATAAATCACCTCTGATGGGCATTTCTCCAACCTCTCTATAACGCCCTCCATCTAGCGTCTGTCTCCCGCAGCAGAAGAACCAGCCTTCACTCACGTGCTGCAAATGCCTCCCGAGACCTCCCATGTCATCCCCGCTGTTGGTACTGTCAATAGCTTCTTCCTACATCTCAACCTACACAAAGGATTCACATTTCCCAGGCCCCTGACCTAAAACCCTTTACCTCTCACCTCCACACTCCCCTGCACTGCCACCCTCCAGTGATGCTCAGTCCAAGTGCTTGTGCCATGTTATGCCTTAGTGCCCATGCATGTGTTACTTGCTCCCCTAATGCCTTTCCCAGCAAGGTCCATCCATTTTTCTAGGAGTTCTTTTTTCAAAAAATTTATTTAAGTAATCTCCACATCCAAAGTGGGGCTCAGACTCATGACCCCAATATCAAGAGTCACATGCTCTTCTCACTGAGCCAGCAAGGTGTCCAAAGGTCCACGCATTTTTAAAGCTGCATCTGAAGCATCCCCTCTCCTGTGAAGACTTCATTTTCCTACCACATGCTTCCCCTCTGGCTCAGTGCACCTAGGCCCACCCTTTTTGTGCCACTGCTATATGTGGCATGTCATGAGCCTGTCATGAATGCTGTGACAGAAACCACTGTCTCCCCATAAGCATGTCCTCCTTTTCTTCCTGCACAAATATGACACGTGGAATTCCGAAGAAGAGGAAAAATGTGTTATGTTGTGAAGGTGATAAATAAAGATCGAATGACATGATAAGTGAATTAATGAAGTGAATTAAAGGAAGGGGGGATGAATAACAGACATTAAGGGAATACTATTTTCCACAATGAAATTGCAATGAGATTAAATTCCATAATTAACCTTCCTTTAATTCCCAGATGTGACTCACTTCATTGTTGTGTATAGCAAATATTCCTCCTCCCTTTAGCAAACGTTTAATTTTATTTCTTTTCAGTGTTCTAAAACTCATTGTTTATGCACCACACCCAGTGCTCCACTTAGCACATGCCCTCCTTAATACCCACCACCAGGTTCACCCATCCCCCACTCCTCGCCCCTCCAAAATCCTCAGTTTCTCAGAGTCCACAGTCTCTCATGGTTTGACTCCCTCGCCGATTTCCCCCAACTCCCTTCTCCTCCCCATCTCCCAGTATCCTCCGTGTTATTCCTTATGTTCCACAAGTAAGTGAAACCATATGATACTTGATTTTCTTTGCTTGACTTCCTTCACTGAGCATAATCTCTTCCAGTCCCATCCATATTGATATAAAAGTTGGGTATTCATCCTTTCTGATGGAGGCATAATACTGCATTGTATATATGGACCATATTTTCTTTATCCATTCGTCCACTGAAGGACAATCTTGGTTCTTTCCACAGTTTGGCAACAGTGGCCATTGCCACTATGAACATTGGGATACAGGTGGCCCTTCTTTTCACTACATCTGTATCTTTGGGATAAATACCCAGTAGTGCAATTCCAGGGCAACAGGGTAGCTCTATTTTTAATTTCTTAAGGAATCTCCACACTGTTTACAAAGTGGCTGCACCAACTTGCATTCCCACCAACAGCATAAGAGGGTTCCCCTTTCTCCACATCCTTTCCAACACTTGTTGTTCACTGTCTTGTTGATTTTGGCCATTCTAACTGGTGTAAGGTGGTATCTCAATGTGGTTTTGATCTTAATCTCCCTGATGGCTAATGATGATGAACATGTTTTCATGTGCCTGTTAGCCATCTGTATGTCTTCGGAGAAGTGTTTGATCATGTATTCTTCCCATTTTTGGCATGATTATCTGTTTTGTGTGTGTTGAGTTTGAGGAGTTCTTCATAGATCTTGGATATCAGCCCTTTGCAGTGTCATTTGCGAATATCTTCTTCCATTCCGGTTGCTTCTTTATTTTGCTGTTTCCTTTGCTGTGCAGAAGCTTTTGACCTTGATGAAGTCCCAAAAGTTCATTTTTGCTTTGGTTTCCTTTGCCTTTGGAGACATATCTTGAAAGAAGTTGCTGTGGCCAATGTCAAAGAGGTTACTTCCTATGTTCTCCTGTAGGATTTTGATAGATTCCTGCCTCACATTGAGGTCTTTTATCCATTTAGAGTTTATCTTTGTGTTCTTTAAAATATAACTGGTGGTAATTCATGCCGATTCTTTTCATTAGAACTTCTTTCGCAGCACCCAAGGAAAGATTATTTTTTGCTTTGAAATTTTTGTTGGTGTTAGGTTTTAAGTGTTAGACTTCTTACAGGAAATACATTGTTGAGGTCTCATTGGTCTATTTTCTGGAATGGTTTAAATATCTTTCCTATAATGACAATGAATTTCTCTATGACCTTGTTTGGGAGTGCCATCTTCTGAGAGGTTTTTTAATCTCCTCCTCTAACTTTTAGGGTTAGTAGTCTATTCTGATTTTTGACCCTACCTTGAATCAAGCTTGAGAGATTTTATCCTAGAAATTCATCAAATGTATATAGACTTTCAAATTTATTAACAAATAGTGAGTATGTATATATAGAAAATCAGAATTAAATTTTTAATTTCCTGGTTATTTACAATGACAGACTGTGATGATACTCCATGGTGGATATTTTTGTTTTCTCATTCTTCATTTTTTTTTTTTAATTTATTTTATCTCCTCTCCATTCTGGCCACAATGATAATCTTTTAGTCCCAGGACTTTGTACTGGCTCTTCCAGCTTCCCCTTTACCTACTTAGCTCTGTGATGGTCTCATAATAGTCCACAGTATGGATGTGTCACATTTTAATGTCTTTTAAATTCTCTTACTAGTGCATTTCAGATTATTTACGGGGTTTGCTTGGTTGGTTTGGTTTGTCTTTTTTTTCTGCCCCTTTCAAACAATGCTGCAATTCCCGAAAGTGGGGAAACAATACTAGCAACATACAATACCATCTGGTGTCCCACCTCATTGCCAGGACTCAAACCCATCCAAACTTTTCATTTTACTATTTTGATGATCTAAAAATGGCTTCTTATTGTTTAGTTCTGGTTTGCAACAGGCTTAAATTATATTTTCTTGTGCTTACATTACATTTCCTCATTTTCTTTTTTATGAATTGTGTATTCATATTGTTTTTTTTTTAGTTGTCTGAAGAGATTACCTGGACATGAGAAATACTAGCTTCTTGTCTGTTATAAATATTGCAAATACTTTCCCCAGCCTACAAATTGTCTCAGTTCTTTGTTAATTTTGTTATTTTTCCATTAGGAAAAATTTTATTCAAATGCAGACAAATCTGCCAATCCTCTTCTATATATTTCCGGGTTTCCCATCTCATTTACAATCTCTCTCTCACTCTAAGGTTATATAAACATTTTCCTAAACTTTTTATTGTTTTTATTATTTTGCTTTTGGCACTTGGATGTTTAATTGATCTGGAATGTACTTTAAATAAGCTATGAGGTAGAAATCCAACATTATTCTTCCAGATAGGTATCTAATTATTTATCACCATTTATTATTTCAACATCATTTTACTACTGAATTTAAAAGGCATCCTTTTAATATATTAAGGCCTCATTATGCTTAGATCTATTCCCAGACTCTCTTCTGTTCTTACTCCACTCTCATACCATTTTGATTTTAGGAAATTTTGCAAAGAATTAATGTGTTTTACTTTGCACATTTATTCTTTCATGTGAACTTTAGTTTTTTTTTTCTCTTTGAAAAAAAAATTGAGATTCTGAAAGAAACTGCATTAACTGTGTAATTTAAGAATAATTTATGATTTTACCATATTTACTTTCCTATCTGGGAGTCTCCCCAAGATTTCTTTTTATACAGAATCAAAAATACTTTAAAATATATAATTACATCAAACATGTTGTTTTATAACTTGCTTTTTTTCTTTAAACAATGTATTATTAATATTTTTCATGTCAGTGGATACTTTTAAACAGTTATGCAAGTTTCAGGATATTAAAGTATCAGGATACATTCTCACCGATATGATATAAAAGACTGTTGAATCTCTTAAGTTTTCATTTTGTTATTTTAACTAGCATTATATTTTCTTATTATTATAGCTAACTATGATTTATTTTCATAATAGCAAGCAATTCACGTTCCACACAGAAGCCATGAAAAGCACAGAAAATCCCAATGGGCAAAAAATTCTCTGAAGTTTAGTTTTAAGTCTATCTTCTACAAACGATTGTATAATGAGGATCTGTTGGATGTCTTTTTAGTGGTTTTTTCTTTTCCTTTCTCTTTCTTCTTATATGTGTAGAGAGTTATAAAAACAGTATCAAATGTCATACACATCCTAACTTCTTTTTTCTTGCCATTATATTGTAAATGTATTAATCTGTTTTCCATTTGATTTTTATGTGTTTTAATGTTCATATCTCATGTGCCTCCCCAAATCCTTTCAGCCCCAACTGTCCCCTCACACTATGGCCCCACTCAGGCTCCGTCACTGCGTTTGTGAGTCAATCTATGGAGACCAACCAGCCACATAGTTAGAGTCTCTGGTTCCCCTCACCATTTCCAAATCTGATGAACCGCACCCAGTATGTGGGATGTGGCATCCCTACTGAGTGAAGAAAGAGCCAGGGATATAACCCAGAAGTTTGAAGGAGTTAACTCCCTGAGGGTTCATGAACTTGGATGATGGGGTAAACAAGAGACTGATTAATGATGAAGTCAAGAGAGAAATTCTCCCGCAATTCTGAGGGCAAGTCAGGGCCAGGCTGTACATCATTTTGCATTTGCTACTTATCCTTTGCTTCACTCCTTTTTGCTTCATGCTTGCTACCCTGGAAGCACGCCTTCTAAAGTATTAGCGTGTTAACATGCTCTCAGGATCTCCTTTCTATGGACCCCAGGCTAAGTCCTGCTGGGTATTATATCATAAGGGTATGATAAATTAGTAATTAACTTCCCACTGATACACATTTAAATGTTTTCAAATATTCCTTATTACAAATCAGGGCTGGTATAACCCATCCTTTCATAAATATATTTGCACGTACCTCTGATTTTTTTTTAAGATTTTATTTATTTATTTGACAGAGGGAAGAGAGATCACAAGTAGGCAGAGTAGCAGGCAGAGAGAGGAGGGGAGGCAGGGGCCCGCTGAGCAGAGAGCCCGATGCGGGACTCAATCCCAGTACCCTGAGATCATAACCTGGGCTGAAAGCAGAGATTTAACCCACTGAGCCACCCAGGCGCCCTTCTGATTATTTTCTTAGGATAAAGTCATTTATGTAGAAATTCTGGAAAGTGGTAGAAACATTTTTAAGGGTAAAGAAACTTTTTTTAAAATTTTATTTTATTTTAATTTTTTTAATAAACATATAATATATTTTTATCCCCAGGGGTACAGGTCTGTGAATCGCCAGGTTTACACACTTCACAGCACTCACCATAGCACATACCCTCCCCAATGTCCATAACCCCACCCCCCTCTCCCCAGCAACCCTCAGTTTGTTTTGTGAGATTAAGAGTCACTTATGGTTTGTCTCCCTCCCGATCCCATCTTGTTTCATTTATTCTTCTCCTACCCCCCATGTTGCATCTCCACTTCCTCATATCAGAGAGATGATATGATAGTTGTCTTTCTCTGATTGACTTATTTTGCTCAGCATGATAAGGGTAAAGAAACTTTTTAACAAATCACATTGAAGTCCTTTACCTCCAGACTGTATGAGTCAGCAAAGAAATTAGCTGGGAATTGCTGCATACACAATTTGAAATGGGAATCTTTTTCAGTTTAATATGTTAAAACTTAGAAACTATGTTGGATAAGGAGTCAGCTCTGAGAAGAGATTTTTTTAGCCCCTGCCCCATTAAGAAAAAGGTAGTGACTTCTAAAGTCTGTAAGAGTCTCCAATATGTTCAGTGGGGTTTCTTCATTTTCCAGATAGTTCATATCCTATAGGCACAGGAATACTTTCTTCTTTCAGGAATCCCGGTTTTTTTAAGCATGTAGTTTTTGCTTATGTACTTGTTTCATTTATATCTCTGAATCCTTTGAGGATACTTTTGGAAAACAAGAGCAAATAGGTTTTGCTTCTTTCTAGTACACTCTGAAAAATCTTAGACGTTACCCTCCCTAATTAATGAAAATATATGTATGGTATTATAGCTCATTATTTCTCTATAGTTCATTCTAAGTTGGCACAGAGTGATTAAAAGGGTTAGGCTCCCAAGTTATGCTCCAAGAAGTTACGCTCCCAGCATTGCCCCTGATAAACTAAATAAATAATATGCATGTTCAATTTGGTGCCATTCTGCTATGTATTTTTCTCAGATGACAATTACTAAAAGTATCAATATGCCAGAAGGGTGTGTGAACTTTGGGAAGCTAAAGTTGAGTATATTTGAAAATAAGAAGCCATTCCTCTAACTCCAGCCCTTTTTCATGTGTTTACAAGACTTCAGGTTCTTTTTTTTTTTTTTTTAAGATTTTATTTATTTGTCAAAGAGACAGGGAGAGGAAGCATAAGCAGGGGGAATAGCAGGCAGAGGGAGAAGCAGACTCCCTGTTGAGGAGAGAGCCCAAGGCAGTGCGCAATCCCAAGACCCTGAAATCATGATCTGAGCCAAAGGCAGACACTTAACTGACAGAGCCCCCCAAGCATCACTCAAGATTTCAAATTCTGTGACCAGCATCCTCCACCTTGCGGCAATAGGAGAGAAATTTTTAAAACGTTTTTGATCAGAATATTTGTTTTAGCTTTGAGTTCAAAACTGGAGAGACCTGCCTCAAAGAACTGCAACTAGGACCTAACTTATGTACCCCAAGTACCACTTCCTGGCCATAAGCTGGGCCAAATGTTTGTGTTCAAATTCTGGCTCCACCACTATGCAACTGTGATAAATTGCCTAGCGTTGCTATTTTTTTTCATCTTCTCGTCATTAAAATTGGAAAAACAGCCATATCTCTTTCATTGGATTATTATAAGAATTGAATGTGCTAAAGTGTTAATACATGTGACCTAGAAGAGTTCCTGGCATACAGTATGCATCAGTAAAATAAAGTAACAGCAAAAATTATTAATCTCTTTATACCTAATATCATATTGACTATCCAGATAACAACCGACTTAAATGATGTGACCCTGTACTTCCTCACATACTTCAAAACGCTCCTACTTAAAGAAATGTGAGAGAAAAAAAATGAATACTATTTCAGTACCTAATATGTTCCAAACACCCTGCTATTACTCATAGGTCCCCCTAAGGCTTATTAATTTAGAATGTCCCACATGGTACCATATTATCATATCCCAATTATTAAAATGTACCCATATTCCATATTACTTCATTTTTGGCATTTAAAAAACTGAAAGGACTTTTATAATTGTGGTCTTCAAATCCCTTGTAATTTTAATTTTCCAGTTTTTAAATTTATAACTTGAAGAAAAAAATATTTTAAATCTCAAACACCTTAAAAGGCCCTTACAAATCTTATAGGTTGTAGGCACTCTACCTATAGTATCTAATGGATGATTTGGCCCTTTTACACCTTAAATCTTTACCATCAAAATAAAAATTTCTGTTTTGTTGATGAGAGCTTAGGAAGGAATCTTCCCCAATGTCACCTTGGAAAAGCATTAAACCCAGAGCTGGCCAAGATCAAAAGCACTCGACCTCCATATTCCCACCTCCATCAGCTCAGTGGGTCCCTTAAAGTAAACAAACAGGCTTCAGGGTTCTTCCTCCCCAAGAATGCAGTACTCTGAATCAGAACTCTCCAGTTCCACTGTCTCTCTGGCAGAAAGCCCAGATTTCTGGAGCTTCATTTACTCTCTTGTCAGGCTACCCATCAAGAATTAAAGCCCCGTGACTTCATGTGGTTGAAACCCAAAACTCTTAACATTTCATTTTATCTGTAGTTTAAGCACCCTTTTGTTTCTGTTCTTATCAGTTAGATATGTGTTTTATATCTTGTCCTTTAAGTTTTAAATCCCTTTTCCTTCTTGGTATCTTTTCTAGCTACTGGCGAGCCTGACAGTGAGAAATAGCCTCTTCTCTGAGCAGTCTGAGACAAATTCTGAAATCTGAGTCTATGGCCCGGAAATTGTACAGATAAAAGTCATGTGTTATCAGTATCAAAATACATCCTGGTGAAATGTGTGGCACCTTCATTTTGGTTCTCTGCCAACTTTTTCAAACGTACTAAAATTCCCAGCTCCATAAAAGTTTGAACCTGGAAAGAATATTTATGTTCTATGTACACAGAGGCTCTGGGTGGTCCATAAATTCATAGCTGCAACCTGGTCTTAGCCATCAGAAATGTCAGATAGGTCTAGGCATATAACAACAACACATGTTTACTACAGATTTCATAATGCCACATATAATTTGAAGTATTTTGCATGTACTAATTCATTTTTCCTCTCAACACATCTAGGCAATCTAATCTCCATAGGAGACAGGAAACTGAGCACAGAGAGATAAAGTAGGTCACCTAATGTCACAAAGCTAAAAAGTGGTAAAGCAGAAACTTGAACCCAGGAAGTCCCGCACAGTACCCACAGCCTTAACTACTAGTTAGATGGTGCCTGCCCCATCTAAGAGAAGGGGAATTTGAAGAGAGTACCTGTGTGAAAGAGATGCTGATATGCTGGAGAGGAAAGCAGAAGAAAGCCTTCTTTCTTTCTTTCTTTCTTTTTTTTTTTTTCCTGCCACCTGTGTCTGTGGACTCATTTATGAGCCTATAGCTATAGCTGTAGGAATCTTTTCCTGGAGGATTCTGTGTCACTCTGGGGACAAACTGTTGTGTTTAAAGGCAGACACAGAGATACAGATGGAGATATGACTACACTTGGTGGCAAGAAAAAATGACATTTGGTGGCATATGGAGCACTAGAACAAAGAAATCCTTTATAGAGATGCTGGTATTTTCACAAATATAGCATTAGCAATGGCAAATATATAGCAAATATATCATTAGGTATACTCAAGTACTTGACTCTCCATAGAAAGCATCAAATTTGGGCGTCCAAGCAAAAGAATAAAACTAAATTTCCCATTCTACTTAGAGTCCATCGTTGACAGACTGATGTCAGTAAAATGTAAACCATGAGTTGAACAGGAGATGTCATGTGAGCAGTTTGTCTGAGTCATGTGGGCCTGAGTCAGTGAATTTTAGATTATTATTTCTATGTAATCCATCTGTAAGCAGAGGATTGGGAAACTCAGAACACTAATAAATAGATTTAATTCTACCATACAACTGGGAACAGTTTTACCAGGACAAATTATAAATGTATAACATGAGCACACAATATTAAAAAGGAACTAAAATAAAGATTTAGAAATAAGGATAATAGAAAGGCATTTTCTATAAGGATAATGGAAAGGCATTTTCATATGTTTCCATATTTTATTGCTGTTTTACCTCTAATAAGTATTATACAAATAAATATAGATGCAAAAATTCTCAACAAAATAACTACCAAGATAAATTCAACAGCACACTAACAGAATTGTATACCACGATCAAGTACAATTCATCCCTGGAATATAAGGATAGCTCAACATAAGTAAATCAATAATTGTGATATGTCATTAATAGAATAAAAGATAAAAATCATATGATAATCTCAATAGATGGAGGAAAAGCTTGACAAAATTCAATATACTTTTAAGATAAAACCTCTCAATAAACTGAGTATGAAAGAGCATACCTCCATATAATAAAAGTCATATACGTCAAGCCCACAGAAAACATCATTCTCAACAGTGAAAGGCTGAAAGCTTTCTCTCTAAGATCAAGAATAGGAAATGATGCCCATTTCATCAGTCTCATTCAACATAGTCCTAGAAACCCTAGCCAGAGCAGTCAGGCAAAAAGAGAAATCAAAGTCATCCATATCAGCAAGGAAGAAGTAAATATACAGAAATATAATGTATATATACAGAAATATATATAATATATATTGTATATATATACATATGAAATATAATGTAAGTGCACAGAAAACATGATCTTATATATGGAAGACCCTGGGGTGCCTGGGTGGCTCTGTTGGTTAAGATTCCGACTCTTGGTTTCAGCTCAGGTCAGGATCACTGAGTCATGGGATCAAGCCTTTTGCTGGGGCTGCTTGTCTGCTTGTAGTTGAATGCATGTCTACACATAGTCTGCTTGTCCCTCCCCTCTCCTCACCCTCTTCCTCTTCCTCCCCCTCTGTTCCTCCACTCTTTCCCCAAAATAAATAAATAAATCTTAATTTTAAAAAAAATTGATTGTTTCAGGTGTGAGAGAAGCGGGGGGAATGGGTGAAGATGGTCCAAAAGCACAAACTTCCTGTTACAAGATGAATAAGTTATGCAGATCTTATATGCAGTATGCAGATTTCTATTAATATAATACTGCACTGTACATGTGAAAGTTGTTGAGAGAGTAGATCTAGAATTTATTACCCTCTCCCTCCAAAAGTGGTCACTATGTGAGGCAACAGATATGTTATTATTATAACAATAATTCACAATATGCATATTATCAAATATTCACACTGCACACCTTAAACTTAAATAATGTTAAACCACTAAATCTCAATAAAGATGAAAAATCTTTTAAGAAAATGGAAAGGCAACCTACGGAAATGATAGAAAATGTTTGTAAACCATATATCTCATAAGGTGTTAATATCCACAATATATAAGGAAGTCATATAACTGAACAGCAAAAAAATAAATTACCTGGTTAAAACACGAGCAATGCACTTGAACAGACATTGCTCTAAGGAAGAAAAACGGATGGCCAACAAGTATTTGAAGATACTGAACATCACCAACCACAAAAGAAGTGCAAATCGAAATCACTTTGAGACATTACTGCAAACCTGCTAAGATGGCTATTATAAAAATAAAATAAAATACAAGATAACAACTAGTGGTGAGGATATGGAGAAACTGAAACCCTTGTATATGTTGTAGCTGCTATGAAAACTGGTATGGGGGCTCTTCAAAAAATTAAAAACAGAAAAACCAGGGGTGCCTGGGTGGCTCAGTTGTTAAGCGTCTGCCTTCGGCTCAGGTCATGATCCCAGGCTCCTGGGATGGAGCCCTGCATCAGGCTCCCTGCTCAGTGAGAAGCCTGCTTCTTCCTCTCTTTCTCCCCCTGCTTGTGTTCCCTCTTGTGCTGTGTCTCTTTCTGTCAAATAAATAAAAAATCTTAAAAATTAAAAAAAACAAAAATAGAACTACCATATGATCCAGCAGTTCTATTCTAGGTATATATCTATAAGAATTCAGAACAGGATGTGGAAGAAATATCTATACTCCCATGTTTTCTTGCAGTATTATTCACAATGTCCAAGATATGGAAACAACCTACATGTCCACTGATGAATAATGGATTAACTGTAAGTTTATACATATATTGAAATATTATTCAGCCCTAAAAAAAAAAAAAAGAAGAAGGAAATCTTGCCATATGAGACAACATGAATTCATCTGGAGGATTTTATGTTAAATGAAGTAAGCCAATCACGGAAGGGACAAATACTCCGTTTCCACCTACATGAAGTATCTAAATTAATCAAATTCATAGAAATAGACAGTAGAATGGTGGTTACTAGGGATGGGGGGAGTGGGGAGGGGTAAATGGTGGCCAGTTTTCAACAGATAGTCTCAGTTATGCAAGATTATAAGCTAAAGAAGTTCTAGAGAACACATATACAACACAGTACACATGAAAAATTAAGCAGATAGATCACATGTTAAGTGTTATTATCACAAAAACAAAAACTAAAACACAGGCACAAGGAAACTTTTGGAGGTGGTAAATATATTGATTACCATGACTGTAGTAATGCTTTGTGTGTGTATACACATATCCAAACTATAAAACTGCATATGTCAAATATGTGTGGGATTTTTGATATGTAAATTACACATCTATAAAGTTGTTAAATAAATTGATAAATAAATTTCCCAAGAGGAGACTAAGAAATGGATAATCTCTATTAATAATTTTCAGAAGAAAATATAAGACACAAAATATGATGAGATACAAAAGTGTATGCAAATCCAGATAGAGCACATAATTTTGGAATAAGAAAACTATCTGAAAGTTATATACCAATAAATTTAAAATATTAAAATATGCCATGAAATAGACAAAGTCCCTGAAAATATAATTTAAAAAACTGACACAAGTAGCATTAGAAAACATAAATAGCCCTGTATCCATTAAAGAAATTAATACAGCATTTTAAAATAGCATATCCAGAGGGTTTTACAGGTCAATTCTACTATTCACAGACTATATAACACTGGTATTTTTTCTTGTATTCATTTAACATACTGCTTGCAAAGTTCTGAAAATTCTTCTGAGTACTTTCCATATAACATTTTCATATAGCCTTCATTTACTTCATAACAATCCCACAAGGTTGGTGTTACAAATATACACAATTAATAGGTGGGAAGATTTAAACACAGAGAAGTTAAGCAATTTTCTAAATATCATACAATTATCAAGTGGCATATATAGGTACAAAACCAGGTAATCTAGCTCCAAAGACTGAACTCTTAACCACCAAACTACTGTCTCTTTGCTAAGGGAATCATCAAATTGCATATATAGATATACAAAAGTACAGAATAGAATTATTTATAAAGTAAAATACTGCTTACAAGCTACATTGGCAATCATAGAACAGTTAAACAAATCATGAACCATATGATAGATTACTATGCAACCATTTGGAATCTTTTTAAAAGAGGGTTTACTGAAATGGAAAAACACATAATATTATGTAAAAGAAAAGAATCAAGATATAAATTTAAAATTTTGAGTTACTTATATAAATATAAATTCATATATCCAGGGGTATAAATATTTAAAAATGAGGAAGAATATTTGCCAAAATAGTAAAATAATTATCTTTGGAGGGTAGAAATACTAATTTTTATGATTTTCTTATTTATATTTTCCTAAAATTTTCCAACTATTACCTACACATATTTTAAATTAATCATAGTCTATGGTAATCTTCCTAATGCTTTGTACTGGATAAGAAATACTTCACATTCTTTTTATCAATCTAAAATCCTCAGTTTAGCATTAATTCTACAATAAATATAGAATTAAGAACAATGTTTTATTAACTACTATCTGGAAATAGATACGTTATTTATTTTATTCATTCTAGTTTTAAACAATAAATAGACTCAAAATAAAGTCAAGTAAATGAACTACATATTTTTAAAATTATATTCTCCCATTAGTAATTCCAATGAATAGTAAGTAATTCCAATTCCAATGAAAAGAAAAGTTGGATACATTTAATGCTAAGTTTACAGACACTACTCCTCATTAAAGAACAGCTTAGTCTTGTCAACAAAATAAGTTAAGCAAATGAGACGAGCTGGCTGAACAAATATGGATCTGTGACATTTAGATGCCATCATTCCAAATTACAGACATAGGAAGAATTAAGGAAATAGATAATCAGCATCAGAACACCACAGTGATAATTGCTGTGGGCAAAACCCACTAATGGATGAGAAACTTTAAAGATAATAGAATACTTGCATGGCGTAAAAGTACCTCCCTAGAAGTACTTATTAATTATGGAGTGGTTTTAACATATGTCCATAAATTATTTGATACTCTCTCGAGAAGACAGAGCTTATTCTCCTTCCTTTGATCGTGAATTTATTGTGAACTTTGTGATTGCTTCTAATCAACAGAGTATGGAGAGGGAAAAATAATAACTTTAAAATAGAGAAACCTGGCATACACCATGTTAACCAAGTGGCATAATAAGCCATGTTTTTAAATAAAGATTTTATCCATCTATCTATCTTTTTGAGAGAGAGAGAGAGAGAGAGAGAGAGAGAGCACACGATTTGGGGGGAGAGAAGCAGATGGAGAGGGACAAGCAGATTCCATGCTGTGCACAGAGTCCAGTGAGAGGCTCAATCCCATGATCTTGAGATCATGAACTGAGCCGAAATCAAGAGCTGTATGCTTAACCGACTAAGCACCCAGGCAACCCAATCCATGTGAATATTATGTATCCTTTGATATGATAGGTTTAAAAGAGCACATGATCTCTGTGGCATTCTTGACAAATTCCATTACCCCAGCCTACTCACAAAAAACTATCAGACAAACCCATGTGGGCGGTATTTCTACAAAATACCCACCAATATTACGCAGTAGTGTCAAGCTCATGAAAAACAAGGAAAGACCTAGGAAGTGTCATAGATTGTAGAAAACCAAGGGCACAATACAACTATATGTCCTGGGTTGGATCCTCATCAGCTATAGCACATTTGTGGATATACAGGTGGAATCTGAATAAAGTTCATGGTTTAGTTGATAGTATTGTTCTGATGCTAATTTCTCAGTTTTGAAAAATGTACCATAGTTATGTAGGATGTTAACACTAGAGCAAGCTGGTGAAATTTTCTTTACATAAGAGTTTTACATAATTTTTTACATAAGAGTTTTTAGAAAATATCCTTGAACCAACAATGCAGAACATACCCCACATCTAAATAAATGGTACCTTTACACATATAGGTAACACATGCCAGAAACCTGGACCTAAAGACAACTTCAACTGCTTTATTCCTAGATTCCTGTGGATTCTATCTTCAAATATGAAAACCCTGAACTTTTCTCTGTGTCAACTGCTAGCATCACAAATTAATTCTCCATCATTCCTTGCCAAAATTACTACAATAGTCCTCTTCTGGTTCTCTATATTCTCACTTGTTCCCAGTCCATTCCCCATGTAACAACAGTTGGCATCATCTTTATAAAGCACAAATTTGTTAAGCCACAAATCTACTTAAAGCACTTTAGTGGCTCACCATGGCTCTTGATGGCGTTCACCATCTATTACATAACCTATGATTCTCTGCCTAAGCCTATCTTCCTCTCCAGTTTCACCATGGGCCACACCCTCTCTCTTTCAGAAAGCTACTGACCATAGCCTCTTCCTACCAGCTTGCACAAAACTCGCCCCTGACTTCAACATTTTTCAATGCTATTCCCTCTACATGAGTTCTCCTTTATTATCCTCCTAGCTTCCTTGCCTGGGTAACTCCATAACCTTCAGGCCTATGCTTAAGTATCACTTCATCAGTGAAGTCTTTAATGACACCCCTTCACCACTTCCTGACCGCCAAGACTAGGTGATGGCCACTTACTACTAAATACTTCAGCCAGATATGGCTTCATAGTCAAATCTCTTATATTTGTTCTGCCTCCGTTTCGTAATCTCTAAAACAGAAACCTCAAAAGCTTGGCCAAACAACAGTAACATGTATTGATCTTTTAGGATGTGCTAGGTTTTTTATCTAATCCTCACAACAGTCCTACCAGATAGTCATTGGATATTTGCTTCTCAGTCTGCAGTCCAGCTCCTTTCTTGCGATGTGAAGCATGTCTGAGTGAGCCTCACTTGACTCACATCCCCCTCGCACTCTGCACTTGAATCTCATAAATGCTTCACTTAGACCTTTCAGGGCTAAATCTGACAGGTCTCACAGATACCTGGGTTAGTTCTTTTTGAGCAGCTGGACATCATCACATCTCCACTATTTTATACTAACCACTGTAAGTGGTTCTGTGAGTTAAACCTTTCAATTTCCTTTATTTTAAGGAATATTATATTGTTCCTTGTCCCACCTCACCATGTGGCCAGCTCGCCTGACATCTTCTCCAGGGTTTCCTGTCCTATTCCACCTAGAGTGGCAGAACCGCCACCTTGGTGGTTTTAGACTCGTATCCCTCAGAGGCGCTGTCTTAACTACCTGTATTTTCTCTCACCTCTGCTCTAAAACTTTACCTACCTCTCCATTAGTTTCTTCCTTCTCCTCTGTATCCTCTATTCATAGAGAGACATTGGTCTCCGGTCTTGTATTTCTACCTCTTCTTGCCCACTTTTGCATTTCTTGAAGATCTTCTTTGCTTTCTTCTGGCATGAATCTCTTGCCTTGTCCCATTTGATCCTCTCTCTGTGTTAGTTTCTCTTGATGAACCTTGTCTTGGGACAGTCTATATGCAGCAAAAACCTGTGTTCCCTTACATTTCCCAGTTTCTGTGATAGTATGATTAGTTCTGGACTAGGTGGGAAAAAATGTGTGTGACTTCTGAGCTAAAATGATGCTTCCTTTCACCTTGTGCTTACTTGTTCTCTCTCTCTCTTTCTCTCTCTCTCTCTCCTATTCTTGTTTTACCTCCAGCTCCAGAAATCTCAGAGACCAAGTATTTCACACTGCATACTACCAAATGGAGAAGAACCATCAGAACCATATAAGATTCTGAGTAGGAAAAAAAGTCTACATTATGTCAAGTCAAAGAGATTTTTGTGTTCGCCTGCTGTATCAGTAATTATTCATTACACCAAACCATTCCCTTCTTTTGCTCTAAAATATTGTGACAAGCTTTGTTCTCTAAACCCACCCTATCCCACATTTCTCAAAAGGAACCATCTTCTCCTGCTCCCTTTTTAGCATACTGCCCATCCACCCTAAGATACTCCCTTTATTTTCCTTTATCTTTCATTTTCACCATCACGGTAATTGATCATCTGAGAAGCAAGTCCCTCTGGAACTACAGTGCCTTTGGCAGGTTCTCCAGAGAAAAACAGCCTACAATTAGAGCTTTATCAGGAGGAGCAATTCCAGAGCAGTGAGATTAAGGGTAAAGGGGAGTGAGGAAGAAAAGTAGGAAATCAATTACAAAGTGGCACACTGCTCAGCTGGCCATGGGGCCACCACAGTCCATTTCTCAGTCATGTAGGGCATCTCTAGCGAGGGTGTATGGAAGTGCATGCAACAACCAGAAGTATGAAGGGTACAGAATTTATCTGCCAGCGCATTTCTGTCTCTGTCTCTCACTGGTCAAAGTTCGCCCCACACTTTGTGGCTGTGTAAACTGACTGTTCTAGGTAGTCTTTGGGAAAGCCAGTTCTCATGGCCTGGTGTTTCGTGTTTTATCTGAGATCAAAGTGATGGAAGTTACCACATCCTCTGTGAGTCTGGTCAGTTTGTCCAAGACATTGAAGCCGTTGTGATCTCTGCCATGAAGAGACTGTGCTGGGACCTGGTTCTCACCTGGTAAGACAGCTAGTGGTATTAGGAAATGAGAAAACTAGAACTGTGGTGGGAAAGGATATCCATCTAACAACCTTAGGGCTGCATGGGGCACACGGTGTGACTTTAGCTGTGAAAGGCATCTAGTGACCTGACAGACCAGAAGCTTCTATCAGCAAGGACACAAGGGACAGGAAGTGTTGAGCAAATATGGTGAGGAAAATAAACCAGGTTTGGTACAAAGAGTATAACTCTTTGAGCCCAACTGATGTGTCAGATACTTTCTCAACTATTTATTGGTCTCTAGACATAAGAGTTGTTAAAATCTCAAAAAGCTACAGAGGGCCTTGCTATATATAAAAACCCAAATAACAATTGACAGGAAGATCAAATTGAAAAATTATAAATGACCAGTGCAAAAAAATAAAAGTACCATCAAGTAACTAAAACCCTTTAAGACCTATTTTATTCCTATGCTCGTTCATCCTTTACTGGAAACAAAACATAAGAGCCACAAAGCCAGCTGGAAAAGCTCTTCTCAAAATATATATCCTCAATGATATGCAATTCAGCAATCTTTTGCATAAGTACAAAATCTCCAATGCAAATACAGGATCATTTCAATTACCTCCTGGAGCTGGCTAACTGTTATCAACAACTTAGACATGACATTTCATTCAAAACTATTGCAGGCCATGAGTGTCAATGAGCAGGAAAGAACCAGCCAGAGACTCAGGAAGCCCCAGAGACTCAGGAAGCTCACAATTATGCCAACCGCTCCAGCCTGCAGCTGAAATGCCCTTAATGACAGTGTATTTTTAAATCCTCTCTACCCGGATGGCAGAGACAGACAGAGGAAGGGACAATCAGCCTGAGCAGTTCATTCAGCTGCCACTGTGGACCACGTCACATGCTTCTCTATAGACCAGTGTAGTGAGACATGGGGTTTACTGCTCAGACTCCTGATTTAAAAATAGAAGAAAAGGCCTGGGCCCCTGCTGGTCTCCCACTCTCACCCAGCAGGGTGGTGATTAACTGTGCTTTCTCGGAGCCATTCCCTCTTAATATCTTTATTGGCCATTTTCCATACCCATGTCTGGAGTCTTGTTATAAGATAATGTTTGCATGGGGTATGTGAGTTATTGCAAGGTCTGCCATCATAGGAGCTTAGGGCTGCATGGGGCACACGGTGTGACTTTAGCTGTGAAAGGCATCTAGTGACCTGACAGACCAGAAGCTTCTATCAG
>NC_081557.1:17624969-17717003 GCF_022355385.1 Mustela nigripes
TGTGGGTTTGATGATATTCCACTCCAGCACTGGGACCTCTGATAACACAAGATGTCTGTGTCCTCAGGGCATATTCTGATGCCATAAAGGAAAAAAGGTGCTAACCGGTCTGTGCCAATCTTGGGCTGGGAAGCAGATGCTTAGGTCCAGAAGTCTTCCCTTTCCTGAGAATGTTGATTCAAAAACCAGCTTAAAAATCTGTTTAAAAATCAGTTTAAAAATCTGCATAAAACTAGAATGTGAAGATCACTTCCTATTTTAGTATAAGTTTGGTTGTCAGGAATAAAAAAAGAAAAAAGTATTTATGAGGGAATGAAGTTATGTGACCTTGGACATGTTTCTCAGTATCTCAGTATCAATTTTCTTATTCATAAAGCAGGTTTAATAACAATTCATACCTTGCAAGATTATTATTAGGATAAGTAAGTTACTATCTATAGTGTCTACATATAGGAAGTACCGTGTAAGGGTTCAATGAGCAAATGATTGAGTATGTGAATCAAGGAGCCACTATGCCTCATCCCCATTCCAGCTGGGGAAGATCAATACCTCCATCTCCACCCTAATACCTCAATTCTTCTCACCCTCAACATTGGTCCTATCCTAATAGGGCCTTTCAGCTTTCTAAATAAAGAATCATCTTGGCCCCAGAGTTGATAGCAATTCTGTATCATGACTTGAATATGCAGTGATCTACCAGGCATTCTATTCCCTTGTACACCTAACACCTAACTTTACTTGAGACCAGGTCCACAAGATTCTCTCCTACAGGTTCAAACTTAGTATCCTGAAACACTTTTTTCCCTAATACGTAGGCATTCAGATAACCCTAATTTCAAAGCAAACTACAGACCTAGGATAAAGCTGGTAATCAATAGGTCATGACTGCACAAATGAGAGCATGTACTGACCCTGAGTTTCAATTTTCATGACTGGGCTTGTGCTTTACCATGGAGTCTAAACACCGGCCATACACAACTTTATGATAACCAACCATCCCCCACTACTTCCCATCATCACTGTCCACCCACTCCCATCCTAGATTTTATGTGGTTCATGTACTTGAGGATTTATCTACAGTCATTCTTCTGCACAGTGAGTCCAATAGAATTTCATGCTCTACCTCACCAACTTTTGTCATATTACCGAAAAGCTATCCTTAATGTTTTTATATTTGAGGGTAGAGTAATAACTGAGAGAAGACATTATTATTAGTTTTTCTTTTAAGAAGAGTTGTAAACAATTCTGTAGCTTATTTCAAGAGTCCTCTCCCTCTCTAAAGCTAAAAAATTCACTTCTTCCTTTGTGGTCAGCAGAGTCCCATGATAACATTCGAATGTCCTATTGGAAGTCAGATTGTGTCTTATTCAATGCTATATGCACAATACTGAACACATTGCTTCATACTCAAATAGTTGCTTGATTATAGTTGGATAATGAGAGAAATTACCTAACACATTTTCAAAATTTTATTTGTCTCTAAGTCTGATTTGCCAGAACAATAAATATCTTAAACCCTAGGCTTAAAAATTACTGTGTTCATTTTGTTAATCTGTGGCAATATATTAATTTAAGAATCCTACTTCCTGGTGAGCAAACACACACACACACACACACACATGCACACACACACACACACTTATTGGAGGGCAGCAGACAAAGCGTCTGGAATGAGACATACATACGTTCCCAACCCAACTTCACTACTTGTTAGCTCTATAAACTTGAAGTTATTTTATCCTTCTGTTCTTTGTTTTCTTTGTCTTTAATACAGAGGTAAAAGTAGTAACTGGCATGGGTTTAAGAGAAGATAAAAGTAGACAACAGGTTCAAAAATGATGTTGGCACAGCTGCTCATCTAAGGGCAAAAAAAAAAAAAAAAAGAAAGAAAGAAAGAAAAAAGAAAAAGAAAAGAAAAAGAGGATCTAGACACACATCTTAAACTCCCCACAAAAATTAACTCAAAATGAATCATAGACCTAAATTTAAAATTCAAAACTGTGGAATTCATGGGTGATAATAAAGGAGAAACCATAGATGGCTTTGGGTATGGCAATTACTTTTTAGCTATGATACTGAAGGCATAATACAGTCAAGAAGTAACTATTAAGCTGGACTTCACTAAATTTAAAAGTTTTGCTCTCTGATGACAATGTTCAGAGAATAAGAAAATAAACCAGGCTGGGAGAGCTTATTTGCTAAAGATATACCTGACAAACTATTATCCAAAATATACAAACAACTCTTAAAACACAATAAAAAATAACTCGAAAAATGCGTTCAAGAGGGAGGAGTCAAGATGGCGGAGAAGTAGCCGGCTGAGATACAATGGAGGAGCATCTAACATGTAATATAATATAATATATGAGATAAAACATCAGGGCTCAGGAGTTCAGCTAGATAGCTATCAAACCATTGCAAACACCCACAAGATCGAAAAGAAGGAAGAGAAGGAGAACGAAGAGAAAGAGATCGAAGAGAAGAGCAACAATTCTAGAAACAGAAAATTGACCACTTTCTGAAAGGTAGGACCTGCAGAGAAGTGAATCCAAAGCGATGGGAAGATAGACCGTGGGGGGAGGGGCTGACCCCCGGCAAGCAGCAAAGCAACAGAGCTGAAGATTAGGACTTTGAAGTCTGCTCCACTGAGGGACATCGCTCCAGAGGCTAAACCGGTTGAAGTCCATGCGGGGTCAGTATGGCCCCAGGTCCCACGGGGTCACAAAAGGATCGGGGCATCTGGGTGTGGCAGAGCTCACAGGTATTAGAACAAGGAAGCCAGCTACAGAGATGGAGCCGAGGAGTGAGGTCAAAGCTCGGGGTTACCTTGAACCGGAATCCGTAGCACAGGCCCGTGCTCTGTGAGTGGGGTCCCCACAAGATCCGGGGAGACCCCGACCTGAAAGAGCTCGGGGATCTGCAGGGTTCGGAGACTCCAGGTGGAGCTGTGTGCCAGAGACAGAGACGCTTGATCACAGGCTGGGTGAGCTTGGAGCACTGCTGGAGACCAGGGAGACGGGAGTGATTGACTGCTTTTCTCTGAGGGCACACTGAGGAGCGGGGCCCCGAGCTCTTGGCTCCTCTGGCCAGAGATTGGGAGGCCACCATTTTCATTCCCGTCCTGTCCTCTGGAACTCTACGGGAAGAGCTCAGGGAACAAAAGCTCCCAAACTCTAACCCAAGCGGATTATTTAGCCCGGCCCCTGGTTAGGGCGGTGCAATTCCGCCTCGGGCAAAGACACTCGAGAATCACTACAACAGGCCCCTTCCCCAGAAGATCAGCAAGAAATCCAGCCAAGACCAAGTCCACTTACCAAGGAGAACAGCGGAATTCCAGAGCAGGAGAAAGCAAAGCATGGAATTCATGGCTTTCTACCCATGATTCTTTAGTCTTGCAATTAATTAATTTTTTTAATTTTATTTTTTTCCTTCTGCTAAATTGTTTTTAACTTTTACCCTTTCCTCTTTTAATGTTTTTTTTAACTAGTTTATCTTAACAATACCTTTCATTTAAAAAAAAAGTGTTCAAAACACCTGGACACCATGCAAAATAAAATATACAGATGGAAGAACCTAGATGTCCATCAACAGATGAATGGATAAAGATGATGTGATACACACACACACACACACACACACACACACACACACACACAATGGAATACTATGCAGCCATCAAAAGAAATGAAATCTTGCCATTTGTGACGACGTGGATAGAACTAGAGGGTATTATGCTTAGTGAAATAAGTCAATCAGAGAAAGACAATTATCATATGATCTCCCTGATATGAGGAAGTTGAGATGCAATGTGGGGGGTTTAGGAGGTAGGAAAAGAATAAATGAAACGAGATGGGGTCGGGAGGGAGACAAAACATAAGAGACTCTTAATCTCACAAAACAAACTGAGGATTGCTGGCAGAAGTGGTTAGGGAGAGGGTGGTGGGGTTATGGACACTGGAGAAGGTATGTGCTATGGTGAGTGCTGTGAAGTGTGTAAACCTGGTGATTCACAGACCTGTACCCCTGGGGTTAATAATACATTATATGTTAATAAAAAAAATTTTTAAAGGAAAAAAATATACAGATGGAAAAAAAGCATAGGAAAAGATGCTCTACATCATATGTCATTAGGGAAATGTAAATTAAAATGAGATACCAGAACATACCTGTTAGGATGGCCAAACTCCAGAACACTACAACACCAAAGACTGGCAAGGATGTGGAGCCACAGGAACTCATTAACTGCTGGTGGAAATGCAAAATAGTGTGGTCATCTTGGAAGAGTTTGGTGATTTCTTTTAAAACTAAACATACTCTTGCCTTAGAAGTCACAATCACACTCTGCTGTATTTACCCAAAGGAACTGAACACAATGTCCACACAAAACCTATACATGAATGTTTATAGCATCTTTATTCACAATTGCCAAAATTTGATAGCAACCAAGATACACTTCACAAGGTGAATGGATAAACTGCAGTACATCAAACAATGGAATATTATTCAGGACTAAAAAGACATGAGCTATCAAGCCATGAAAGAACATGGAAGAACCTTAAATGTATATTATTAGGGACACTTGGGTGGTTTGGTTAGTTAAGTGTCTGCCTTTGGCTCAGGTCATGATCCCAGAGTCCTGGGATCGAGTCCCATGCCAGGCTCCTTGCACAGAAGGGAACCTGCTTCTCCCTCTGCCTGCTTCTCTCTCTGCATGCCACTCCCCCTGCTTGTGCTCTCTCCCTCTTTGACAAATAAAATCTTTTTAAAAATGCTTATTATTAAATAAAAGACCAATCTGAAAGACTGCATACCATATGATTTGAACTTTACGACAATGTGGAATGGGAAAAACTATGGAGACAGTAAAGGTCAACAATTGCCCAGAATGAGGGAAGAAGGATGAACGGACAGAGCACAGGGGACTTTTGGACAGTAGAACTCTTCTGTTTGATACTACAATGGTGAATACATATTATACCTTTGTTGAAACCCACAGAATGTATAACACTGAACCCTAATGTAAACCCAACTGGACTCAGAGTGACAACGATGAGTCAAGATAGGCTCATGGATCGCAACAAACATGTCTCCACAGTGTGGGGTGTTGATCGGTGCAGGGGAGGCTGTGCACATTTGATGATGGGGAGATATAGGAACTCTCTGCATTTTATACTCAGTCCTATTGTGGATCTAAAACTACTATAAAAATAAAATTTATTAATTAAAAAAAAAACAGGCAACAGACATAAAATAGCCTGAGACTGTCTCAGGTACACAGTAGACAATCCCTAGTTGTTGCTAGCATTTTATTTATTAATAAGAGTACCTCACAAATCTCAAGATCATTAAGTATTTTCCAAGGTAAGTGCTGGGCTTTGCAAAGACTGGGAAAATCGTGAAGACCAACATGCACACACATAACTCACTTCTGCCTTGCCAGTGTGACACTGGTACCATGCAGCTGAATCCTAATATTACATATCAGGCACCTAGATTTAATTGGCATGCAAGCCCTGACAGAATTAATAATTATGATTTTAAAAAACCATGAACAACCGATTTTAATGATCAGATAAGGAACTTATTTCCAGCCACCCACTGTGAGAAACTAATCTTCCTCCACATTCTCATCTACTGACACACACAGTCTGGGCTGAAATAAGCTCTTAATAATGAATAATCTGGCTATGAATATAATTCTGCTGAGCAGAAAATGAAGGATTATAGAACATTTCAGAAAGAATTAGTTTTTTTCTTTTTCTCACATCCTCACCCTTTCAGTTAATTTTCTTTAAATACTGTTTTTTTTTTTTTAAAGATTTTATTTATTTATTTGACAGAGAGATCACAAGTCGGCGGAGAGTCAGGCAGAGAGAGAGAGAGAGAAGCAGGCTCCCGCTGAGCAAAGAGCCCGATGCGGGGCTCGATCCCAGGACACTGAGATCATGACCTGAGCCGAAGGCAGCGGCTTAATCCACTGAGCCACCCAGGCGCCCCAATTTTCTTTAAATACTGTTTTGATTGTTGCTGCCACCTTAAGGATACAAGATGTGTACACAAGTGTGAAAGAGTATTCAGTACTGCCCAAGAGACTGCCCACGGGAGGGGCATTAGAGTATAGGAACAATAGCACTGACACTAGTTGATATTTATATTAATAATGCTTAAAGAAAACCATTTTTAATGTTGATTCATCCATTTTGGTGTCTTAGGGTAAAGTGGCAAATATAGACCACACATTCATAATTTATACCAATAAACCTGTGGATGTGCAAACACACACACATACACACAGACACAGAGCACCCTTTAGGCTCAGCAATCAACATCTAATAATTCTGAGTATTCCAGACCACTGTGTAAAGAGTATAAGCATAGCTTTTCTGGTATTAAGGGGAATCTCAGTTGCATTAAACAGTTTGACCCAAAACCTTGAGACAAAGTTTGAGAAATTAGAACTGTGGATCCATAATGAAGACCATGAGTTAACCGACTCACTACTGAAGGAGAAAAGAAGGAACAGAAGGAATTGAGGAAGGGAAAAAGAAAAGAATGGGATAAAGTAATCCATTAATTTGCTCATTCATTAAATATTATTGAGCACACACCCTGTGTCAGGCACTGTGTTAGTAGCTAGAGATACAAAGGTAATGGTCTCTACCTTCAAGAAGCTCCAGATCTCACGGGAATGAAGGCCAAGCAATGAAGGAATCTGTCCCAGCCAGACTGAGAAGACGCTCCTGCATCTCTCTCTGGTTCTTTAACCTCCTGGTTCCCACTCCAGTGCCCATGACAATGTGATCATGGGAAGACTCAGGCTGGGGGTTTGGAAAAACCTGGGTATAAAATCTTCTCTCCATCCTCACAGTCTGATGTTGGCCAAGTGTTTCAACTTGCTGAGCTGTAGTGTCAGCTTTTGTAAACGGAAAGAGATCCATGTAGCAGCACTGTCCTAAGGCTTAGTAACGGTAAAGAACAAGCTTGCTGGTCTTCACTGCCCTCACTTGCTTGTTGCCCTCACGTGTACAGCCTGCCCCTTCTCTGCATCCAAAGCTTCACCAGCAGCATCCTGGAACCCACCACACCACCAGGAAGGGCATTCTGGATCTCAGAGCCAGGCCCAACCCCAAACCTTCCCAAGCAATCTGTCAGAGCTGGCACTCTGTTTATTTCAATGCTTCCCAGAAGCGCAAGACTCCAAGACCATCTATCATCACCAGCCTCTCCTCCCCTCTGCTTCCCTGCACTTCCCCTAACTGGACTCAACCTTCCCCTTGTCTCCCCTCACACACCCACTGTGCGCTCTGGGATGGCCCATCTGTGACCAACAAACATCGCCCCACACAGTGGTTATCCTCTGGTCCTTTCGTCTCCGTGTTTGAAGTGGCGGCCCCCATCAACATTGCTTCCCTAGCTTCCTTCTCAGTCTTCTCTCTCATCCCCCTTGCTCGGCAGGGTTAGACGAAAGGGCCTGTGTCCTCGTTTTCCCCACTGCTGTTTCCAGATGATTCTGCCCGGCTCTCTTTCCATCCTGGGAGATTCCGTCCTCCTTTTAGGCATCCCATCCAGTCATCGGACTCTCCTCTACCTCAGTCTTTCCACACGTGTCTGATCACATCCCTCTGTCATTGACGCTTTCTCTCTCCTCACACTCACGCTCTTCACAAACAGCGTCAGCGACTTGAACGCTGGTCTCTCGGGTGTTGCACTTCCCTTCCTACAAGGAGTCCTCGCTCCACCCATGCGGCTACCCCAGCCCACAGTCAGGCCTGGCCTTCATCACCAGAAACCGCACGGTCTCTCACATCCTCATTCAGACACGCCTCTTCCTGAGCCCGACATTCTATCCTTTTCAGCTCACTTGCTCCAACAGCCGCATGGCAGGATTCCTCAATTCAGTGGTCCTGGTGCCTTCTCATAACCAATTAGCCTCTCCCTGCTTTGACCTATATATTTGATAGAGCTTCAAATATATGCTCTATCATCGTAATCACTCGACTGCAAGGACCTGCATCCTCTTTTCATCCCTTGCCTTCAGTCATACTTCCAGACCAAATCCTCCGTGTGCATGAGGAACCGCACTACCCAGAACCTCTGACTGGGAGCAGAAAGACCTTTGTTGGAAAAAAGCATGCATCTGGACTAACTAGCGCCACCATCCAGAAAGTGAACTCTGTTTCTCAGATGAGTTCACGTTCCCCTCGACCCTTTGTTACCATGACCGCTCTCTGCATGAACACCTGCCAAGAGAACCTGCAGCCTCCCTTACTGCTCCTTCCCCATCCTTTCTTACCGGCATGATCTTTAAAAAATATATAATCCACATGAAATCATTCTCTCATTTAAAACCTTTCAATAACTCCCCATGATACTTGGAATAAATCCCAAACTTGCTGCTCACAAGCCAGACCTCTTTGTCCTCAAAACCCACCGAAATCTCTCATGCATCTTCCATTGTACTTCCCATCTTTGAGTTCCTCAGACACGTCACACCCTTCCCTGCACCAGGCCTGAAGTCACATCATTCCATTTGCCTGGAAAGCTCCTCCTTTGGTTCTCCCACAGCTATATCCTCTCTACTATTCAGTTCTAGCTCACGGATCATCTTCTTAGAGGTTTTCTGGCCAATACGCTCTGATACTGTGCCTCCCTCCACTTTATTTCCCATCCTCTGATGCCTTCACAGAACTTACCTCACTTAATCAAGCATATTTATTTTTAGTCTCCCTCGCCTCTCCATAAGATCCAAAATGGCAGAGCCATATGGTGGTCTCGTCCTTATGGGCAGGCAGCAGTCACTCAATACGTATTTTTTGAATGGCTGAATGAATGAATGCTGGATGAGTGACAAGAGTGTGTCAAAGAAAAAATGAATCAATTTCACAAAGCTGCTAATATGACTACTAAAAACAAAGTCTGTTTCCATCTTAATTTTTAATTTTTTTTTTTTTTAGAAAAACGCAGTATATAAATATGCACTTGATGCTTCTTAAACATTCCCACTGAAATAGCCAGAGAGGAGTAAATACGGATACGTGGGACGTCATGACCATAAACAGCTAGATTTTATGCTCTCCATACTAATCCTTCACATGATGTTTTCAATTATCCATATTTGAAGCTGATGATTCAGGAAAAGGAAACGTGACATACTGTGGCTCAGAGTTCCCTCCTGAACACTGCAGCAAACCCCAGTTGGAGAAGCACAAACACTGCATTTGCTCTCGCCTCTTTTTTTATTGAATTTAGCCCCCTTTTCCTCTGAATCAGTATCTAATGTATAATAGATTCCCTTTTTAGAAATTTCAGCTTTAAGTTTGTCCCCTGCTGAAGGGACTGCATAAATGACCATGTTTCCTACTTCTTGCCCACTCTAGCCACAGCAGAGTGGTCAGGACATAGAACTCTGGCACAGAAAGAATAAATCAGGAAACCAGGCTAAGCCAATTAGATCTACTATCTTTAAAGAAACTCAGATGCTGGGCACCTGGGTGGCTCAGGTCATGATCTCGGGGTCCCAGGATCGAGTCCCACATCAGGCTTCCTACTCAGCTGATGCCTACTTCTCCCTCTTCTACTCTCCCTGCTTGTGCTCTCTCTCTCTCTGTGTCAAGTAAATAAGTAAAATCTTAAAAAAAAAAAAAAAAAAAAGAAAGAAACAATGAAAGAAACTCAGATGCTGGTAGACACAGAGCTCTGAGAAGTCAGGGAGCATCAAGGCTGACTCTATGCTATGGAAATTCATGGCCACCTCCACAACAGTTATGTGGTGAGTAGAAAAGCAGGAAAAGTCAGCCTGCTGAGAAGCAGGAAATGAACAGGTGCATAAAAAGAAAGCATCCACGAGACAAAGAGGCCCATGAGAGAAAGTGGAAGCCTCACTTTCTAGCTTAATCTCCAAAGATCCCAGCTGTTCTTCATTCCCAAACTCCAAGTCTGCATGTCCTAACTTCGTTTCTGTGAGACTGTTGTTGCTTTTTGATAAGCCTTCTTTTATTTTACTTTTTTAAGGATTTATTTATTTGTGGTTGGCTCAGCTGTTTAATCATCTACCTTCAGCTCAGGTCATGATCTGAGGTCATGAGCTGAGCCAAAGTCAAGATTTGGACGTTTAACTGACAGAGTCATTCAGGCACCCTGATAAGCCTTCTTCTTTTTTTTTTTAATTTAATTTCTTTTCAGTGTTCCAAAATTCATTGTTTGTGCACCACACCCAGTGCTCCATGCAATACATGTCTTCCTTAATACCCACCACCAAGCTCACCCAACCCCCCACCCCTCCCCTCCAAAACCTTCAGTTTGTTTCTCAGAGTCCACAGTCTCTCATGGTTTGTCTCACCTTCTTTTAAATTTAACTCATCTGAGTAAGTTTCTTTTTCTTGGTATTAAAAAGTCCTTGATTGGTCTTCTAACACCCCTACCAATTTTGAAAATTTTAAAAATTGGAGGTAGCTACCTTTCTGAAAAATGTGTATTAAAGAAAACTCTTCTTTTGTAGTAATGTAGACCGAGCCTTTGTCCTTTGAAAATAAATACTTCTCTGCTCCTGCTGGGAGCCACTAGGACCAAGGGTCCATGGTCAAGACATATCATATTCCAAAACATGTGGATTAGGGAGCATGATGGCCTGGATATTTGTATCACTCAAAATTCATATATTGAAATCCTAACCCCTGATGTTACAGTATTTGGAGGTCATAAGGTCATAAGGTCATAAGGGTGGAGCCCCCACAAATGAGATTAGTGCACTATGGGACTACAGCGCTAGCTAGCTCTCTTTCCAACACAAAAAGATACATTAAGAAGTCAACAGTCTGGAGGCTGAAAGAGGACTCTCTCCTGAATCCAGCTATGTTGGTTCCCTGATTTTGGACTTTTAGACTCAGCACTGTAAGCAATACATTTCTGTTTCTTGCAAGCCACCCAGTCTATAGTACTTTGTTATAGCAGCCCAAACAGACTAAGACAGGGAGGGACCGGGAGTGGTAAAGTTGAACTGCTTCTGGTCCAGCTTCCCAGATATCACACAGGGCCCTCCAGGCCATCCCTAGAAGGATCAGAGAGTTGGATTCAAATAAGAAGTTGTCACAGGGCAAGAAACACCACCCAAGAAAAGAGCAGAGACTTTCGATATTGGCAAGAATGAATTGTGAAGTTTAAGAAAAAAAAAAAAAAGTGTTTCTAAATTATCACTCTTTTTTAATTGACAAATCATGGTGTAAGAAAAATGTGATTTTTTTCTATTCTTACTGTAAAAAGTATTATAAAATTGTTGTCCTACAAAGAAGTGATCAAGAAAATGCAGCCAAAATATACGTGGAAAAGAATGTATTATAGAGATGTATTAGGTAAATACATATTAAGAGTAATGAGATTATATATTTTTTAATTTCCGATGCTGATGGTACTGCAAGCTTTGACATTTTTAAATTATGCTAGTTATGATTTCCTTTCTCATTCCAAATATATATTAATTTTTGCAGCTCATTTCATATTCATAAAATGGTATTATTTTTCTTAAAGATGATTTCCAAAACTGCGTAGGGTGTAGACCCCATAACACCTAAATTCACCCATGTCCACATGTTACATATTAGGAAACTGACATACATGAGCTGAATGTGGAGCCAGTACCCACTCTATTACACAGTATATTACTCTTGATCTGCCATATAGCTTAACTCCAACTATAATTACTGCTTTACACTTTGAATGACCTTAAAGATTTTGTTTTGTTTTGGAAAGATAGTGAGAGTAGGAGCAAAGGGGCAGAGGGAGAGGGAGAGAGAGAATCTTAAGCAGGCTCCATGCCCAACACAGAGCCTGATGCAAGGCTTGATCTCACAACCCTGAGATCATGACCCGAGCCAAAATCGAGAGTTGGACGCTTAACTGACTGAGCCACCCAGGCGTCACTTGAATGACTTTAAAGTTCTTGCACACCTGTTTCCTTAACCAGAATCTGAGCCCCCTGGGGCAGGGACTGAAAAAAAAAAAAAAAATCCTTGTGTACATCCTCAGAACTTACTTCAATGACATGCTATAAAAAGCTCATTAAGAATATCAGCTTACACCTAGGAACATGTTTTTAAATGGTTAAATCTGTTCTCAAAGTTTGTATAGCACTATTGTCCATGCCTGATTCCTCCAAGTCCTATTTCTTAGCAGCCTTTGCTGTCTCCAGAGTTCTTAGGACATGGACAAAGGAACCAATAGCACCATTTTCCAAATAGCCATGATTCTCCAGCACCATTCTCCAGACTCACAGGAAAGCACATGGGGCAAGAAGCTTGAATCAGCAAACACAGGGCCGGAGAACCAAGCTGAGCAGCACAGTGAGGAGAGGAAACCAAGTTTCTGGCCCTCAGTGCTCAGTCTGACTATTTTCTTGTATCAACTAGTGTTAAAGTCAATCAGCATGGAAAACTGTCAGCCCAGCATGACATTTCAGCTTTATTCCCTAATGCTTTTCTTGCACTTATGTGGGGAAAATAGATAGCAATATGGTTAACTTGTGGTTCTTTTTGATTTGGAGTTTGAGGGATTTTCCAAGTAATGAAAAAGCCTGGCCACCTGGGGCAAAGATATTCACTCAGTGAGCAGAAAATGTATTGTTTGGAGAAAAATGAATTGAGGGCTCCCTGGAAAAGGACCTACTACTGAAGACAATTTCTCTCCTGGAACTACACAAAGCCCAGAGGATAAAGTCTCAGAGTCGCCTGGGGGCCCTGGGAGACACAGGCAAGGCTGTTTGAGAACTATGTGAACAGAATTTCTATGCCTGTGAAGTCTCCTCTTACCTCTAGGCCCAGGCTGGGTGTTAGAGATTGAATTCTGTCCCCCCAAGAAAAGATTTGTTGAAGTCCTAACCCCTGTGCCTCAGAATGTGACCTTATTTGGAAAGAGGATCATTGCAGATGTAATTAGTTAAAATGAGATCATCCTGGATATGGGTCCCAATCCAATAAGACTTGTCCTTATAAGAAAAAGGCTCCATGCCCAAGATGGGGTCAGGAGAGAGACAAACCATAAGAAACACTTAATCTCAGGAAACAAACTGAGGATTGCTGGGGGAGTGGGGGGGGGGCAGGATAGGGTGGCTGAGTTATGGACATTGGGGAGGATATGTGCTATGCTATGGTGAGTGCTGTGAATTGCATAAACCTAATAATCCACAGACCTGTACCCCAGGAAGCAAATAATACATTATATGTTAATTTAAAAAAAAAAAGAAAGAAAGAAAGAAAGAAAAAGAAAAAGGCTCTGTGAAGAGAGGGTGAATGCCTTGCAACAACAAAGGCAGAGATCTGGAGTTATATAGCTGCCAGCCAAGGAAAGCCAAAGACTATCAGCAAGCCACCAGAAATTAGGAAGAAGCAAACAAAGAATTCCCTATAGGTTCCAGAGGGAGTAGGGACCTACCAACACCTTAATTTTGACATCTTGCCTCTAGAACTGTGGGATAATAGATTTCTGTTGTTTTAAGTCACCCATTTTGGCACTTTATTCTGGCAGACGTAGGAAACTAATTTATCAGCATAAGACAAGATGAACCTAAACATCCTGGGTCAGGTGAAAAAATTAGGAAGGGAAGTGCCCAACTGTAGGAATGCTAGATACTCTAGATTTGAAGGAAGGGAAAGAATATCATATATGTGTATGTGTGTGTAAAACGTGTGTGTATGTGTGTGTAATTTTAAGAAGGAAGACTGAGACACATCGTAGCAAGTCTACAATATTTTTCTATCAATAAAAACTGTCTACATTCCAAATGGTGATCACCAGTTTAACAGAATTAGAAGTTAAATAAAATTACAGAACAATGAAATTATCCCAAAGGCAAGATTTTTTTAAAAGTCATTTCAAAGCAATTTAGTATCTTAGACTCATGAACCTGAACAAGCATGATCAAAGAGTATCTTGGCAGTGGGTGAACATACCATTAAGTAAAGAATATCAGAGATTATGGCTTTAGATTCAGCAGGCCCACGCTCAAATCCTCAGCAAACCATTAACTGATGTAGTAACTGATTTGTAAGCAAGTTGTAAACTTCCTCTATCAGTTACCTATAGTCAATAATGTATGAACAATTATCATCTATTCTTGTTCATGCCTCTGAGCAATACCTAAGTGTTGGCTGATCTAGACCATTTTGGACTAGGTTCAGCTTCAAGCCACAGGTGAGAACACACCTCTATGTGGTTCCCATTTCTGTGGACCAGCAGACCAGCAGGCACATGTTCTTCTTGTGGGAATGGCAGAAGGGCACATATGGCAGGTCTTCTCCTGGCCTTGGCTCATAAATGGCATGCAAGGGAGCTATGCTATTTACATCCTTGAGCCACGGCAAATCAAATGGTCAAGGCCAACATCAATAAGTCAGGGAAATGTGTACTGTCACTAACTGGAGAGTAAAGACTGAATATTTGCTACATAATTCCAATTATGATGCTCCCTGAATATGTTTGATAATCTGCCAGATGAAGAGAATATTAGTACTAATTCATGAGGTTGTTGGATTATTTGTCTCCATTAAAAAATTCAGAAGATTTCACATTAAAACTTTTTCCATTAAAGAGATTTTTAATGAAAAGATTTTCTCATTAAAATTTTTTAAAACTCCAGAATGCTGGGATTTTTTTCATTAAAATTTTTTAAAACTCCAGAATAATGGGTCTACAGTTCTACCTGGCAATCACTGGCTGGAGATTAAGTGGGGTTTGCCCAAGTTTGGAAGAATTTGGCAGATTCCCCATCTGGCTCAACAATCCATACACTTAAGCTGCCTATTCAACTCCTATAAGTCTCTGGGCTTGTGGCCCCTGCTGTACACCAACCTGGAGGCATATGGAGTGGGGCTACGTAAAGCACCTTCTAGTCTATTTCCCTAAAGAACCTCATGGATGAACTTAACATTGTGAGGCCAGAGCAAAGGACACAAATGAAGTTCCACAGTGACTTCTCTATGGACGTCCTCCAACTGGGTTCCCAACTTACACAGTTGGAAGGATATTTTATAAGATCCAATAAATCTTTAGGGTCCAATTATCAAAATTCCATTAAAATTTTCAAAAAAGCAGAGTTTCTTGGGAATCTGTGGGTAAAATACTGTGCACCATGGCTTTCTCTTCTCAAAATGGATTTCTGGCTTTGTGACCTAAAAGGCAGGTACAAGCTGAAGGCTGAAACTCTGATAGACAAATGTAACAATATTAAAAAAAAAAAAAATTAACAAACAAAAGGATTTGAGGGACTCCACCCCTATTGAATCTCTTAGGTTGCCATACTGAAAATCTGACTTATTTCTTCCTCTTGACTCTGATGAGCAGATAATTTTAATAACTACAGAGGAGGGTCAACCCAGGAAATGCTGTGATTCAGAAAAGGCTCAGAGAAACAAACAAAAGCCTTTTCTTCCCTGTTGAGAATATCACAGATAGGCACTGCTTGGTCTGCCTTACAGTGAGGTCCCCAATCAAATTTTTAATCTTGAAAAGAGCAAGTAAACAGAATTAGCATAGGACTTTGAGTCAAACATCCTCTTTTGCAATTGCCTGGGTAGATTCCTCAAAGAATAAATAAAAACTAAGCGATTAATTTTCTGTCTTTCCCTGTTATGCGCATTATCCAAAGAAAGCTATGTTGTGAGATCTGTCAGCTAAATAGTAGTGAATTACACACGATAATATCACAGGTTGCGGCATAGAATGCTTTGTGCATTCGGTAAAGCCTTATGCCTAGATACTCATTATTTGCCAGGCATGAATCCATGAATCTGTGATTGTCCGGGTATTTGAATGTTTTAGGATTTGCATTTCTCACTGGGAAGCCAGCATTCAAATTTTATTTTCATAATCTAACACTTATGACCAAGTTATGTGGCAATGACTTCAACTCTGAAAAGTCAATATTACTTCATGAAAGTAATATCAAAAGTTATTTTAATAATATAGATTCTCAGTCCCTTATCTGCAATTCTAAAACTTTTCTAAAAAGTATCAAAAAATCAAAATTTCTTCATAACTTCTTTAGTAGCAAAGTCTGACCTAAACTGACCTGCTTTTGTGAAAAAACTTGACCCGAACTGATGTGACATTACTTATACTCTCAGCATATTCACAAATACTCACACATTTTACTAAAGAATTATTAATGTGTTTGATTACGAAGTATTTTCTTCAGACCCCAAGGGGATGTTATATGCAGTAAATATATTGTATTACCTTTTAAACCATCTGAAAATTTCTAAATTCCTCAATACATCTGGCTCCAATGGTTTCAGATAAGATTGAGAACCTGGGTTCCCGAAATGCCTTTTAATTTTATTTTTATAAAGTGATGTTGAGCATGACAGTTTGACTGCTTATATAATCATGAACATTACCTGGCACCTGCCCTTCTCAGTGATAAAGAGGTAAATCAATTCATTTTCAAAGTCAATAAACCTTAACTGAGTACCTATTATGTGTAAGGACCTTTGGTCCTTAGATTACATTATTAGAAATGAGAAGATAGAGGTTCTGTGATGTTCTGTCACTTACCCAGGGTCATACAGATGATAAGAGGTGTTTGAAGCTAGACTTCAAACCTAATTCATGTAGTGATAATTTTCAAAATCTTTAAGGATTTGGGGTCTTAATTAGATAACAGTCACAAAACCCGAAAATGCCAGAGGCAGGAGCTAGTGAATTTCTGTGCTCTGCCTTTACTTACTCTCTATCTAACCATGTACCTTCTATCTTAACATATTATATATGGACATCCTCCAACTAAATATCATCTAGTTTCCAAACTTCCACTTTCCATACCCCTGATCAAAGATTTAAGAGAATAATAATACATTGGCTTTGATGAAAACCCAAGAACCTCACTAAACTTGTGTACTCTATCATCAGCCACTTTGTTGTCTTCTCACTTTAAGGGAAGAAAATTTAAAATTCAAATGACAAACCTACAGATGTACTTGGAGGTGGTGATCAACCTGGATCATAACCCACTGAGCTGCAAAACACCTTCCCTTAAACCACTACTCTCACCCAGATTAACCCATTACTATTTGAAAAACTTTTATGTCAATCAATGCTGATAGGACCTCTCTGTGGGTACATTGGACTGAATTCTAACCCTCCAGAATTCATATGCTGAAGCCCTAACTTCCAATATTTGGTATCTGAAAATGGTACCTTTGGGAGATAATCAGGTTTAGTTGAGGTCATGAGGGTGGAGCCTTCATGATGGTAGTAGTGTCCTTATGAGACAACAGACAGCTTGCTGGCTTTCTCTCTCCACCAGGTAAGGATACAGTGAAAAGAGAGCTCTCACCAGAATCCAATCATGCTAACATTGTTATCTCAGACTTCTGGCCTCTAGAACTGTGAGAGAACAAATTTCTGCTATTTAAGATATCCAATCTCAGGTTATTTGTTATGACAGCCCAAGCAGATGAAGACATTCAGGACGTCAAAAGACGAAAATATGCTAGTTTCATTGGAATTCCTTAGATACCCACAAGCATTAAAGCATATTTCATGGGTATATGGCTATCTAAAATAAAAACAATGATTAAAAGAGCAATAGTCATCGAGTGTCTACAATATACCACACAAGTCACATTATCTTCCATTTCCACCCTAACCACAGGTTTTGTTCTTGCTCTGAGTCTAGAGGCTTAGAAAAGGTGTCCAATAGTGACAACAAGCCATTGGTAGAGTGGGGATTCAAACCCAGCTATGTATGAATTCAAAGCCCGTGTTCTCTAACCCTATCAATTTCACTTGTCTATAAAAAGAAGAAAAACACAAATTAAGCTTTAACGAAAGTCAGAGGCAACCGTTACTTTAAGTACTAAGTTGCTTAACTGACATGATAAAGAATTCTACTCAGCCCAAATATCTACATTACTCATACCTGAAATTCCATTAATATTAGTTCACTTCTTTGCATTGAGTGATGTCAGTTTCTAACTCTTAACTTGCAAAAACTCACCAAGGAATGAATAGTAAATGAATCTCCAGGGCCTCTGGGTCCAATGTGTTTGTCTGTTCTGTTCAACTAACAAACATTAAACACCTGTTATATACAAGGAGTTGGGCTCCACTTGCCAGTTATGCGGAGGTACATCAGACCTATTCTACAGTCCCTCACAACATACAGCTATCAGCTAACAAGCAGAGGGATATGGTATTTATAATGTTGAAACGTACAGAGTACTTTCAAGTAAATTGCACTTTAAAAAAAAAAAAAAGGTAGTACTGACAAGTGGCTAAGAAAATGTCCCCATCAATCTTACGACCCTTACAAATATAAGCACACACGTCCATTATTTGAGTTTGTTGCTACACCCATGTTGTACTTTAGATAAAAAGTTAAAAAAAAAAAAAAACCCTAGGTGGGGGAAAAAACTGGTTAACTGAATTTGAATCAAATCTGAACATCTTTTGGTGGATCTTGCTGATTTCAACACAAAATCTTTCTAATTTCCTCTGTCCAGTACCTACCGAGAAAACAGAACTTTGTATTTCCCCTCTTCATGTATTTATTCACTTAATTTTGTATTCTACAGACCTTTCAGAACACCCAGTATGTGTAAAGGCCTGAATTAGAAATTTAGTAATTTTCAAGGATTATTCAAATAAATCACCAAGCAGATTTACAGACGATGTGCTATGAGAGTATACAACAGAGGGCAGAGCCCATCTACTAGCTAGAGCAGGATGAGGCTATTCCCCCGGCCTGCCTGTGATGGACCCCAGACCCTGCTGGCATCCGGGCGCCCCCCCCCCCCCCCCCCATGGCATGTCAACACACAACCACAGACAGCCGCGCGGCCAGAATATGAGCAGAACACGCTCTCACACCGCACTCTGGCTCACATCGTACAGTCATCTAGGGAAAACAGGCTGAGGAGTGTGCTAAGTCAAAGGAGTCCAGATGACAATGGAAGAAATGTCCTTGGAGCACCGTTAAGACAATGTTTCCTCTGGGGGAGGAGGAAGCGGAGATGGTTGCCGGCTGATGCGAACGGGGAAGGACTTTTTCCATTTCAAACCAGAGACTCGCGTTTATTTAGACATCTGCTTTCCAGGAGAGAAGCCGCACTCCTGGGGTTAGCTCTCCTCCCTCGCTCGCGCTGCTCTCCCGACACTTATTACAAGTCAAGCAGCAATACAGCACTGTCCGCAAGGAGAAATATTCTCTCATTTTGACTGTCATGTCAGGGAGAAGGCAGAGGAAGGAGGCTATTTGTTCATGCTGCGAATTTCTTCTCCCTTCTTCCATGGCCAGGAAAAAAAAAAAAAAGAGGCCGTAGAACTTCCAAGTGCTGGGCACAGCTGGTGAAGGGAGGCAGTGTTTTCTGGACAAGCAGCCCACTACCTAGCAATTAATTTCTAAATCCATCATTTAATTATTAGTCCAAAAGAACACTGAAAATGAATAGCACTGCCCCATTTACATATTTAATCGGATTAGACTACTGACTTTCAGGTCCTGGCAATTAACTGGTCTCCATGTCCCTTTTTCAATACTTAAATGATTAATCTTTATATTTGGGTGTCTGTGTTCATTCCCTGAAATTTTATGTTGGAAAATTAATTGTTCTATTTCAGCATCGTTATATGGCTAAGTAATTGCAGACGACTTAACCTCTTGCTGTCCTAGATAATAGTGACTTCACGAGGAAGCTGTGTAAGATTCTAGCTAATGAGATATGTATATGTAACTACAAACCTATTTTTCTTTAGAGTATGAAATCAATTAAGTGAAATCCAATGAGCCTGTTTCCTTCACAGTTATGTAAGGTAAACAAAAAGGTATTCTTCCAATTGAATACAACATTTGATCATTTGTTCGCTAAGGTAAACCAGCATTTCCCACAATTGCCAGATGAGGATCTATATTTCCTGATACAGTCTAAAAGGAAGTACAAGTTTAAGCCTGGACAAGCAAGTTAGAAATGCAAAACAACATTTGCAATAAAGCAAAGCAGGCCTAATATCCTCTCTATGTAAAATACCCCATTATTGACAAAGGCCTCCACAACGTCTCTAAACCCTTCTGGAATGATCCCAAAACAATTCACCTTGAATAATACACATAAGGTCACCCAAAAACCAGAAGGGACCAGGAATGTACACATAATAGGTAGTTCTGTTAATGATGTGACTGACAAATTTAAAAGACAGAAAAACAGTCTAGAATTGCGATTTAAGAAAAGAGTGTCTACAGTCAGAAAGAGCTGGCTGTGTGTCCCAAGTGGGTCATTTAATGTCCACAAGCTGACTTCAAGCAGGGTACTAACCTTCCCTGAGTCACAGTTGCCTCATCTTCTAAAATGGGCTTAATAACGGCACAATTTCAGACAGTATGACCCAAAAAGATTCAATGACATAATGCAAGCGAGGAATTTACCCCAGTACCTGGTACATAAAAAGAGTGAAAGTAATGTTACTATTAATGTTACTATTTATTTTAATGCTTATTGTTAAGCAATGTAGCCCACTGTCCTGAGGCCTGAAATAATTATGTCCTTTATTAGATTTCAAAATTTCCAAACCCATGGGTTGCCTGGATGGCAGTCAGTTAAGCATCCAACTCTTGGGGTCAGCTCAGGTCATGATCTCAGGGTCATGAGATCAATCCCTGAGTTGGGCTCCACACTCAGCACAGTGTCTGCTTAAGTTTCTCTCTCCATCTCCCTCTGCCCCTCCCTCACATGCTCACTCTGTCTCTCTTTTTCTCTCAAATTAATAAATATTTTTTCAAAAATAAAGTTTAAAAGAATTCAAACCCTATTAAAACCCAGAAGACAGGGTGGCTGGCCATGGTAGCAGCTCAACATTCAAAAGCTATGCCATCTGGATCTCAAGTCTAGTTCTCTCATCAACCACATTGGCTGGTACCCACAGTCAAAAGAATCAATCATGCCTCCCAAGTCATTTTTATTCTTGCCCACCCTAGAAGGGTAGGATTTTGAACAAGTACTTTTGATGGGGTAAATAAGACCTGGAACCTGGCGGGGGCGGGGGGCGGGGGGCAGATCATGATTCTCCAGAATACCACGGATCCTCCTGGAGTCAAGAGGGGCTATGTTAGCAGACAACAGCCATGTATAAGTTTCTAACCGTATTTCTTCCACTTAACAAATGTGGTAAGGGCTTCTGTTATGCCAGGAGCTGGAGTTTTATTCTATTTTTTTTCTGAAGCTCCAAAAAGTTCAACCCCATACTGACCAAGCAGAAGAAATTATTTGGATACTTCTCAAAATCCTGAGTGCCCAGTTTCCACTGCCCTCGGCAGCTGGAACAAATTAGAGCCAGGACATAGGCTTTGAAGGAAGGTTTTAGAAGCTCAAAACAAAAACAAAGAGAAAAGAAAATCTATTTTTAAAGAACATTATCTTTACTTTTCTGATGTTTAAAGCAATTTGTGCTTCTGTTTAAATTTTTCAAAGAATATGAAAAGGCAAAAGAAATGAAAATCTCCCATTGAACCCCCCGACCCAGAGACTATGACCAATATATGTGCTATAGATTTTTCTACACAAATATATATGTATAACTATATATACATACATACACAAAACTAAAAACGTACATGCAGAAGATAAACACACCGCTTTGCAACCTGATTTCTTCATTCAATACATAATATATGTTTTCACACTAATAAATAAGGATTTAAATTTGCCTTATCATTTTTAAAGATTCCATTGTCTTCCACTATAGGAAGGTGATGTATTTTACCAAACCCTCTTATTAGACAGTTAAGTGATTTTCTTTTTGCTCTTTTTTTTTTCTTATTTATTTACTAAACAACTAGGTATAGTCACCTGCCATATGCCTGAACTCTTTCAAAGTCTGGGGCTACAGCCATGAGTAAGAGAGGTAAAATTTCTGTCCTTGTCAACCTTACAATCTAGAGAGGAAGGGAGCTAATAAAATAAAGCAGAATAAGAGGATAGAGAAAGACAAAAGGAGACTACATTTGATGGGAGATACATATATATATTTAGTTGTATAAAACACAATACTCATCTACATTTGTCCAGTTACCAAAAACTGACAGTCTTAATTTTATTATTAAGTTACCATTAATTTCCTACTCTCCAATAACCTGGAAAGGATGGTCCTGACATTTATAAAATGTCTTCAAGGGGGCTCTCATTGCTCATGCCCTAGAAACCCCTCCGGATCAGGTGAAAATGAGGGCAAATGAGTTTTCCTCAACCCCAGGCTCCTCACTGCCCACCGTGAAAGTCACTCTTTGAAGCAGCAGCCAGAGCCATCCCCCTTCATTCTAGAGGGAAACTCAGGGTGTTTCCACGGGCATTTTTCTCTGTTCAGACTAAAAGGCTACATAAGCAGCTAACAGTCTGCATCTTACCGAACATACGCTACCATTAATCAGTTGTGGCAACAGTTGTGGGTAACATAGCCACCCATCTACTGCCCTTGTCAAACGTTTGCCTTTTGTTTCTTACTCATGGAGTATGCTGGAGTACTAACTCTATTCTTCATCACCACAGGGAGGTTTCTGGAAAAAAAGGGAAAGAAAGAAAAACCAAGCAGCTAAGAATTTTGCATGTTGTCAGAATCTACAGTGAATGCAAAGATGAGCAGTGATGCTGGAGATCAACGAGGATATGAAGAGAAATATTCTCCGTTAGCTTGGATCTAACAGTTCTATAATAAACTGCCACTGCTTGCTGCTTCCAAGGGTCATCCAACAGCAGAAAGGGCAGAGTGACCTGTAACCAACGCCGGAAAACCCGAGCACCTGTGATGTGACCCAAGAGCGGCTAATGTTCACTGAGTGTTGTCTACGTGGTAGGCACTGCTCCCAGTGCCTCATGGAAAACAGCACACAACACCACTTGGACGTAGGCACCCTTATGATTCTCTCTTTAGAGATAAGGAAACTAAGACCCTAAGAAGTTGAGGACTTTCCTCACATGACAGGATCAGTCATGGAGACTCAGGCAGTCCGGCTCCGCAGCAGGGGCTCCGAGGCATACGGCACACGTTCACAGGTGTGTGTGCACACATCTACCCCATTCCCCACACACGTACCCCTTGTCATTTATGCTTATACTAAGACCACACCACACACACATCTCTCACCCTCCACACACACACCAAACACAAGATACCCCATCCACTATTCACATATATCCCAAAAATCTCACACTTCCCACACCCTCACCACCTGCCACACACACGCACACACACACACACACACACCTTGCATGTACACACACATACCCATCATGTTCCATACAGCAGGCACACACCACACATATGTACATCCCCACCCATTTATACAGAAACACACCCCACACCATATACACCACATATCACAAACCCGCCATGTACCATACATGTCACACACTATACACATATGAACCACACACACCCCACAGTCACACCTACATTCCCCACACATCCCCAAACTGAGCTAATGACTAAAGAGTCAACATCGAGAATAAACTGTTTATAAGAGAATTTCAAGATATGTGAAGGTCCGTATCTTCTCCAGGGGAGTGAAGGTGCTAGCAAACATCCCCCACAGGTAGGTTTGGGATGTACCTGTGATATATGTGAAAAGCTTTGGTTATGTGTCAAGGGAGCGCTGCAAAGGCACTATCCGGCTGCTGTGGAGCTCAGCTGAGATCTGGGTTCAGGAGGATTGGCTGTAATCACACACTCCCACTCTGGGGACTATGAGCTCACAGCAAACCTGCAGAGCTGCTTCCCTGGGCGAGAAATGAGGTCCTAACTCTTCAGCCTGCCATTCAAAGCCTTCAGCTCACCCATGTCCCTGGGACTTGAGGACGTCGCTATCTCATCAGGCATACTAAATAACACTTTCTTGCTCCCTTGTATACTCATGCTCCTGCCTGACATTACAACCCTCTTATTTTTTCCTACTTGAACCCAAACCATCCACCCTGGCTAGCTTAGCCCTTCCGATACCGTGGAGGTCCCTTTAACGCTGCACCTCCTGCCAGCCTCTCTACCCTCTAAACTTCTACAGCCTGTGTCATCTGTACCGCCTGCTTGGCATTTTGAAACATGTAGTACCACATTGTTAGCTATGTCATAAGATTTTCAAAATGCTGTATTATATTCTAGGTGCCCGGAGACCCACTACCCATTTATTATTCAGTGGCTGGCATTGCTTTAGAAGGATAGCGAAACAGCATTTATTGGCTTTGAGGTTCAAAATAGGATTTTGAAACTTGGAAATAAATGGAATCTTAAAAGAAAAGTGCTTCTGATTTGTGAGAAACCAGCTTTTTGAGAGAGAAAAGGTGTGTTAAATTCTAAAAGCTTGCCTTTAGCTATTAAAAACTAAGACCCAGGAGATACATAAAGTTTATTTGATAAACACAGTTTTAGGATGAATGTATAATGACATAAAAGCAAGTTTTCCCATCCCAAAGAAGGTAAAATGCAATGCCTAAGGAAGGAGAGAAAAACTGGAAAGAAGTGGTAGTTTGATCAGCGGGATGGCCTTACTACACCCTGCAATATCAGCCTGAGTCTTCATAGACCCAGAGAAGCTGAGGGGCTAGATAGTAGCTGTGCCCCCACTTTCCAGAGGCGGAAACCTTATACATGTCCCTAAATAGCAGAAGGTACAAGACGCTTGCAATCAAAACGGTAGTGCCATGAGAAAGATTAGGGTCTTCTCCACAAGTCTATAAAGGTATAAGAGGGTCAAGGAGAGTGTGTGCTGGTAAATATTTAACAACCAGCTCTCTTGAAAATAAAAATCTCTTTTTTGGCTAAAGTAGACAGAATAATGATCCCTCCCAGATGTCTGTGTCCTAATCCCCAGAAGCTGTGAAGATGTTACCTCAGATGGCAAAAGGAACTTGGCAGATAGGATTCAGTCGGGGACCTCGAGATCATCCTGGGTGATCCAGATGAGAGAAAGAGAGAAAGAGGTCAAAGCAGAGAAGAAATCTGTGTTGTTTTAAGCCATCAAGCTCGCAGTAATTTGTTATAGAATCAATAGGAAACCAAAACATGGAGCTTTGAAGCGGTATAAAGCCTCCCCAAGGCTAATTTGTAGCTACCAAGGTTGATGTCATTGAACAGGGGATGGGAAGAGTCACACGGTCAGCCCTCGTGAGCTGGTTGCTGACCAGCACACTGCCTACATGAGAGGGCATGTGAAGTTTCCACGTCTCCAAGGGGCAGGGTGGACGAGCAGACCTTATAAGATTTCACAGTCATGATGAGGGAGAGCACCAGAAAATCCAGTATAGAGCCCCAAAGATAAGAACCATGCAGAGGATTACAGGCTAACATCCAAAGACCAGGTACGTAAGCCATAGCCTGCCCTGACGGAGGACAGAGGACGGCCACAGGCCAGATGGTTCCAACTTCTTCTCCCATGCTGGAAGAGCCTCTTTCTGGGGGAGAAAAAGAGAATAAGCAGAAACATTGAAATGAATTATTTTCAGTCCCAAATTGACCAAATTTAAACCCTGATTTGACCAACATCACTTGGTTTCCTGGAAGCAATTCAACTGCTTCCTAATCCCAAAGGGAATGGAGGGGCACTCAACATAGAAATTAGCTTTGGTTTTCTGGTTTGAAAGATGGATACCCCGTATTCGAGTTATTTCTTCCAAACAATGTATAGACGCCTTAAGAAGATGCAGCATGTCTTCGGTCCACCTACCACTGCATCTTACAGGGCATTGCCACGTCGCCTGACAGAAAGCATAGCAGGATGAGGTGCACGGCTCTTCAGCGGGGCTCTCCACCACGGATGCTCACCAGCAGCACATGCAGAGCTTTCCAGTGCACTGAGGCCCAAGTCCTACCCCCTAGAGATTCTGATATAAGTCATCAGGTGTGCAACCTGGGCACTGGGGTTTCTAGAAGTTCCAATGTGCAGCTATAGTTGGAAGTCTACTGCTCAAACATCCTACACTCCCCCTGAAGATAGTTTTGGGATCCAGGTTTAGATCTGGATCTAAATCCAGATCTAAATCTAGATCTAAATCTAGATCTAAATCCAGGTTTAGAGACTGAATCTACATATGTGATTCTACAAATTGAACCTGGATAAACAACTGAATTTTTCTACACCTCAATTTTCTAGGTTTAGAGACTGAATCTACATATGTGATTCTACAAATTGAACCTGGATAAACAACTGAATTTTTCTACACCTCAATTTCTTCACCTGTAAATGGACTAATGATATTTCGGTAGAGGGTACTGAAAAGATACTGTGCATCCAGAGCCTGGCCTCTGGTGCAAATTCATTTGTGCTAGGGAATAGCACATCCTATAATATTTTGTTAAAGACTGACTGTGAATTCTCTTTCTGCAGTCATTGGATAGTCTGCTTATATAGAATCAATAGTTTTCCCATGCACCTAGAATAAAAATATTAAAACACAGACCTTTCATCTTATATAATTATCCCATTTGGAAAATAAAAAGTACAAATGGAACTCCATGGCTTACTCATGTATCAAAAAGGAAAACACCTTCTGCATAGAAAACCATATCAAAAAGCCCCCAAGCCTCATTCTCATTATGGACCAAATGAGGTTTTTCTGAGGTAGAGGTGATAATATGTTCTCAGGCTTCTGAATATCAAACATACGAGGGCACTTAGGGACCTCCCAAACATATATTACAAGGATAAAAATCTTTTCATCTTCAAAGAATCCACTTACTATTCAACAAAGATGATTACAAAATAAGACAAATGGAATTATTCTGCCTCAGAGGTGCTGTATAAAAAAAATATACATGTATATATACAAAAGTAGTTGAGAAAGATCACAAGTTTGTATAACTGAAAGAAGATATGGTACGAAAGGAATAAATGAGGTCTCCAGAGATGATCCCTGCTACTGTTTCTCATTAATAAAAGCTATGAATACGGTAGAGGAAAGATTAAAGGGGCAAGTCTACAAAACAGAGGGCAATGATTAAAAGCAAAAGCTCTAGAATCAAATCCTCTAGGTTCTAACCTAATTCTGTCCCTAACTTAACCTCTGTGTGCCTTGGTTTTCTCATGGATCAAGTCAAGATGATGTCAGTGCCTATATCGAGTGGCTGTCGGGAGGATCAGGAAGATACTGGAATGCTCAGTGCAGTATTTGGTACACAGCAAATTACCAATAAGCGTTAACTCACTAAGGTTACTAAAAACATTCATAAAGAATACACTAGAAGTGTGCAGTCCAATAAAGTATCCCATAGCCATAGGTGGCTATTTAAATTAGATACAGATCAACAGAAACTAGAACAATTAAAATACAGTCGCTCAGTCTCACGAGCTATGTTTCAAGTCCCCAGTAGACACATGTGGCTAATGACCACAGTAATGGCAGAGAAACATTTCCATCACCACAGATATTAAAGTCTCTACTCAAGTGACAAACAGCAAGCTCGGAATCTTCTCTCATTTGGTTGAAGGTGAAGGAGAAGCCTCTCCTTTCCTCCCCCACTGAGCAGGGAAACACACAAGGCAGTGATATTCCTCCACAAGAAATCCTGTCAAGCCCATGTCCCCTCAGTCTTACATGCTCTCCTAAGGGATGTTGCTGCCACTCAATGAATCTGTTTTATAATCACCAAGCAAGGTCCTGCGGGGTGGTCCTGCATTCAGCTTGGGATACAGAGACATTCTGCAAGTAGGACATCACTGGAAGGATTCAGGTCCTCTGCCCGAGTTTGTATTTTATCAGCCGTCCCTTCCTGCTGTATCAATGTGTGTCCCTCTGTCAGTCACCCTAAAATTTCTAACTCACTGGTTCTGACTTTATGTGAACTAGAAAACCAGATAGCCAAAGTTATCATCTAAGTAAGGGCTTTTAGCCTTTGCAAGGACGTCAATGCACAGACACTTGAAGACTTCCGTCATTTGCTTGTATGCTTTGCTCCCTTTCTGGCCCCTGCCTGTGCCCTGGAGACCTGAGAGCCCCACACACCCAGCTACTGCACAAGGCTTTATTTGAAATACCAGAGGGTAATAAGGATGCATGAGGTGATTCTTTAGGAAAGAGTGTAAGAAATAGAAGAAATAATAGGAGGGGTATAAAGAAATATCTCCAGCTAGCCAATCTGTGAGGAACGCAAATTCAGACAAATGGCCAATTCTACTCAGCCATGAGCACATGATATCAACTCGTTCACAGATCGGCAAAGTCCACCCTTCGACTCTAAAGCACAAAGAAACCTACTCTAGAAACTCGGGCCAGTATATTTAGTCATGCATGCATTTTAACATGTAACTGAATACTTTGGAGGCTGTGTGTGTACATAGGCCAAAGAAGGGAAAAAGATGAAAGCACCTAAATGGGCATTACTTGTGTGGACTTAGGTGTATTTACCACTAAGCTGATGTGTCTAGAGGACTTCATGAGAGATCAGCTAATCCCCGCTGGGTAGGCTATGGCACCGATTCAGAGCTGTCAGATGTACTGTCTCACTCACTGTACATATGCTAGTGGCACAAAGAACCACTATTCCATTAGAGCAACAATGCAGTCCATCACTGCCCATAAAGCAGAAGGGCTTAGAAGCAGATATCCTGGACTCGAATCCCAGCCTCAACAGTCATTTATTTTTCCTTCCTTCCTTCCTTTCTTTCTTTTTATTTATTCATTTGAGATAAAGAGAGAACACAGGTGCATGAACAGGGGGAGAGGGGGAGGGAAAGGGCGAATCCTCAAGTTGACTCCCCTCTGAGCCCATGCAAGGCTCAGTCCCAGGACCCTGAGATCATGACCTGAGCAGAGATCAACGACTGGCTGCTTAACTCATTGAGCAACCCAGGCGCCCCTTAACAATCCTTGTGTTTTTTTTTTTTTTTTTTAAGATTTATTTCATTTATTTGACAGAGAGAGAGTGAGAACAGAAGCCTGGAGACATTGGGAGAGGGAGAAACAGGCTCTCTGCTGATCATGGAGCCCAAAGGAGGGCTTGATCCCAGGACCCTGGGATCATGACTGAGCCAAAGGCAGCTGCTTAACCAACTGAGCCACGCAGACGCCCCTCAAGAATCATTTTCAATGCAACTTCTAGGCAAGTGCTAAAACTCACCAAGTGCTACATTTTCTCATCTATAAAATGGAGTTACTAATAGTCCTTGCCCCAAAGAAGTTTCATTTATAACAGCTTTATTGATCTATAATTCATATGCTATAAACCTACCATTTTAATTGTAAAATGTAGTGGTTTTCAGCATAGTCACAGATTATGTCACCATCACCACTAATTCTAGAAGTTTGTCATCACACCAAGAAGAAAGAAATCACTAGCAGTCACTTTGTTTTCTTCCCCCTGGTCCCCATCAGTGGTAACTACTAATCTAATTTTGTATTTATGGATTTGCCTATTCAAGACATTTCACATACATAGAATCATACAAGGTGTAGTTTTGTGGCTCATCTCTTTTGCTTAGCATAATATTCTCAAGGTTCATCTATGCTGTAACACATATCAGTACTTCATTCCAGGATGCCTAGGTGGCTCAGTGATTTAAGTGTCAGACTCTTGACGTTGGCTCAAGTCATGATCTCAGAGTTGTGAAATCCAGCCCCAGTGGGACCCCGTGCTCAATGGCAAATCTGCTTCTCTCCCTCTGCCCCATCCCTACCCTATGCATGTGCATGCACACACTCTGTCTCTAAAATAAATCAATAAATCTTTAAAAAAATACTTCATTCCTTTTTATTATATACATTATTTATATATACATTTATTATGTACATTGTATACATTATTATATATTATATTCATTATATTATTATATATCATATATAATAAAATACTCCATTGTATGGATTATTACATTTTATTCATCCATTTATCTGTTGATGAACATTTGGGTTATTTCTATGTGTTGACTATTCTGAGTAATGTTACGATAACATTTGGTACAAGTTTTTGTGTGGACATAAATATTCACTTCTTTTGAGTATTTACCTATGAGTGGAATTTCTGAGGCATATGGTTTTTGGTTTGTATTTCCCTAAAGACTAATGATGTTAAGCATCTTTTTATGTGCTTATTAGGCACTCATATATCTTCTTCAGAGAAATGTTTACTCAAATCCTCTGCTCATTTTTTTTTAATTATGCTGTCTTTTAATTGCTGAGTTGTAAGCTTTTTTATGTATATTTTTTAAGATTATATTTATTTATTTATTTGACAGAGAGAGAGAGAGAACAGCAGGCAGTATAGCAGAGGCAGAGGGAGAAGCAGGCTTCCTGCTGAGCAGGGAGCCTGAAGCAGGGCTCGATCCTAGGACCCTGAGATCATGTCCTGAGCTGAAGGCAGAGGCTTGACCAAATAAGCTACCCGGTCCCCTTGATTTTTCTATATATTCTTGATATAAGTCTCACATCAGATATATGGATTGCAAATATTTTCTCCCATTCTGTGGATTTTCTTTCCCCTTTTCTGATGGTGAACTTTGAAGCACAAAATTTTTCACTTTCATGATTTTCATTTTACCTTTTTGTTGTTGTTGCTTTTGATTTTGGCATCACATTTGAAAACCCATTGTCTGACCCAAGATCATGAAGACTTACTACTATGTTTTCTTCTAAGAGCTTCTAGCTGTAGCTCTTACATTTAGGTCTATGATCCATTTTGACTTCGTTTTTGTATGTAGTGTGAGGTGGAGATTCAAATTTATTCTTTTGGATGTGGCCATCCACTTGTCCCAGTATAAATTATTACAAGGACTATCATTTCCCCAACTGAATCATCTTGACACTCTTGAAAATCAATTGACCATAAATATAAGAATTATGGGTTTATTAATTTATGGAAAATCAATTGACCATAAATATAAGAATTATGGATTTATTAATTTATGGATTCTCAGTTCTATCCCATTGCTACCTACCTTATAGCCAGTGCCACACTGTCAAGTAATTACTATAGCTTTGTAGTAAGTTTTGAGATTGAGAAATGCAAGTCCTCTTCATTCTTTAAGACTATTTGGACTATTGTTTTGGCTATTCTGGGTCCCTTGCCTTCCCATAAGAATTTTGAGATCAGCAAACACATCAGTGCCTGCAAAACAGATAGCTGGGATTTGGGTAGATATTGGGATGAATCTGTTCATTAAATGTTTTGTAAGAAGCTGAATGGTATGGGGAAAAAAGCACAGGGCTAGAACTTCAGAAATGGAGGTTCTTACCCTTGTGGAAATCACTTCCATTCCTAGGACTTGAGTTTCTTTGTCTGTGCAATATGAAAGTTAGGCTATGTTGATCTAGAATATCCCATTGAAATTCAAGACTCTAAGGTCTTACATCTGCCTCAGGCTTGAGAATTCTTGGCAGTTTGGTAGAAATAATTCAGGTTTTAAGAAACATTAGCAGGGGGACGCCTGGGTGGCTCAGTTGGTTAAGCAGCTGCCTTCGGCTCAGGTCATGATCCCAGTGTCCTGGGATCGAGTCCCACATCGGGCTCCTTGCTCAGCAGGGAGCCTGCTTCTCCCTCTGCCTCTGCCTGCCATTCTGTCTGCCTGTGCTCGCTCTCTCCCCCTCTCTCTCTGATAAATAAATAAAATCTTTAAAAAAAAAAAAAAACATTAGCAGGAGCACCTAAGTGACACAGTCATTTAAAGCATCTAACTCTTGGTTTCAGCTCAGGTTATGTTCTCAGGGTTGCGAGAATGAGCCCTGCGTCAGACTCCATGCTCAGTGAGGAGTCCGTCTGACATTCTCTCTCTCCCTCCCTCTGCCCCTCCTGCTGATGTGCTCGCTCTCTCTCTTTTTCTCACCCTCCTCTCTCTCAGATTAACAAATTAATCATTTTTAAAATATCAACATATGTGGATGAAGGACCACACTTGTTGTGAGGAGTGCAGGGTGATGTATGGAACTGTTAAATCACTATCGTGTATACTGAAACTAATATAACACTCTATGTTAACTAACAGGAATTAAAATAACATTTTTTTAAAGTCTCAAAAATCAACAGTATTGACCTATCAGATCCACATTCCTGGAAACCTGGCAAAAACACAGTAACTCTGGAGATAAAGAAGATCCTAGTTTGGAGGGATTCTTTTTTCTACTAGATTAAACATAAGCTAATTTCAACCAAATAGCCTGTTAAAAACCTGCAGTTATTAATGGGCTCTCATGCTCTCATGTTGTTCATGTGAATGTAGGTGTTTTTAAAACTATATTTGGTTAGAACCATTTAAAATAAAATCTAGCTATATGTTAAATATCTGTAATTTAATCAAGCAGTGTGTAAAAGCCAAAGGGAACATATGCCAATTACTGTCTTAATGAATATAGATTATCTCAGTGATTAAATATTAAATACATAACTATTTAATATATAACCCATTTTCCTCTAACTTTTAAGGTGACATTCATAATCATAAACATCTGGCACAAGCATTTCTATTTTTTACTTTTTTACTCTCCAAATAAACTCTCTAGTACTAGCTGATTAAATATACTGGATGTTCATGTTCAAGTTTTCAAGAGGTCTAAATATCTATTAGGTATGTACCACGTACCATATACCAGACAGGGAAGACACAAAGATAAATAATATATAGTCCTTATTCTTAGAATTCACCATCTGTTGTTATCGGGAAGTCAGAAATTTAAGAAAAGAAAGACAGTACAATGCAGAAGTGCTATAACAAGGGTATAAGAACTGTTCTGAGAATACAGGAGAGATATAGAAGCTACTGACTTCTTTAGGAGGGTAAGGTGGATCTGGAGAAGAGTGAAAAACGAGGCAAGATTTCATAGCTGAAGACACATTTGAACTGATGTGGGACATGGGAAAACACGAAGAACTGTGGGTAAGTCCAAGATGTCTAGCTTGGGACTTGCTTGTCTAGTTTGTCTAGATGGTGATGAAACTTCAGAGAAGTTATTTTCATGCTCAAATAAGTTCTCATGATGTCAGTGGAACTGAACCCCAAACAAAGAAAAACACTAACCCATACTGCCTCTTCCCTTACTCTAAACTAGAAAGCAGAATTACAAAGTACACCACTCAAGTTCTTTTTTTATATTTCACCCAAACAATTGTTGCATCCCACAGCTATCCAAACAGCATACCTTCCCTAACCAAAACAAATAAGAATAAGAATGAAGGTTAGTTATTCCTAATGATATTATATTTATTTTTCCAATATTAATGTTCTCTGCCTTCTCCCACATGATGCATTTTTGATATATAAATAAAAATGATACTGCACATTATGTAATATCAAGCCAATAATTATCACCTTCCCTGGGAAGGATGTGAACTGAAGTGGCTACACTAATATCAGACAAAATAAATTTTAAAAACAAAAAGATTATTAAAGATAAAAAGGGAAATTTTATACTGATAATGATGAAAGGGCAATTCTATCAGGAAAACACATATGCACCCAGCAACAGAGACCCAAAATACACAAAGCAAAACTGACAGAATTGAAGAGACAAGAGGACAATTCAATGAAAATAGTTGAAAAGTTCAAAACACACTTCCAATGGTGGATATGACAACCAGGCAAAAGATCAACAAGGAAAAGATTCTAGCAATATGTTCATAAGATTCCATATTTCTGTAAAATATGAAAAAATAATTTAAGATCATTGTCTCTTCATACTCCGACTTCGCTTATGTTGCACCCACTCTCTTGTCAAGTAACAATGGAGTGACAATGGGAATCTTTGGGATTTGGGGCCATCTTTGGGAATCTTAGAAGAGTAGAATTTAAAACACATTTAGTTTGAGTCGAACGTACTGGTTACAGTTATCTCTAGCCTCCCTCAGTGATAATGGCTTTCAGGAATACTCCCACTGCCCATGGTCCAAATTCACCCAGGATCATAAACACAAAGGTACAGGGTCAGAGGTTATAATGAAAAATGAATCTGCCCTATAGCACCTAGCACTAGAATGGAGTACATAGTAGAGGAGAAACCAGATTTTAAGTGAACAGTACCTGAACCCAGGTTGTAGAAAAGTCCTCAAATCATCAAAAATGTAAAATTTTAAGCACAGTAAACAGGAAAATCCTCTCCTTTTTGGAAAATATTTAATAATGTGGCATTTGCAAATATAAAAATACTGTACTTTTTTTTTGGCCTTTTTGGTGGGAAACATGGATTTATCAGAATTTATCAGAATTCCTTTATTTTTAGGGCCCAAACCTATAAAATGGTGAGTGTATCTATGAGGTAAGTCATATATCTTATGCATCACAACTAGTAATAATAATACACACTTCCAATCAACCATGTTAAGGCTGAAAAGATTACAAAAATCCTATGTTTTCACATGATGAAATGTTCAATATATGCAGCCAAAAGCTATATATGGAAAAATGTTATTACAAACATGTCTTACTCTGCTTATGCTGCCATAACAAAAGTCCACAGACTAAGACATTTATTTCTCACAGGACTGGAGCCTGCTAAGTTCAAGATCAAGGGGCTGGCAAGCTAGATCTCATTTAGAGGCCTCTTCCTCTTAGCTTGTAGATGGTTGACATCTCACTGTGCACTCACGTGACCTATTTGTGCACCTGCTAAGAAGAGATTGAGAATGAGCTCTACCATGTCCAATGTAAGGGCAGTAAAGAAGATTCCACCCACCAACGTAATCTAACCAGAATTACCTCTTTACCTCCCAAACGCTCCCTCTGCAAATACCATCATATTGGAAGTTAAGGCTCCAACATATTCAGATTAGTGTGTATAATAACAGTATTACATATTTAATGATTTGTATGATATTTGAAATCTAATTAACATTTGTGATTTATGGTGATTTGTTTTCTCTTTCTTAATAAACACTCGCTGTCATACCTGATTTGTTTTTTAGAATTTCATACTCTTTCTCTCAAAGAGGATCCCAAGAATTATATAAGCTATTAGCCACACAAAAATTGGACCCCCTCCTGCCCTTAACACCACCTTTCCATGCCCCATATCCTCCAGTTCTTTCTTTAGTTCTTCATTAAAGCTGCCCATCTTTTTTTTTTTTTAAGATTTTATTTATTTATTTGACAGATAGAGATCACAAGTAGGCTGAGAGGCAGGCAGAGAGAGAGGAGGAAGCAGGCTCCCCGCCGAGCAGAGAGCCCGATGTGGGGCTCGATCCCAGAACCCTGAGATCATGACCTGAGCCGAAGGCAGAGACTTAACCCACTGAGCCACCCAGGCGCCCCTAAAGCTGCCCATCTTAAACACAACCTTCAACTTGCCACCTGTCATTCTCCCGGAAGTTCTAACCATCCATGAACTTCTACCTATTCTCAAGATTGTAAATCACACATCTCAAGCAGAAAGAAGCTGAATAAGCCATCACCATCACTCTTAGGGCATCATAAAGAGGATAAGATTAGGAGCCCTTGTACATTAATTGTTGCTTCTATATGTTCAACACACACAACCTTCTCCAACAGATGGTGTAAATGCCAAAGGTACAGGCAACATATTTTCCCCAGTTCCACTCTCCTCTAACCCACAGGTCCACTTGGCTGAATTTAGCTTATCTTCACTCAGGGATGATTCTCTCCCACCTGCCCTCCAGTTACCCATGGCAACATGGCTTTTTTCATGTGCTCTTCAATCAGTCATGCCTGTGTAGGTCTGCCTTCCAGGTGTTGGCCCCAAGTACATTATTTTCCATGGGGGCTTCTTAGCTCCAAAGTAGATCAATCACTATCAATAAATTTAGAGAGGGGGTGGGAAGCAGCCTCACACTCCCACGTTGCACACACAGCTCACATTAATAAAACTCACTTGGACTTCACAAGGGCTCACTACTATCCATAAAGAAAACTGCTATGTAAACACACAAAGTGTGAAGCTTTATTCTCTTCCTGGGACCCAGAGGCACAGAGATTTCTGAACAAATGCTCTCACTGTGGTGTACAAATGATATTGATCTCTGCAGCTGGCACTGAAAGCTGGAGCTGCTATCTGGCATTTTTCAGACTTTCATCTCTAAATCCAAGCTGGCAGTTTGGTGTCAAATACAGCAGAACCCTTTTCCATCAGTACCTCACCTAACAGATGGAGGAAGAGCCTGATTTACTGGAATCAAGGTAACCATGGCTTTCAGCGTATTGGAATATTCTGCTTACTTTGCTTTCAGAGAAAGGCTAATCACAGAGATATCCCCAAGACAATAAAACAAAAAACAAAAACAAACCAAAAAATCTCTTGAGCGAAGTTAGCAGTCTCGAAAAAGTGTTCTTAAAATGTTTTAGGGCATTGATTGTCCATCTCAATATTCAGCCTTTTTCGCAACTCTGTAATGTCCTATAGCATCCTGCCATTATTTCGTTAACAGCATTCTATTGTTTAAGGCAGGGGCGCCTGGGCGGCTCAGTGGGTTAAAGCCTTTGCCTTCTGCTAGGGTCATGATCTCAGGGTCCTGGAATCAAGATCCGCATCCAGCTCTCTGCTCAGCGGGGAGCCTGCTTCCCCCTTTCTTTGCCTACTTGTGATCTCTGTCAAATAAATAAATAAAATCTTTTTTAAAAAGTTGTTTAAGGCAGGAAAAGGAAGGCAAACATTTTAAAAGGAATTTCAGCAAAGGCTGAAGTATGAACGATTATTTAACTTAACCCTCAGTGGGCCAGGTAATCCAATTAGAACCTCCTTGCTTAAACATTTTGACTGATTAAGCTTTTATTGCATGAGGATCAATGTTACTTGTTTCCTTGGCTTAGATAATTATTTGGAAGATTTAGTAATTTAAATTATTCAAGCAGAATTGTCTTCAGTGTCCTTGAAAAGTCCACTTTGGGGCCATCATCTTTTTCCTTGTGAGTCATTATACTTAGTGCTACTGGTAACAGTGGTGACAGTCTACAGCATATATGATTCTCTAGATTATATGTCACCTTTTTATAATGTGTCTCATATTGATATTTAAACATTGTGGTATTTAATTTTACTTATTTATATCCTGTATCTTCAACTAAAATTTAAAAAGAGAAAATATAATGAATCTTACTCATATTGTATTCCACCCACTTCTCAAAAAATGCCTGAGATACAATAAATTCCAAGAAATACATTTATTTTCTTCATGCACACAGGGACATACGTATTCACTGTGTTAGATAATGTGAGTTATACCTTAGCCAAAATTGGGCAAATACCATTTAAATATGTCATGAACAAAGCAATAAGAAAAGGAATCTCATGTGTTATCCCATTAAACATAACAACAGCCTTAGAGAGGCCATTTGCAATTCTCATTTTACAGAGAAGTTCAAGAGTCACAGATGAAAATAAAAAACTGTTCAGTGATACACATCTAGTATGTTCTGGAGCAGTGATGCAAAATTACATCCAAAATCCCTACTCTGAAACAGTGGCTTCTGTCAGAAGAGACATGTTCTGAGCCCTCCACCAATTCATTTGGAGTTTCTGTGCTTTAACAAGAAATCTCAGAGCACAGAACAGAGAACCAGGAAAGGGTATGCATTCTTAGCCCAAGGATATAACACTTTTTCTGTCCATCTTTTGTAGTCTGTAGCTACTTCTGGATGCCAGTCCTAGGATTAATTGGACGCCCAGCTCTTGAGATTTGGATAATAACAAACAGGGTTTTATTCTATTATGACTACTAAACATTATTTGTGGCAGAGATAAGAAGTGTTCTCTGGCTATATTTTCTTTCTTATGCAGCCTTTTATCCTGATATTTCCATTGATCTTTATTATTTTCTTTCATTCTTTGCCTTTATTAAATTCTTAAATTCTTCCATTTCTCTGGGATAATATCAAATCTCTTAAACACCTGCCTGGAGTTTTCCGTCCTCCTGCTCTGCATAGGACTCTTACTTTCAAAGCTTTCTGTGTGCTTATCAGGCTGAACTTCCCTTTATTACTCCCCCAAGCCATTCTTTTCTTCCTAGATCCTAAATCTGCACAATGAAGGTTTATACCTTCATTTTCCAGGACATAAATACCAGTAGTTCCCTTAAAAATGCTGTGTGTGTTGGTAAGGAAGCCAACTGGTGTGTCACTATGAAAAACAGTATGGAAGTTCCTCAAAAATTAAAACCAGAACTACTTTATAATCCGACAATCTTATTTTGGAATATATATTCAGAGGAAATTAAATCAGTATTTCAAAGAGGTGTATGCACTCCCACACTCACTGCAGCATTACTCCCAATGCCAACACACGGAAACAATCTAAGTGTTCCTCCACAGATGAGTGGACAAAGAAGATGTGGTGTATATACATGCTAGGGAATATTATTCAGCCATGAGAAAGGACATTCTGTCATGTGTGATAACATGGGTAAACCTTGAGAGTATTATGTAAGTGAAATAAGCCCATCAGAAAAAGACAAATACTGGATAATCTGACAAGTTCTTTTTTATATGTTTCTAATCTCAGAAACAGAAAGTAGAATCATGGTTGCCAAAGGTCAGGAGTAGGAGAAATGGGAAGATGTTGCTCAAAGAGTATAAACGTCCAGTTATAAGGTAAATAAGTTGTGGTGATCTAATCTAATATACAGCAGTGACTAAAATTAACAATGCTATATTATATACTAGAAAGTTATTACCAGAATAGGTCTTAAATGTTCTCACACACAAACACACACACACACACACACACACACACACACACACACACAGTAATTTTGTGAGGTAAGAGAGGTGTTAACTAACCCTACAGTAGTAATCATGTTTATCAAATCATCACATTATACACCCTATATTTATACAATGTTACATGTCAATTATATCTCAGTAAAGTTTAAAAAATGCTATGTGTAATTTCTGCAAAGGATCTTTATTCTACTCTCACATTTGACTGATGCTTTCATTGATTCTTGCCTCAATATCCTTTTTTATTTTAATATTTCTCTTGAAGTACGATATATATATAAAGAAATGTGGCCAAGTCATAATTGAACAGTTCAATGAATTATCACAAAGTTAGCATGTTTGTGGGACTGCCACATAGACCAAAAGATAAGATAATACTGGCATTCCAGAAGCTCCCTGTGGCTCATCCTTAACACTAACCCTTCCCTTTTCTCCAAAAGAATCACTTTCTGACTTTGATCACTATAGACAAGTAGCTCTGTCTGCTTTTGAAACATAAATGCATTTATTCATAATTTCTATAGCATGTAGCTACATTATACATCATTAATAACTATCACTACGCATTACTATACATTATGTATCATTAGATGAATAAGTCATAATTTACATATCTGTTCTTCTGTTAAAGGATATTTGGGTCTCTAGTTTGGTGCTCATAATAATATTAATATGAATATTCTTATACATATCTTTTGGTACACATACATAAGCATTTCTGTTAGGTATATCCCTAGAAGTGGAAATGCTTGGTTACGTAGTCTATGAATGTTAAATCTGTTTAGCTACTGGCAAAGAGTTTTGAAAGTGGTTATAGCAAATTATACTCTCACCAGCAGCATATGAAAGCACCATGTGTTTTATTCATTGTTAACACTTAATATAATTAGTCTTTTAAAATCTAGCTTTTTTGGTAAACTTTCTTAGAGTGGAGCCCACCACATAAGTTTTTTGTCCATTTGTACATAAGACAAATGTGCTTATAATAACATAAAATTGTAGGGTTACATCCTGCAAGTGGAATTTTAATGCATTTTATTAGGTGCAAGGTAATAAATAATCCGTTCCTCATTCAACCCCATCTACTTCTACTTTAGAGGACTACAGTAATGTAGAACAAAATTAAAGACTAGTCAGCTCAAGGGAACTTGAGATTTTTGAGGCCATGTGATGCTCAATGGAACCCCACAGAGATAGACTATATTGTCTTCCAAGCTTATCTGTCACCAAATCAACTCACATCCCTCTGGAGCAGCTGTACAAGAGTATTCAGATGTTAACTTTCTTACAAAGTATGCCCTTTGAGACTCACCACTATTTCAACACAAGATTTTAAAAGTCTCTATTTTTTGTTTTTCAATACTCATACAATTTATATTCAAGATTCTGCTTTTGAAAATCTTGGGTCATTTAGATTTTACATAGCAGAAAGTAAAAACTAAATTACTACCAAAGGGTCAGGGTGCCTGGCTGGCTCAGTCAGTAGAGCATGTGATTCTTGATCTTGGGGTTGTGAGTTCAAGCCCCATGTTCAGCATAGAGCTTATTTTAAATAAAAAAAAGTAAATAAATAAAGTTTTCTTAAAAAATACTATCAAAGGGTCATAAAACACTCTTGATTAAATAATTCAAGATATTACAAATAATTATAATTAAATTAGCTGGGAAAAGAGAAATTTTTTTAAAAACTGTCAGATAAACATGGAGTCAGAACTTTTCTCTACTGAAAAATACCCATTTTCTGAGTAAGAAATAAAGAAAAATAGAAGGGTTTATAAAACCATTTGTTCTTCTGAGTACTTTACTCTGCATCTATTTGAATTTTAGTACTTCCTGTGGTTTATAATGGACCTATAATATGAATGTGTACAATGCCTGAAATCACCATAACTCTTGAAATATTCATTTCATGGATAGACAAGATGAAGGGCTGCATTTGGTTAGAACTTTTCTTTCTAATATGATACTGATACTTACTAATTCTTGTGCTGAGAAATATCACTCTAGGGATGCTTCCCTTGATATCTAAAACAACAACTATGCATAACCAATAGTATGGGAATTTACCTCCATAGTCCTAGTTTTCATTTTTACAATACTTACAGTATTTTTATAGTACTGTACAAAAACTGAAATACTTTCACAGAATTTATCTCATTTGATTCTAAAGATGATCTAGTATGGAATATGTTCATATTATTGTTCCTGTTTTATAAAATTACAAGGGTCAGAGAGGTTAAGTGAAAGTGAAAGCTCAAAGCTATGCATATTTTAACTATAATAAGCGAAACGAAAGCCAACTTTCTTTTCCGCAGTTGCAAGTGTTCTATCGACCAATGTTGGTTTTCTATTGACAGAGGAATGCCAGTGACTATTTGGAGAAGGGCATTAGCCCATGTATGGACATCAATTGCTTAATTTACAAAGAGATTTGATATGATTTTATAAAATATTTTATCCAGTTCTTTTCTTTTTTCCTATCCCTGTCTTCTAAGACAGAAATATAAACAGAATGGCAGCTGAGGGAGAAGGCCAACTGCTAAAACTGGAATAAGTGAAATTAATGATAAGCAAATGAAGGGAAGAGATGAAGGCCTTGAGTAGGACTACGACTTAAAATATCACCCAGGGAGGAAATAAATGATAAAGCCAATCAATCATTGGGATTCAGAGATTATCAAGAGACAGAAGGGCTTTTCTTAAAATGAACCAAAGTCCTGAATGGACCAGTTTTAGACATTACATAAGAAAGGTTAAATTAAATATACCAGGCAATGCTTGTATAACCTGTCATTCAAGCCATTGTTGAAATTTCAACTCTACAGGGAGCAGTGGATTCTTTAACATGACTGGGGCACTGGACATAAAGTGTTTTCCTTCTACATTCTCCGTTACATTCCCATGGCTAGTTTGTAGTATGGTACATTATGGACTTCTGCATAACTTCTACAAGGACCGATGTCCCTCCAATTCCCCTCACATGGTATACAGCATCCCTGTGCCAGAACCTTTCAGGAAGATAAAGAAATTATTGCAAATAATTTAATTCCCTTTACCTGTCACAATACAAGAAGAAGAAAAGAAGAAGAAGGAGAAGAAGAAGTAGGTGCGGGGAGGAGATGAGGAGGAGGAAGGAGAAGGCTTTTGCTTAATGAACCCTTATCATGTAGAGAAAAGGTAGCAAAAGAAATGACACACACAAAATATATTTATTGATATTCAATTAAATAAAACCAGACGTAGCCTAGCTGAGCATGCTGTTTTTAAGACTGACTTTTCTCCAAAGGTTCATCCACATAAATTGTCAAGTTTGTTGGACATAATCAACTTTCCAATTTCAATAAAAATAAGCACAGCTGATTCTGTTTTGACAACTTATCAATAAATAATGTTGTTATAAAAACTTTTGCAGGTGGTAAAATAGATACAAGCCTCCAGGCTTCTGAAATACTCCGTCCCTTCTTAATCCTTTCATCATTTCTAGTGCTCTGGCTTATTCACAGCTGCGTTCACAAATAACAACGCTGCATGCATTTATGTCCATGGAGGGGGGTGTGGTGTGTGTGAGATACATTTCAAGAATTACCCATATTTTGTTTGTCCTATCTCCCTATGCTATTTATAGCCAATCACCTACAGAACTCAATCAGTAACAACAGCTATTTGAAAGCAATTTCTCATAATAGTTTATGAAAAAGATCAATGTAACAAGCTGATGATGTGTCAAATGATGGGTAACTATTTTCCTACTGTATAAAGTGATCTTAGTCATTTAATACCAACTTCCTCAATTCTGCTTCTCCCCATATCAACATTTCTCTGTAGAGAGAGAGTGGTAATCTTTCCCCCTTTCTTCGGCATCTGAGGAGTATCTCAGGCAAATCCCTCCACTTCATCTCCTAGAGCTCCCTCTGAGACTTGATTTCATCAGTAGACCCCTCTTTTGCTAAACTTCCAGTCTTTTATTCTTCACTCTGCATTTTTCCTTTGCATACCTTTTTACTACTGTGGATTAAAATTCAGAGTTGCACTTAGAGTTAGATCCTAAAGTTCAAAGAGTCTTGCCAGTCCGTCTTAGTTTGTCACTCCTCTCTCTGCCTCTCTCTGTCTCTTTCTCTTCCCAGTCCTCCTTCTCTCTCTCTGCCTTTGTATTCTTTACTTCTGGGTCTTTAATTTTTCAAACATTCTCACTGTCCTTAGTACAATCAATACCACGGTTGGGTGGGAGGGAATGCTGAATGCTTCCTTCCTAATGATTGCAGAAAAGTCCCAGGGAGAGCACTGAATCTCCTGGATGGAGTCATGTGTTTGTCCCTGAACTGATTTCTTTGGCCAAAAGACAGAATGCTCTTAATGACTAGTCTGAGTCACATGGAGATCTTGGAGTATAAGAGAAGGGAGAAGAGGGAATTATCGACTGCCATACAACATAGGCAGAGGCTAAACAAGAAATAATTCTGCAAAAGAAAATTATACAATACAGGGAAAAAAGGTAACAGCCATCACGTGTGCAAATTTAATTAAGTTTCTATAATCATTTTTAAAGGCATTCTTTTTTTCAACAGTGTTTTCCTCTTAGGATAACAGTCTCTCTTTTTATGACTCCAGGTTACTCAAAGGAAGAATACAAATTCCACTTCCCATGCATCATCCACTCCCTTCTTAATCCCTTGAAAACTGACCTCCACTCCAACACTGACCTTGTTCTCTCAATAGTCACTAATGGCGCTTTCTGCTTTCTCTTCACCCAACACCTCTCTCTATAGCTGTTGGCAATTTATCACTTCCTTCCTCAAGTTATTTCCTCCTAAAATTTCCATGACACTCAAATAGCCTCCTTGATTTATCCCTATTCTTCCATAAGAATAGGGATCTCTCTCATCTCTCAATTACTTCTGAATTTGCAAGCAAAGAAAAGAGCATTACTTATTTTCCTCCTGAAAAAAAGCCAACAGGGCAGATTTAGATGCTCGTAAGTTTCTCCACAGTAGCACAAATACATCAATGACTAAAGTAAAAAAATCTGAACATTTCTTAAAAATGGATGGGACACAAAATTGCCTGCCTTGAACACAGAGTCCTGTAATTAGAAAGATTCAAGCTCAAAGGGACCTAAGATCAATTAACTCAGTTCCAACCTTTTATAAATGAAGTGACTTACCAAACTTCATCCAACTATGCAGAGACTAAATGGTATCCAGAACTTAAAATTCTTTACTTGAAGTTCAGTGCTTCCTTACTTTATACCACATGGCCTTCCAAAGTGTAGTAATTCTGACTGAAGAACTATATGCCCTCCATAAAGGAATCAACAATGCAACAGTATGAATCCCCTGCAAATATAGCTAAATTACAGCATTCAAGAAATTGCAAGTAAATGGAAAATATATTTTCAATTCTTTTGACAGCAACTCCATTGTTAAATTATCCTTTTTTGTCAATGTATAAGGAAAACATTCAAGAATTATTTTCTAAAACAGGGATTTATCATCAAACTACTACATAAAACAAGCCATAATTTTGTAGATAGTGTCTTAAAATTATCGAAGCTTTCATGGAATGTTTCAACCAGGACTATATTGTATAAATTCTAGAGTTTGTATAAATAGTCCAATCTACTTCATATTCAAGTCTGTAATATTTAAGTAATGTTTCTTTTGTTGTTAACTGGCATCTGGCAATTGACTGATCCACCAAACACCCAGCAGCTACAGTCTCTGGGAAAAAAAAAAAAAAAAAAAGGTAAGTCAAAAAAAGTAAGCTATTATTGGACTGGCCTTTGTTCCCATGGGAACTGTCTAAGGAATGATCACTAAAAGTTTTCTATTAAATCTGATTGTGCTTGTGCATTGAGTTTCACCCAAGTGTAAGAAGCAGATAATGGTTGGCTGAGAATAAGAGAAAGGTAATGAAATCAATAGGTACTTCCCCTGAAAAGATACACAAGGTTAGAAGTTAAAAAGTTGTGACTGAATAGTTTCAAGCAAAACTGGAAGATAATCTGACCACGGCCAAAGCTCAAGACATAACACACCCTCTGGACTCATGACTTAGGACTTTGGAGTTAACTGCATCTAGATATTAACTCACCAATGAAGAAGCTCAGCGAATCTGAAGCAAGATAAATACAAGGGAAAATCACACCTACGCCCACAAGTCTAACTGTTAAAAACCGAAAGAAGCAAAAGGAAAAAGAACGAGAATAATCATAAAATCAGCCAGAGGGTAGCAAAGAAATAAGCCCCACCCTCTCAAGCAGGGAAACAACAAGGAAAATGGCAGCTGATTTCTCAACAGAAACTATGTTTGTCATAACAAACTATGTTAGCATTTTAAAGTGCTATAAGAAAAATTGCCAACACTAGAATTCTATACTTGATAAGAATATCCCTTAATAATGAAAGCAAAAGAAAGATATTCTCAGATAGCGTTGAAATAATTCACTGGAATGCAATTCTACTGTAAAAAAGAAAAAATAAAGGAATTTCCTTGATCTAAAGGGAAATGATTTCAAATAAAAGCATAGAGAACCAAGAATGAACACCACCAAAAAGGGAAATACAAGGAAATACGAAAGATTACTGACTGCTTAAGACATGGATAATAACATTTTACAAAGATTATAATTTACGTAGAAGCAAACTATGTGACAAAAGTACCAAATAAAAAGTGAATTATTAAAAATAACCTTAAATCATAATCATGGTAATTATAATCAAGTCAGCACGTTGTGTTTTTTTTTTTTTTGAAAGATTTTATTTATTTGAGAGAGAGACAGTGAGAGAGAACATGAGCGATGAGAAGGTCAGAGGGAGAAGCAGACTCCCCATGGAGCTGGAGCCTGATGTGGGACTCGATTCCGAGACTCCAGGATCATGACCTGAGCCAAAGGCAGTCGTCCAACCAACTGAGCCACCCAGGCGCCCCAGCAAGTTGATTTTTCCTCTGAAAATATGACTCCAAAATATTCCTATTTATAAACTCTACAGCCAACCTTTTCTGATTGACTATCCATCTGGCCATTTCTTCTATTTTTTATTTGTTTTTATATTGTCCTAAAATGAAACAACTGGATAATTTAATATTGTCCTAGTAATAAGTAATACCATCAGAAATCAGTGTTTTAAATTGCAAGTTTTTATGTCCTCCTTCCCATTTTAAGGCATAATTTTTACTGGATATGATATGCATTAATAGAAACAGCCAGTGAGGTCTGTTTATGGACAACATAGTTCACAGCAAATCTTTCTTTTTTCTTAGGATCAAGTCTTTTGAAAAGGTGCTGTTGGTGCTGTGCTTGTTTATTTGACTAACAATGTGCATTATGTATCTTATCATATTAATTTCTTTGTTTTATTTACTAGAAAGCTCAGAGCCAAACATTTTCTTTTCTAGATAGTGTAGAAATGTATATACCCTGTAATTTATGTACATTCAGCCTTGATTATACTTAAGTTTTTCTCCATCTTTAATTTCCCTTTACTAATATTTTCTTCTCTACTTTTATATGCAGTCTTAGTAACTTGGATGTTTCTGTGGTACTTCAAATCCTTTTTAGAACAAAGGAGGAAACAAAAACATAGGTATGTACATATAATCATATGTATATACATACACATTTACTTATCCTGAGTTCTTTTTAAGTATCTTCTCATTAATTCATCACAAACAAAGAAGGAAAAGCTTATTATATCCATTTTACATATGAGAAACAGAATCAGTGACTAACCCCAAATCACACAACAAACAGGTGAAGCCAGAATTCTCCCCTTTGCTCTAAAGCCTATAATTCTTCTCTTACGCCATGCAATCTCTTTCATTTGCCTGGCATACCATTCATTTATTCATTCATTCACAGAATGCATATATATTTACTATATATTATGTGCCAGACTGGGGATATCATTCAAGGTGAATCATTCAAAGGGCCCCTCTCACACAGCCCTGCAGGCTTGTTCTATAACATTAGGCTTCTTTTATAGGAATGTCCGATTATAACTACATAAGACAGAGACACTATGGTGCACAACTCTGTGGCATGGCCTACACCCACCCCACACTGTGAAAGGTCCTCTATGAGCTGTGCTACTGTGCTTACTGTTATGCCCCAATAATGGGTCCATGATTAAAGGAGCGAGACTGATATAAAGCAAAGGTCAAGCAAAGCTTTATTTCACGCCAAGCATCAAGAATCTAACCAAACGTTCGGGGACGCACCTCTTACAAGAGAAGGGGACACTTCTCTGTTTCACAGACTAGCTTTTAAGGGCAAAGGCCATGCGGTCAGGCCTGGCCACACACAGGTGACCAATGAGATTTTAACACTCACAGGAAACTCCACAGTGATGCTAGGTGACCAATTGAATTACAATTTACTCTAGTAGACATTTGACCCAGCCTATTACACCTTGATTGGGATTGGCACCAAAAAGGCTACCAAAGGGCAGGGGCCCATACTCCTTGGTAGCTAGGGAGACAGTATGCATCCCCCCACTGATCGATGTCTCTACCTGGCCTGACCCACCTTTGTATCTGGGCTTTGTTACCTGGAGCTGGTTTCTGGGACTTGTTTTTAAGTGAATCCCCTAGGGGAAGGGGAGCAGGGACAGTATAAGGATTAAACAACAAGGTTTTTGTTTAACCTCAATGAAAGCCCCTTGCGAAAATATAAAAATATAAAATAGGTCCTTACACTTACCTACATTCCTTCAGTTAGCTTTAGAGTAAACAAAGTTTCAAAAACAATGAGGCATCAGCATGGTGCTTGGTGGAAGGTCTTTCTTAGTAATCCAAAAACTTATTACCATGTTAGCAAGATGTTAAAGTGCAACACTGAATCTCACTTTCACACAATGAGAGTGAAAATACACAATACCTAACTAAATTATGTCAAGTTACACTGAACAAAAGGTAGTTTTAGAAACTACCTGTCAAGTATGTCTATCTGCTGTGGCTTTGGGGAGCCCAGATTCCCTTCATAACTCAATGTGTTGCAATTACCACCTCAGAAGGAGTGTGACTATGCCCTGAATGATGGCCGAGTGTGGGTCTGAGTGGTTAATGGGTTGCTGTCAACAAAGAGAAATGGCCTCATTTCAGCGCATTACTCAAACTCTGCATACCAAGCTCTTGTTTCTGAATGTAACATGTGGTTAAGGGACATACAATAACTTACCAAAATAGGGCCTACTGAAGTTATAGAAGAAAAGAAACTGGAGGTTTTTCTCAGGGATCAAGGAACAATACCCACAACTCAAAGCTGCCTGCTTCGTCATGAAGAACCCAAAGCCAGCAGAGATATGCCACTCAACACGCAAGCCCTCATGCGTGCTGTCCTCTGTACGACCCTCTGAACCATCGTCAAGGGGGAAGCATTAATCACTTTGTGGAGAGAAGATGAGTTCTTTCAGCTTCCAGGAAGTCTCTTCTGAATGGAAAGGGGTAATTTTCTAGTATTCATAAGCACTAAGAAAGCCTAGACCCTATTCTGTCCCACTTTCAGAATTCGCCTTTTTATCCTTCAGAACAGAGGGAGAATTGGTTTCATTAAAAGAACAAGTGCTAGGGGATGCCTGGGTGGCTCAGTGGGTTAAGCCTCCCCCTTCGCCTCAGGTCATGATCTCAGGGTCCTGGGATTGAGCCCCACATCAGGCTCTCTGCTCAGCAAGGAGCCTACTTCCCCCTCTCTCTCTGCCTGCCTCTCTGCCTACTTGTGATCTCTATCAAATAAATAAATTTTTTAAAAAATAAAATAAAAAACAAGAGCAAGTGCTTTTCAGAGATTTAAAGCACAGTAAAAAGAATACAGTAAATATTATAACTTTGTATGGTTAATAGATAGTAGCTACACTTATCTTTAGTGGTCATTTCATAATGTATGTAAATGTCAAATCACTATATTGTACACTGAAAGTAGTAAGATATTGTATATCAACAATATTTCAATTAAAAGAAAGATCAAGTGCTTTTATGTTAGTCCCCTAGGCTCAATACCATAGTAGGTGTTCAAAAAATATCACTTCTAAGTTCTTTCTCTTCTTATCAAAATCCCTGAAACTGAAAAAATGTGGAAACAGGGGACCATATGGCATAAGGCAGGTCTAAGCGTAGACATCTTGAATGATGAAAGTCTAAGTAACCCAGAAAGAAAAAAATTATGTTCCTACCTTAAAACACAAGTCTGAGGATAAAATATGTTCTATGGTAAAGCAGAAACTGTATGTAATGTACTAAGTAAATGGAAATAGTGGTGCTATCTAAGCTACTAGTATAACCCACCAAAGACACAGTTTGTTGGGATTTTCTAGCCAGTCTTGAATGATCCTGTACTAGAAACTGTGTTGATGTTCTTCCTACATTATCACCTTCTTCTTTACAAGCCCCTGAAGTGAACATTATCCCACCCACTTAAATTAAAAGAAACTGCAGCCTGATGTGATTAAGTAACACACTGATGTTCCCACAACCCATTCATGGCAGAGCCTGAATTCTATTCCAAGCTTCTCGGAGTCTTCACATGTCCCTACACTGCCTCCCAGCAGCAGAGAAGATAGGGAATGGGAGAAAAGCAAGAAAATTTGGGGAAAGCTTCAAATAGGGTCCTGATCTGAAAGAAAGCTTCCTGTTCTAAGAAACCTAGTCATTCTGACCAGGCCAAAAGCTCAAAAATATCTGTGAGCCCATGAAGAAAATGAGATGTCTGCTTTCCACAGTTATCATCACAATTCTGATTTTGGAGCTAAATGGCTCCCACTTGGTCACTGTTGATCCAGAAGGTCATTGTTCTCATTCTTCAGAGGCTTCCAAGTGACAAGGAAATTCAGCACCCCCTCCAGAGTCTTCACCTCTCCCAGGTCAGCTGTGGAAGCTCCCCCATGCTTCTTTAATTACCACAGAGCTTCTCATGGCAATTCTGTCCAAGAGCCTACCCAAAAATTTAAGGAGGGAGGGAACTAAGGAGAGAGCATCTAGGGAAAATCCTGGAAGCCCACTGGCCATAAAAGACACAATAAACAGGGAATGACGAGGGCCACAAAGGATTTAATTACTCTTCTGCTGCATTAAGTGACTACGGGAAGAACTTAGCTCATCATGAAACCTCCCATGAAAGCAAAACCAAAAGCATTCTTACATTTTTTATTTTGCTAATAGCCCCAGTCTCCTCTTTTTCCATTTCCCTTCCTACCTGCCCCCTTTCCTTTCTGCAAATGTCTCTCGGGATCCAGCTCCAAGTCTGCAGTGACTGCGGCTTCACTGCTCAGTGCTACTGGGGACTGACACAGTGAATGGGAGATGGGGAGGGAAAACAAATCTCCATTGTTTTTGCACAAGAACAAGTCAGTGCTTAATCTAATGCAAACATAATTACTTTGACTTAAACAAAAGGGGGAAACAAATAAAAAGGAAAAAAAAAACCCTAATGTGTATAGCATAGGCTGTCTGCTCAGAAATAAACAATTATGTGGGTGTCAGACAGGCATCACACTCCTCCCTTCAGCGGCTGCTCTTCTGCAACAAATCTGAAAGGCATTTAAAAAGAAGGTTAGAGGCAGAAGCTCGGAGTCTTAACTCTTCTCTGCTTATCTTCAACAGTTCGCATTTTAGTTCCCATCATTGCTTCAGCTTGAATATGAATAAAATTGAATAGAAGGTTGGCACTTTGGGAAAAAGCATTAGAGCTGGGTGTAGGAAGTGAAATGTTTAAATTTTTTTTTTCCATTGATCTTTGCATGGGATTGATCCCTTTGATATTCCCAAATGGAATGAGCCAGAAGGGATATTCATGTATTCATTCAACAAATATTTATAGCCCACCTGCTCTGTGACAGGTGTTGTGGGCAATACAGAAACGAGGACTGTCCTCTTAAAGCAGACAGTCTAGTGGAAAGAGTTAAACACACACACACACGCACAGAACAAATAATTGTGCAAATAAGCACAGGAAAGAATGTGTTGATGTGAGAGGATGTAACAGGGAAGCCTAAACTTTAGCAGAGTGATGGAGAAGAGTGGTCAGGAATAGGCTGGCTTTCTTTCTTTCTTTTTTTTTTTTTTTTTTTGCTGGTTTTTTGTTTGTTTTTTTGATTGTTTTGTTTTCAAATATTTTATTTATTTATCTGAGAAGAGAGACCAGGAGAGCAGGGTGAGGCAGGGTGAGGGACAGAGGGAGAAGCAGACTCCCTGCTGAACAGGGAGCCCAGTGCAGGGCTCCATCCCAGGACCCTTGGATATGACCTGAGCTGAAGGCAGATGCTTAACCAAGTGAACCACCCAGGCACCCCTAGGAATAGTATTTCTAAAAAAACTTTCACTTGAGCTGAGACCTTCTACATGAGAAGTCAGCTAGGCAAATGGAAAGAGTTGGGGAGAGAAGTACATGGAGAGACACACAAATTCCAAAATGCTGAGAAGGCCCAGAGAAAGGAAGGGTTGCAACACCTTTAGGAACCAGAAAAGTCATTATGTTGGTTTCCTAGAGCTGCTCTAACAAATTACCCCAATGGAAGCGGCTTAAACTAACAGAAACTTATTCTCTCACAGTTCTGGAAGCCAGAAGTCCTAAATCAAGGTGTTGGCAAAGCTAATTCTCTTAGGAGGCTGGACAGGAGACTCCTTCCCTCCCTATTGCTCTGTCTAGAGATTCTAGATGTTTCCTTGGCTTGGGACAATGCAATGCCAATTGTTGCTCCCATCTTCATATGGGCTTCTCTTCCATCTCTTACAAGGATATTTGTCATTGGATTTGGGGCCTACCTGGCTAACCGGGCATAACCTCATCTTGAGATCCTTAATTACATCTGTAAAGGCCTTTTCCCAAATTAGGTCATATTTACGTGTACTGGTGGCTAGGACCTGGACATATCTTTTGGAGACTATAATTCAACATACTATAGCCAGCATTGCTGCAAAGTAGTGGGTGTGGCAGTGAGAAAAGTAAAGCAAGATAAACCAGAGAGAGAGGTTAGGGGCAGATTATGCATGCTTTGGGGGCCTTGCTGAATATATTCGTTTGCTACTGCTGCATTAACTAATTACCATAAAGTTAATGGTAAATTATAAATAATACCCATTTATTATTTCAGAGGTGTGTGGGTCAGAAATCTGGGCACTATAGTTTAGCTGGGTTCTCAGCTCAGGACCCCATGAGGCTGAAAGCAAGATGTCCACTAAGCCAGGTTCTTACTGGCGGCTCTAAGGAAGCTCACTCAGGTTTTGGACAGCCTTCAGTTCCTTTTCAGTGCCTTGACACATGGGTGCCTTAGATTCAAGGCAACAACAGCATCCTGAATCCTCATATTTCAAATCTCCTGACTTCCTTTTCTGCTACCATCCTAGGAGATATTTCTTTTTCCAAGGTCTCATGTGATTTCATGGCTCACCAGGATAATCCAAGATAAATTGCTATTTTAAGGTCAGATAATCTTTTTAAGGTCAGTAATCTTAATTACATCTACAAAGTTCCTTGTGCCATGTAACATATATATAGCTTCCTAAACCTCTTTTTGGTAGCACTATCAACAAGTTGTTAAGGAAACTGGAAATAGAGAAAAATCCTAACCTCTGATGTCACAGGAAACAGATTAAGATTTTCTTCAATACACTCCTTGGTCAGCAACAAAACACTATGCTGTGTGGAACCTGGGGCTAATTCATTATATCATTTCAATGAATAGTTTCAACAAAAGATTTCACTTCTAATAAAGCAATGGAATCTTTTCTTACCGTAGTTTGAACTAACATCTCAAGTTTTCATCATCCAAACCAGCTTCTAAATCAAGACGCAAATATCAGTTTTTAGCCTATACTGTTTTTGTCAATACTAAAAATATTCACATAAAAAAAAAAACCAACAGATGGGAGAAGTAATGTGGAAGTGAATTTGAAATGTTGACTATATTGTTGTCATTAGTCAAACTGAAATTTGTAAAACCAACTACACCCTGAATCCTGGAAAATGAAACAGAATTTCTTAACTCAAAGTTAGAATAAAAACAAGAGCTTACAGGAGAAGAAACATCAAAAATGCAAGCTCTTCTGTGTTTTCATGAATTTTATAATGTGAACAAAGGAACTACCAGAAATGAAGAAAATGTAAAACTACTCAAATAAGCTCATGGAAACTCAAAGAGCTATGGCCAACACTTTATATATATTACATTTCCTCTTTCATTTAAATCCCATACCAAGTCACATAGTCACTCCCTCCTTGATACTCCTGTTTATAAATCAGTCCCTACCCTACTATGGTGGGCACTCCAAAAGTGTTTATAGCATGAATGAAGTTCCTTCCCCACCAGAGTATCAAAGATGTTCCTACTTAGCCCAACCCAAATCTATGACTTCTTTTTCAACACCTGTGGAAGTCACATTGGAAATACTCATTTGATATGCATTATGTATTCTTTATATTATTATGTGTATACACCTTATTTCCCCACTGGATTGTAGATCCCTTGAGGGCTAAAATTAGAATCTACAGCCTCCTTGTCTTTAAAATGAGGATGAACCTAAAAGGCTGTCATGAGATAATACAGGTGAAAATAAATAATAGTACAGTAACCGGCTCAGAGAAAATGAGGATTAGCTCTCATTTTCTTTCCATCTTTATTATTTTGTTTTCCTCACAGTTTGTATTACAGTGTCTTGCACATAGAAGGTGCTCAGTAAGTGCATGCCAATGCACTGTGAGTGCTACAAGTTCAAGGAAAAGTTAATGTAAGCCAAAGGTTAAAGGGCAAGATCTAGAGTTGTAGCTTACATGAGGAAACAGGAGTTCTATTCTTGACATTGGCTTTAGCAATTGATGATTGGATAATTGGGCCATTATCATTGTTTAAAAAGTTTTAGAACAAATTTTTAATTCATAATAGTACTATGGTATTTTAACTGTCACCAGAAAGACAGCATTTTCAATAACAGATGTTAAGGGGGAAAGCTGGAATTCTGTCCGAATAGAAATGTAAATGCTGCTTCTACTCAAGGTTAGGATGGTTTGGGTCATTAAGCAGAGTTTGGATCTTATTTAACAAGTAATATGAGATACCTTCATATGAGATATGAAATACCTCCAAAACCATCCCCTGATCAGTAAGTTGTAAAGTGCTGAGATCGCATACTAGAGCATATAACACAGCTGGCTCTCCACTTCACAATTTTTCTCCACATGATCTACCTCAGTGGATAACCTTCTTGTTTAATGTGTTTTTTAAAGAGATTTTGTTTGTTTTAATTTTTTATTATTTATTTATTTATTTGAGTGAGCAAGAGAGAGAGAGAACAGGAGCAGGGGGAGTGACAGGCAGAAGCAGAGGGAGAGGGAGAAGCCGACTCCCCACTGAGCAGGGAGTCTGATAGAGGGGTCCTGAGCTGAAGGCAGATGTTTGACTGACTGTACCTTCCAGGCTCCCAAAGCTGTTACTTATTTTAAAGAGAGAGAGAGAAAGAAAACCATTTGGAGGGCCAGAAGGAGAGGGAGAGAGAGAATCTCAAGTAGACTCTGGACTAAGAACAGAGCCCCATGCAAGGATCCAATCTCACGAACTTGGCATCGTGACCTGAGCCAATATCAAGAGTCAGATGCTTAACCAACTGAGGCACCCTGGCACCCCCCTGCTCAGTGATTTTTTTGGGTGCTTCTACCATTGCAGAAAGTGGTAGGTCTGAATGGGAAACTAAGATTTCATAACCATAACTAAAAAAAAAAAAAAATCACATTCAAATCTATTCCATCAACACACTGCAACTTCATATTCCCCTAAACCTACTATAAGTGAATAATATAAGAAAGGAACTCTCATAAACATACAAACGACAATCTCAGGAAAATCATATTATTGGTAAAAGAAGCCTTCTTTGAGAAAGTAATTGCTGAGCTTAAGATAAGAAAGGGCAACTGTCCTAGAAGACACAGAGACAGGAGAAATAATGAAAAGTGGAGCGGCAGCTGTGCGGAAGTGCACTGGCAGGGCGTGGGGGGGCAGGCGGAGAGGGGAACAAACGTTAAAATGAGAGAGAACACACAGAATCTCTGAGATGTATTTAAATCTCAGACCCAAACTAGCTATCCAGAGGGAGCTGCTTTTCATCTTCTGAATTGACACAAGCCTTTTGAAACCTCTGTGCCTTTGACCTTCCATTATTGCAGAACACAGCCACCTGCCTTGACCCCTCCCCTGAGCCCCGAGGCGGAGGTGCCAGAGACGGGTGCCCTCAGCCACTCTGGAGTAGCATGAGGCTTTTGCTGCTCTCACTTCAAAACCGGCCAGATCAGGAGCTGTGAGTCTTGCAAGAAAAGGTTTTTCTCTCAGAGCCTGTGTTTTTGGTGAGCAATGTAATACATCAAAGCGGAGAAGAGATGCAATCATGCAGGGAATGATTTCAAAAACTTTAATGAACCGTTTAAAATAAACTCATTTGAAGGTAATTTAACAACACCACTTTTACAATTAAAAATACTATTTCAGCATGCAAATGCAGAACATTAGTCCCATGTCAGGATGGAAAATGAAGTGAAACTGAGGGGCTTTTGAAACATGAATGCCATCTCAGTAATTTCTCATCACTCCACGGTGCTCTTAGGCAGCCTAATGAAAGAATGAATTGATTTAAACAACATTTTGTTGGAGCAATGGGGTTTGAGGAATTAAATTAACTTGATGGTTAGTTGTAAGAGCTAGGCTTGGAACTGGCATTATATTGTTACTAAAATTAATTTCTATCCTTTCCTAAGTTCTATTTGGATATTTTTTTCTATTTATTCCTAAAATACCAACCAAGGGGTTCAGGAATTAGCAGAAGACTTTATCAGTCCTCTTCAATATATTAACATTTGCTTGAAAATGTGTATGTTAAGGCAAAATTATACTCTCCGGAAAAACAAATTGGACTCCAGATGCTGCCCCCAGGAATTGTAGTAGCAGCTGAATCTGACTTTGAAGGGTAAGAGGAATGACGAGCTGACACATGGACTGAACCAAAACAGAAATTCTCAATCTTTTCCTTCACTGTGACACAGTTGACAAATCACATTTACGTAACACATCCATGACTGTTCCAGGTTACAGATCTCAGCCATGCTGAGATGGGCTACAGGTTATGGGCAATTCTCAATGTACTGGCTTCAACAGAGAAGCTCCTTTCACACTTGAAGGAGATCAGAACACTAGCAAGCAAAAGTGACATGTAAACTTATATAAGCTCAAGTTCTTAAAAAGTAGGTCATAAATTTTGTATCCTTACTGCTACAAAAAAGAAGAGATTTTAAAAATAACAGATATTAACAAATGAGGTGACAACTTATTGACATGCAAATTTTCTCATGCAAAGTTTTCCTCTTTCTATAAATCTAAATCTAGTTTTTTATTATGTATTTATTATTTGAGATAGAGAGACCAGGGGAGGGTGCAGACGGAGAGAAAAGAGAGAATCTTCAGACTCCTCTACACAGGGCTTGATCCCAGGATCCTGAGACCATAACCTGAACTGAAATCAAGAGTCAGACACCCAAAAGACTAAGCCACCCAAGCGCCCCTACCTTTAGTTTTTTAATACCAGACTCACAAGATAATATTAAGCTCAGATGTTCTCTTGATAAAAACAATATTATTGGTAATAACTTCTACCATGATTGAGCAGTTTGGAATAGGACATTCCAAGCACAGATTGTGCATTCTCCATTAAATTCCACGTAAACTGTCCAAGATAATAGCCCCCATTTTAAGGAAAAACAAACGAGGATTCAAACTTGCCCAGAATTCTAGAGTTGGCAAATGGTGGAACTAGGGTTTGGTTAAAGGTCTAGGTCTGCTGTGATTTGGTAGTCACATGTTACCAACGTCCCCTGTCCCATGAAAGAAAAAATCAGGTACAAATATGATGCTGTCATTTTTCCTTTTCTCTCATGTAAAACTTCATGATCCAAAGAAGCACTACTCTCTTTCAAAGCACTCTCCGGGGAGGCTATCCACATATTCCACCAGGATCCATTTGCTCTATGGAAGGTTGGAAGAAACCTTCAAATCCAATTTGTGAGTCAAGTGAGAAAAGGTCTCATTTCCACTCAAACTTCCTATGATAAACAAATGTAAATTTAAAAATGGTGTCTCTATCTTGCTCACCCACCTAATCTCTAGAAAGTTTTCAACAAGAACTTATAACATGTTTTTAGCAAAGACAAAATCATTAAAACATGCACATAACGTCTGAGGAGACTATTTTGAAGGACACAACAGATGTTCAAAATTTTAAATTCTACTATATCTATTTTTTATGGTCTCTGCTTTTAGAGTAGTTTTAGGTTTATGGCAATACTGAGCAGAAGGTAGAGAAAATTCCCATGTACTACCTTTCCCAATACAGTTTCCCCTATTAGTAATATCTGCCTTCGTGTTGTACATTTGATACAACTGATGACCTAATAGTGATACATTATTATTAACTAAATTGCATAGTATACAGTAATGTTCATTCTTGGTATAGTACAGGTCTATGGGTGTTGAAAAATGTATAATGTCATGTATCCATTAGAATATGACACAGAATAATTCTGGCTGTAAACCTTTTGTGCTTCAACTATTCATTCCTCTCTCCCTACCTCCAAGCCACGGGAAACCACTGATCAATTTACTGCCTCCGTAGTTTTGCTCTTTCCAGAACAACATAGAGTTGGAATCATGAAGTATGTCACCTTTTCAGATTAGCTTCTTTCACTTAGAGGTATTCACTTAAGGTTCATCCATGTCTTTTTATGGCTTTATAGCAATGTGTTAAAAGAAACAGTACAAAGATGTTTATCCTCCATCTTACATCCGCATTTCAAAAAAGTATGTAGAGAAAAAGACTAAAAGGGGTTGAACAAAATGCACTAGGACAGTGAGGTCATGGTTTGTGGAGTTGTTTTGCCTATTTCCAGATTTTGGTTTATGAAATTTTATAGAGATATATTTTAAAACACTGTTCAAGGGGCACCTGGGTGGCTCAGTTGTTAAGTGTCTGCCTTCGGCTCAGGTCATGATCCCAGGGTTCTGGGATCGAGCCCCATACAAAGCTCCCTACTCAGCGGGGAGCCTATTTCTCCCTCTCCCTCTCCCTCTGTCTGCTGCTCCCCCTGCTTGTGCACGCGCTCGCTCTCTCTCTCCCTCTCTGTGTCAAATGAATAAATAAAATATTTTTAAAAATTTTTAAAAACACTTCAAAAAAGCAAAGAAGGAAATCAATCATATCTCCTCATTGCTCTTTTCCATTTATTTGACATTCTGGTTAATGCATTTCTCTCCCACTTCTTTCCCCATATATGGTTTATTTGAGCTGAGAATAAAAATTATGTGCATCCTTTGAAAGAGAGAGAGGAAAAGGCAAGAGAGAGAATATAAAAAGGGCAAGGGAAAGAGACATATTTGGAAAAAGTCAGTGATGTTTCAGATAAACCCATGAGTATTCATAGCCCCCTTGTGAAATTATAAACACTTATGGTCAAAGAAGACAAACATCATGGCGATGAATTAAGTGTAACTTAGTTCTTCTGTGCAGGGTCTCCTGCTCAGGAAAATCATACCTCTCAGCCCAAGGCAAGTAAACGTAGTTCTCATTATAACAATGGTGCACTGAGCCCTTCCCTTGTGTCCGATATCATGCTGTATGCACTTTGCACACAGTATTTTTTACAATTCTCTCAGCACTACTATGAGACAGACGTTTAACAGATGAGGTTGAACAAGAAATTTGGCGCCAGACCTGGACTGGACTCAAAAGCCTGCTCATCTCTACTAGACACAGCCGCAGGTTACAGTCTATGAAATCCACATGCCTTCTTATCACCAACTGTACCTTCTCCTCTAGAGCTGAGAGTTACCCTGGAGGGGAGGAGGGAGAGCGTTTGAACCAAAGACCAGCATTTAGAGGTTTAGCCCCAGAGGTTTCCCAAGCTAAATGGGAGAATTCAGTAATTAATGTATTTTAAAAAGCCCCTGAATGGAGATAATTCAGACCCAAGTTTCCCTATCTGGTACCACATGAGGGGTTGAGGACCATTAAACCTAGATACAAACCCCAGCTCTGTCTCTCCATTCCCATGTGACTGTTCTTATCCTCAACTGCTTAATCTATAAACTGGGGATCGAGTAAAGAGGTTATTAAATAAAAATCCACTCAACCAATCCTTTAATTTAAAAATGTAATGAAGCTCTTTATGGTGCAAAAATAGAAACTCCAGGCTCAAAACATTTGGCACTGAGTGGCATTTGAGCCTCAGTTCCTGTCTCCACCACCTAGTAGAGGAACCTTGGACAAACTGGTTTTTTTGTTTTGTTTTGTTTTGTTTTGTTTTGTTTTGGGGGTTTGTTTGTTTTTTTGTTTTTCTCAAACAGGAAGAAGAAGGAGGGGCTGATGGAGAGAGAGAGAGAATCTTAAGCAGGCTGTACACTCAGCACGGAGCCTGATGCGGGACTCAATCTCAGGACCTTGAGATCAAGACCTGAGCCAAAATCAAGAGTCAGACACTAAACCAACTGAGCTGGATGCTCAACAATCCAGAAGCCCCAACCATGGGCAAATTCTTACTCTCTGCATCTCTACTGCCTCATCCCCAAAACAGGGATATTGGTGCCTGGCCCTATAGGTTGTTATGAGGATTAAAATGGATAACTATAGGGGTACCTGGGTGGCTCAGTGGGTTAAGCCTTTGCCTTCATCTCAGGTCATGATCTCAGGGTCCAGGGATCGAACCCCACATCGGGCTCTCTGCTCAGCAGTGAGCCTGCTACCCCCTCCCCCCCCACCGCCTACTTGTGATCTCTGTCAAATAAATAAATAAAATGTTTAAAAAAATGGATAACTAGTTGCCTTGAAACCCTGCTCCAGAGCCACCCAGGCCACCCAACCATGGTCAAACCCACCATGTTCTTTGACCTTGCATGGCCGGTGAGCCCTTGGGTCGGATCTCCTTCAAGCTGTTTACAAAGTTCCAAAGACAGTATAAAACTCTCGTGCCCTGAGCACTGGGGAGAGAGGATCTCATTAAAAAGGGTCTTCCTTTCACAGGATTATTCAGGGAATTTTGTGCAAGGGTGGGAACTTCACACACCATAATGGCACTGGTGGCAAGTCCGCCAACCTATGGGGAGAAATCTGATGTTGAGAATTTCATCCTGAAGCACATGGGTCCTGGCATCTTGTCCATGGCAAATGCTGTACCCAATACAAATGGTTCCCAGCTCTTCATCTGCACTGCCAAGACTAAGGGGTTGTACAGCAAGCATGTGGTCTTTGGCAAGGTCAAAGAGGGCATGAGTACTGTGGAAGCCATGCATAGCTCTGGATCCAGGAATGGTAAGACCAACAAGAAGATCACCAATGCAGACTGTGGACAAATCTAATAAATTTTACTCACGTTTTATCTTAACTACCAGCCCATTCCTTCTGTAGGTCAAGGGAGCACCCCTTCACTCCCATTTGCTTGAAATATCCTACAAGCTTTGTGCTCTTACTGCAGTTCTGTGGGGTCCATATTTTCCTTACTCCCCTCCAAGTCTAGCTGGATTGCAGAGTTAAGTTTATGATTTTGACATAAAAACTAAACAACAGTAAATAAATAAATAAATAAATAAGCAAATAAATAAATAGGGTAACTACATAGTAAGAATTAATAAGTCATATTCCTAGGATTGGTTTTAATGGGGCTGTTTCTCCAAGGATTGTGGTGGTGGGGGGAGGCTTTAATTACCAACATGAAAGACGGTAACTCAGAGACCATTCCTATGACATGAGTGAAGATCATTCCATTAAAACACTGGCATTGCAGCAAAGGCAAGGTAGTCAGAAGCAAAAACCAGGTATGTTAGAGTAAAGAAGTCAAGGTTAGGGTGAGAAGACTAAGTCAAGGTCAGGGTGAGGAGAATATGTAACCCACACTGCATATTCTAATCAGCATAATCTAGAAGTGGTGGTTTCCTGTAAGGGATCCTGGCTTTGGCATAAGATTACCAATAACCCTTTCCTGGTCTCATCATTTAGCTCTGAATTCTTGAAAAATTTATTGAACTTTTGTGAGCCTCTGATTCTTCATCTATAAAAAGGGAATAAGAAGACAGTCCTGGTAGAGTTATTTTGAGGATCATATTAGGAGCACTAAACATGTGTATTACCTAGAAAATGACTGGCTGACCTCAAATAGGCATTTATTAGCTTTTTGCCTTTGTGGAGCTAATTGGGCCAAGAGGAAAAGAAAAAAGACCTACAAATATCTACACATCAGACTCATCAGAAAAATTATGTCATCACACTCTATTTTCTCTGCTCAAATCCCCCCTAACAAACTGGAACATTGTACATAACCTCAAGTCATGTATTTAAAAAGACATAGCAAGGAATTGGTTATCCATTGTACTTTGACCCAGTGGGATCAATCCTGTGTCATTCATTCAGTCACTCCTCTCAACCTTTCATTTCTTATTGAGATATGCTTTCTCTCATGATATTTCCACAACTCCACTCTCCCCTCACATCTGTAGGTCGGTGGGACCCAGAAACCAGAGGAACACTTGAATTTTGGTTTTCGTAAGTGGAACCAACATTTCACTGATCCTCCTTCCCACATCAGGACAACTTCTCCTTGGCTCAAGAAACACAACTCAGTTCCTATCAAACTAACTTATTTAAATTGAACTCAGTTTTCCAATACTTAATTTGAAACAAAAAGTGAACACAACCCCCCAGTGGCTGTGAGACGATCTGGTGGGAGCCGCCCCACTGAAGCCCCAACTTGCCTGCATGCGTCTTTTGGGTCTGGGCATTGAGATCTCACTGTGAATTTAAACAGTGTTTGGCTGAGACCAACCTTTTCACAGGTTTCTCTCACCCTTTCTTTCAAAATTGAGTCCTGAGTTCATCTCCTTATGCTGTATCAGAATCCCTTGATTCCAGACCAGTTTTCCTACCTGATGCCAAGGCTGCTTGGTGTTACACACTATCTCTCCTCCCTCAGACTGACAACTTAGAAATCCTTGTAACACATTCAACTTCAACTTCTCCCAATCTCCTTAAAAGCAAGCTATTCAACCTCACACCCATTAGGATAGTTACTGTCAAAACCAATACAAAATGATAAGTGTTGGTGAGGATGTGGAGAAATCACAACTCTTGTGCACAACTCTTGGGCATTGGTGGGAATGTAAAATGTTGCAGTCACTTGGAAAACAGTATGGCAATTCTTCAAAAAATTAAAAATAGAATTACGATATGATCCAGGAATTACACTTCTGAATGTACATACACACACACACACACACACACACGAATATTATTCAATCTTAGAAAGAAAGGAAATTCTGACACATACTACAACAAGGATGCATCTTGAGGACATTGTGATAAAGTAAGTAAACTGGTCACAAAAGACAAATACTGTAGAATTCTACTTATACAAAGTACCTAAAGTAGTCAAATTCAGATACAGGAAGTAGACTGGTGGTTTCTTAAACTGGGGGAGGGGGAAGTGGGGGTTGTTGTCTCATGGGTATAGAGTTTCAGTTTTACAAGATGAAGAGAGTTCTGGAGATCATTTACACAACAACAATTAATGTACTTAACATACTGAAATGCACACTTAAGAGTGGTTAAAATGCCAAATCTTATGTCATACGTAGTTTACGATCATTAAAAATTTTTAACTCTTTTTTTTTTTTTAAATAAGCTGTCCAATTTGCCAGCTGGTCGCTTCTCTCCTGTGCTTATCATAAGCATTGCTGTCCCACCAAAGTGTAACTTGGGCTACAGCTCACCCTGTGGACATTCCCACTAAGCTAGACAGATGGAACCACAGTGACTTTTGGCCCACAGTACCCAGCAGAGACATAAATTGTCACTGAAGATAGAATAAACATTGTGGAAAGAATTCATGACATTTGTCAGGTTAAAGAACATGAAGGAATGAGAATAAAGCTGAAGAAGGAAGGGAGGAGGGAGAAAGGGAGCGAGGGAGGGAGAAATAAAGGAAGAAAGGAGGGAAGGAAAAGAAAAGTGAGCTAGTGCTCACAAAAGGAATTAAGGGAGTCTGAGGAGGGCTTTGCAGATACGCTGAGAAAGAGAGGCTCAGGAGAAAATGAGCTGCCTAATGAAAGAGGAGGCATACTAAATTAATTATGCCTTTGAAATATTGACCTCATTTCTTAAAGCTATCACAATCCCGAAAAGAAAGAAAAGGCATTTGTATGAGTGAGAAGTAATGGAGCCTGTGAGGAATTAGCCCTCCATCAAGACCAATAAAAGGATGTTTCGAGAACTGGAACAAACGCACATCAACAGGTCCCAGTGTCTCACTTACAGGCAATCTACTGAATTAGCACTTAGAATTTCTCTTCTTAAAAAAAAAAGTATAAACACCTCTGAAAGATCAGAGGAAGAGCGATGTAGACAGCACAGCCCAAAGCAAAAAGACCCTCAAAACTGTAGACTTCCTAGGCTGGTGGCTCTAAAAATAGAGACAAAATATATAAATATCAAGGCCCTTATCAAAATGAACACTACATTGCACTTCAGGGTTTTTTTGGTTTTTTTTCAATCAAACTGATAAAATAAGAGTGTTTGTTGTTGGAACTCTTACTAAATCCCCTCTTCATTATTTATTAACTGAACAACCTAAGCAAGTTACTTTCAGAATTTAATTTTTCTAGTTCCATTTTCTTCTCTTCATGTTTTACTTGAGAAGTTGTTTCTGTTTTTTGTTTTTGAATAGTGCCTGGTGTGCCAGAAATGTTCATCACTACTGATCACTAGCATCATTCCATCCAGAACGAACACATCGTCCTCATCTCTCCCTTGAGTCCCCACTTCCTGAATCTGTTCACTGGAATCTGTTTGAATCTGTTTCTCTGAGAAGTCACTGTACTTGCTCAGTGTGGAGAGTCAGGCTGGCATGGTGGAGGCACAGGCTGAGTGGCTTTGGAAAGCTTGGTTTCAAATCCCAGCTTTCCACTTACTAATCGTGTGACTTGAGGCAAGTCATTGGACTTCTCCGTATCTCCGCTTACTCAACTACAATATGGGAAAAATGAGGCCTATCTTTCAGAGCTATCTTTGGGGACTAAATGAGATTATATATAGAAAGGATTTAGTATAGTAGACAATCAATAGCAAGCACTCATGAGAAGGTATTATTATTGTTGTTATATTAACAATATTGTCTCTTAACTTCATAAAATGGAAGCTCTTCTTTTGTGAAACCAGGCTGGCCTATGTACTCAGAGTAAAAAGGTAACTTGAAAGAGCAAAGCTATACCCTTTGGCCTAGTATCTTTGTTGAAATCTCACGTAGGAATTTATACCGTCTTTTTAAAACTGAAAGTAGGCATAAGAATTAATTTTAAAAATAGAAAATGTGAAGATAGTGAGTCATTCACAATTTGGAATAAAATGGTTTACTATTTTTTTTTTCCTAACAGCTATTAAAATGAGTGCAGAAAAAAAGGAGGGATTTTAATGAGGGAGGAAAAAGTTAGGAATAATAAGGGCTCAGCCTTTAAAAACAGGCCCAGATTTGAGATTGCAGTGAGAATGGAGAGCAGCTGGGAATCAGAAAAGGAACAGGAGTACCATTTCACTTATCCATCCATCCATCCATCCAATAATTCAACCATTATCATTTAGCATCTACTACACTCAATGTCTATGTCCCTAGCACCAAACACAAAGAGACACCATTCCTGTGTTCAAGGAGTCTAGAGTATAGTGGGATAAATAAACTTGTAATCAGCACATCACAGCACATTATTTTGGAAACATTCATTATTTTGGAAACACAGAATGACTGAGTGATGGTGAGGTGAAAGGTGGGATCAAGTCATTGAATGGGTCCTAGAAAAAGCATCATATAAGCTTATCTCCACGAGGTCTCAACAGAAGAGAGCTGGAGGGGGCAAATTTCAGGTAGAGGGAATGAAGGCACGACAAAGTTTGATCAACTGGAGAGCCACAGGCAATTCTGCAAGATTCTCTCACAGGCCAGTGACAAGAAAGATGGAAGGGGTGGGAAACACACCAAACAGGTGCCTAACTAGACTCACTGAATGGTTTTTAGGCAAAGAAGGGACACAAGCACATTTGCCTTTTAGGAAGAATATGGCGACTGTCTTGGAAATGACTGGCCGGAGGGGATCAAGACTGCACAAAGGCAGACCAGCACAGAGTTTAAAAGGCACCACGAGATGCCGGCAATGGAAACTGTAGCAGTAAAGGAAGGTAGATGTAGTTCAGAAACCAGAAGTGAGAGGATTCGCTGGCCACATGTTCGCAGGAAGAGTGAGTCTCTTCACACTCACATTCACATGGAATGCGACTCGGGGTTCTGATTTGGGTAGCTGAATGGATGAGAGTGATACTAAAGTCAGACAGACTAAGAGAAGAATGCTGGCCCAGGGCCTATAGGAAGCGCCGGCTTTCTATGGGAAAAGCAACTGGACTTAATTCATTTGAAAGAACACTTGGAATGAAAAGACTATAATAATTGCAAAAGATTGCTTCATTATTCTCATCTGACATACCAATAATCGGAGGTCCACATCCTTCCACGTCTCAGCTGCTTCCTGTAACTGAAGACTGACAGTACAGCACAGAAACAGCATCAGTGCATAAACGCGAGCACCATAAACTTTAATGAGCTTGAAAAAATAGCTAAATAAGTGTTAATTCCTCTCAACAGCTGGAACCTTCCCTCCTAGCATTGCTAAGCATTAATAACATATTTCTGTGGGTAAACCCAGGGAAGTTGAGCTAGAAGAAGTTCCTTCTCAAAAGATCCTGGTGACTACTTTGTCCCCTGAAGCTGGCCAGAACCTGGAAACAAGGCCCGACCTTTTTTCTTTTTAAGATTTTTTTTTAAATTTTTCTTTATTTGACAGAGAGAGAGTGAGAGAGGGAACACAAGCAGGGGGAGGGGGAGCGTGAGAAGCAGGCTTCCCGGTGGAGCAGGGAGCCTGATGTGGAGCTTAATCCCAGGACCCTGGGATCATGACCTAAGCCGAAGGCAGACACTTAACTGACTAAACCATGCAGGTGCCCCCCCCCCCTTTCTTAAGATTTTATTTATTTATTTGACAGAGAGCTAGAAAGCACAAGTAGGCAGAGCAGCAGGCAGAGGAAGAAGGAGAAGCAGACTCTACACTGAGCAGGGAGACCAATACGGGGCTCGATCCCAGGACCATGGGATCATGACCTGAGATGACCTGAGAATCTACAGGACCAGAATACCTACAGGCGGTAAGACAGCACTCACCTGGAGTTCCACCCAGGCTGTCTTCCTATCATTCCTACACATCTATCTGACCACCACATGACTATCTAGCAGGAAAATAGTATAAGAAGCTGCCATTTACCAAAGGTTCACAAAGTACCCAGACCTGTGCTAAATGTTAATTATCTAATACCTAAATTAATTCTCGTAACCACCACCCTGTGAACTGAATAACATTATTTCCATGCCCATTTTGGAGATGGAGAAAGGAAGGCTTGAAGAACAGAAGCAATTTCTCCAAGGTTTTGCAGCAAGTGGCATAGCCAAGTTTCAAGGAGGGATCTCTTTGCTGCCAAAACCAGTTCTCTTAACCACTATATCTAGATCGCTCTGGGCCCAATTTTTAACTTTGTCAGGAAAATCCTAAAATATGCGCCAACTTTGCTCGGAAACTGTAATCAGTCTGGTTCAACTTTCCATTTGGAGTCCGAAGACCTGACCATTCATTAAGCCCACCACAGGACAACCCGCCAATAAATGTGTGACTCCAGGTACAGGCTTAGGCTTTGGTATTAGAACTAGAAAGACAGATAGATAAATATTATTACTTGGAGCTGTACAACTCCCTAATATAGTATATTTCTGTAATATTTCCTCTGGGCTTTTCATAGCAGTGATATGTTTTTTTAGCATTCCTGCACTTTTTGCCATTTTAATCTGTCCTGAATAGAACAATATTCTAGGTCGGTCAAAAGTGCCATTTCCTTTTATGGCCAAGGTTTTTCACAAAGATACTAAATAATATAAATGATGTTTTATTTGATGACTGTTTTATGCGTTCTGGAGCCTCTTGTGGGACGAGACGCTTGGGCTTCCCCTGTAAATCTTGTAAGCTCCCCGATCGGTTGCAGCTGTCATGATCCCCCCCTGGAAAATTTAAATCTCTGCTTAAAACATTAACTTCTTCATTTAATTTTTTATTGCTAAGGGTTTACAGCTGACTTTATGGCCCTGGGATGATTAATTTTTAATGCCTTTCTTTCTTTCTTCTTTGGTCAACTTCCCCCATTTTCAATTTGAATGCAATTGTACCTTTCCGAAAAGCATTTGTCACTTGCTGGTTTGCATATTTCAGGCAACCTGAGTGCCTGGTGCAGAGTGGAAGGCAGGTGCTCCTGCAGGAATAACTGCAGACAGACAGTAACTCTATGCCTTTCCTGTGACTCCTGTTGATAGCAAATTCTCTGGCATCAGTAAATCTTGTGGTTCTAGGTCTTGGCAGGCAATGAATTCCCTGAGAGGGTTATGCTACTAAATCCTGGCATTGTCATGCATAAGGTATGGACTGAGTCACATCTTTCAAAACCAATGAACCATGATTAGGGAAAACAAATATGAGAAACATACCTTAAAAACAATTCATACTTTCTTCCACCCATCCACCAAAACACAAAACACAACAAAACAAACCCAAAAGTAACTGGAGACTTGGTTTGCAAGTCATAACGTCCTTGGCTTTTATATTCACACAGCATATAGCCATTTAAATGTTGTAGCACATTTAATGACAAAGGGAAATGATTCACTATAAATTCAGGGGCAAAGAGCCGGTTACAAGATAGAATATGGAATATTTCTTAAGAAGATATATTTATGCATAAAAAGACTGGGCAAATTAATAATGATTCTCTCTAGGGATGAAAGAAATAAGTGTTCCGTTTGTTCTTTGTTTCTCAGTGCCTCCCAAGGTTTCTATATGACTACATATTTTGTAATTTTAAAAAATGGGTTTTAATTTAAAATAGAATTTCCTTGCATTTAGGATAATAATTTAAAATAAATGAACCGGAGACCAAATTCTTGAGAGCATAAAGGAGAAATGGAAGATGCCAGAAATAAACTATATTATTTATCAATATATTCAGGGCACTGATAGGAGTATGACATTCCTAATTCTTAAGGTTGTAGACGTTTTACCCACATTTTACAAAAATGAAAATGGGCTCAGAAATTGTCAACTTTGCAAAGATTAGACTCGAGGTAAATAAATCCCAGATCCCTATGACTTCAAAATGCATGCTATTATCACTGTGTTATACCACCTCAATTGAAGTACATTTCTACACACAACTGAGCTACCACATAGATTCAATTATTTTATAGGGGAGAAGTATTGACTCCCAGCCCCAGCATTAAATCAAGAGCATATTTCTAACCCGTTTTAGTCTTGCTTTTTTAAAAAAAATATATGTACATGTATAAAATAGTACACTAATGCTTCCCATTACAATTTATGGGCATGTTACAGTTTATGATGCATTTTTCATATCCATCAGTCTACCTATTTATTTCACTATGTAACTACAATATCAAGTTACATTTAACACACCTAACAACTGTGTAGAGAAATAAATATATAAACCAAAAATGAAAACCTCTGTCCCAATTTTATCTTTAACTAAACTAAACCATATATATATTTATGGACCTGGTTACCAAGTCATCTAAGTTGTAACAACTGTTGTTTACCTGATGAATATTCCCCCCAATGTTATAAATTATTGGTGTTATCCTTTGTTAGGCTGACACTAGCCTCATCCATGTCTCAGTCACAATTTGACAGAAAGCCCATAAACAAACTCTTCCAATCTCTTGATAATCACTGGGTCATTTGTAGTCTTAAACTGTAAACTTCTCTTACCAAGAGCAATGCGTTATTTATGGCACTGAATCCTCTCTCGGCTTCTGCTCAAGTAACAGCAATTACATTCCATATTTTATTTTTGCTAGTTCTTATAATAATGTCTAAATATTTTCTGTACTCAATGACTCTATAATCAACTAAGTCACAACAGAAATCATTTGGTGGCTTGTCATAGTTAATTAGGTCAAAGCTAAGCCTTCCAGCTTATGTGCTTGAATCCTGACTATACTACACTTATTATAAATAACTCCAGTTTCCTCATCTGTAAAATGGGGATGGTGGTGCTTATTTACAGGACTCCGATAAGTCACCATACATGATGCCTGGGAGAGAAGCCCCATGTGAACATTAGCTCTCACATTTATTAAAATGAATGTAGTTGGAGTGGGTATTCCATGGATTTTCAAAGAGTTAGGTAATTAAACAGAAATGTGATTCATCCCCATGACTCCAGTCATCCCCACCTCCCTCTTATGTCAGGAGTGTCCAACGTGCAAGGAAGCCTGCCATGTCTGGCCATTGCTTCGATGTCCACTATTTCTGTCACCCTCCCCTGCCCCCATTCTTCCTGTCTCTCCAAGTCTCTCAGGCCCCAAATCCCACAGATGTTGCTGCTACTGCAAGCAAAAACACAATGGTGACTTCAGGGTAGGCACCCTTCCCTGCAGTGGACGACTGCTACACCAGGAATCCAGGACAGGTGGTATCTGCTTGTCAAGTGTAAGCATCACTGCCATGGGGTCTACCTCCCCTACCAAGGTTCAAGCTTGATCTGGTATAAAGGAAACACAGAAGCGGAAGCCAAGGGACAGGAACCAGGGGACAAGAGCCAGGCAAGCCAGCTGGCAGGCACAACGGCAACCCCTGCGTAGTGGGTAAAAACAGGTGTAGAATTCTGGGGTCCTAGGAGAGCTCTGGATCAAGAACTTCACTGGTATCTCCACTGGCTCTGATACCAACCAATCAGACAGAATCCCGGAGCAGCAGCCAGGGCTGTCCTCTCTGCCAAGCATTAATCCCGTAGAAGACAGCATGCGGGAAACCCAGGCAATTCCAGGAATGAGCAGGAAGGGCAGCGCGACATCAGGAGGCACACTCGAGAGAAGCAGCAGTTATTTAACACCTGATATAGAAGGGCTTCATGTTCCCCCCACTGGATGACCACATGCTGTGTAAGAACCAAAGCTAAGACTGCTCCTTGAAATCCATACCCTTCAAAAGCACAACCTTCCAACTGCATCAGTCCCACAACAACTTCAGCACAACTGCCTACCACATAGATGTCCATCTACACGAACATGAGAAATCTGGTGGTAGCACAAAAAACAAGATGCAGATTTTCCACAATAAAGAGAGAAGGAGTCTGAATCCTATTTGAACCCATCGGTCATACTGAAAGTGACGTTTACTTATTCCCACATAGTTAAGCTGACTTTCTTTAGTGCCTGTTTCGGTGGAGATAGTTACTCAAGGAAGAGAACAAAGAATGGTGTGACCTAGACACCTCTCCTGATGCTTTCCCAGGGGGCCAGCTGCCTTTTGGGAGACACTTATCAATGTCCCCTGAGTCCATCACTCCCTTTGGCTCCCTAGGCCACCATGCTCAGCTGCACTCCGCCATTCTTCCACTCATCAATATAAATGGGACACCCTCTCTGTGCCTGGCATGGCGGTAGGCAAAGGTGTAAGTAATCATAATCAAAGCAAAATAAAATATAAAATGTGAATTCATGCACTATGTCTTGCGAAAAAAAGATGACGGTTTCATGGAGAACATTTTTGCTGCCATTTTATTTCAATGGACCCATTAAAATAGTGCTTGAGAGCTCAGGCTTTGAATACCACTTAGGTATGGGAGTCTTTACAACCTAAACAATCCAGGGATGGGAATCTTTATAACTAGGACATGATATCGGTATAATAGAGACAGAGAACTTATCTTAAGGAGGAAACTGGGCTGTAGCTCCTCAAGAGAGGATGTGTATTAAGTAAGCCTTTCAATGTCCCCCCTCCCTCTGGCCCTGCTCTTGTCCCCTTCCCATTGCAGTGGAAGTCACGATCTTTCTAAAGGATATATCCTATCTTGTCACTTCTCTGCTGCACTCCCTCCTCCACTGGCCAACAGCTCAGAGGTGGCCTATAAGGGTCTCTTCTAGACCCAGACCAGGCCCACTAAAAACACACCTGCAGCCCACATGCAGGTATACTGCCCTCCTCACCTACACTCCAGCTGCCCTGAGTTTCCCTCAGAATACTGCGAGCATCCAGGCCTTCATAGAAGCTATCCCCACAGCCGGAAATGCTCTTCCACCTCCCCAGATATTGAAAGCAATTCAGCTTAAGACTGTGACCTCCTTGGGTGGGGAACCTTCCCCAGGTGCCTCAGAAGAGCTAACGTGCCTGTTCTCTACTTCCAGCACTCAGGGTACTTAGACCCATTTTTTGCTCTTATGAATTTGTTTCCCCCTCGAGAACAGAAACAGCATGCTTTTCTTTCTGAATGCCCAGTCTTTACTCAGGGGTCCTTAAGTATTGTTCTGTAAAGTGCCAAATAGTAGATATTTTAGGCTTTGCAGACAGATGGGCTCTGTGTCAACCACTCCACACTGTCCCTGTAGGGCAAATGCAGATTTAAGTAATAGTAAATGAAAAGGAGTGGCTATTCGAATAGAACTTGAATTTAACCCCCTGAGACCTCATAGAATATCTAGCACACAACAGACAGAGGCAGGTGCCTATGTGTGAAGCAGGGTTTATTTGACTATCCTCTGTCCTTTACTTTGAGAACAGAATCCAGCTCTGTTGATAGACAGTGATTTTACCCTTCCCCCATAGAAACACAAATACAAAATTTCAAGGTTGGGTGGGGGGCGTGGGAGGAGGAAGATGAAATTTGCATAAGAGCAAAAAACAGCCTTGAATCCTATTCAAGGTTCAATGTTTTGAAACATTGAAATGTCTGGGGGAAGTTATAGGGTGTCCCTGATCAAGGTCTATTGGTAGGAAAGCTATAAAGAGCCCCCTGAGATAAAAATCACCATGAGGGATGACATTGCTTCTGGATTTGCCAAAAGGCTAATCCCAAACCATGTAGTCTAGCAACATATGCACTTAGAGCCCTCAGACAATATGCTGAGCTAATTGAAAAATCTGGCTGGAGAAACCGCTGTGCGACTGAGTCAGCGTTGGCATGGGGCAACTATAGCTAAGCGATACTCGGGACTGCCCCCCTCCCCCACAACTCCTTCTCTGCTATGTTACAATCAGCTTCCACTCAATCCCTATGGACCAGACCATGCAGGAGGCTGCCTTTCACGAAGTGCCAGGGCAGAGCAGGCCTTCGAAGAGAAAGAGCAGAGTCTCAGCATCTGCAACCACTTCCCACCCCAGGCTTCTTGTGTCCATCATGAGAACATTCTCAGGGGAAAGACTTTATTTCTTCTTCCTCTAAGCAGGAAGGATCCTGAATATGGCATTTGGCATGTCCCTGCCAAATGACGTTTATTCATCCTAACAGACTAATAATACGGGCTCCCTCGAATTACAAAGTTATCAGTAAATGTTTTTGTATGAAAAGATAAAGAAATGAATGGATGACAGAACACGAGCAGGGTAAGAGAAAACTGACGTCTGCAAAAGAATTCCAAATCTTTGGCTTCAAACCATTTAAAATCAAATGTCCCTGAGAGCTCCCCCTGGCCTAACTTTTAACACACGCCTTGTATAGTTCTGTGCGTCACGATGTGAAGTACATGGCAATCTGGTTGCATGCGCATCGACACAGGCTAAGAGCTTTTATAAATTTCTTTTGGCCCTTAATGAGCACAAGTTCACAGTATATGGGTCCTCACAACCCACACATCACCACGGAAATAATTCTGGCATTGCACGCAGTCTCTTCCCAGGGAACCAGAACTGTTACAACATTGCACTTTGTTACAGCGCGTCTGTCAGGTGTGACCCAATTGTTTTGCTCAGCAGCCTCTAAATCTGCCAGTCAGTTGTCCCAGGTTTTTCTGAGCCACCTCATCCCATCACCCCTCAAGCCTCCAGCACCCAGAAAAAGCAGTACCAAGCTCTGCCAAAGGAAATCATATAAATATTAAAAAGACTGAAAGGCTGATCAGAACCGACATTTGATATTATAGGATTTGTCGATCAATTTATGAACTGGATGATAAATGGTACAGGAATCAAGAGGCAATAACCATTTTATGGGGAAGATCGTAAACCTGTCAAATGCTCTACCCCCATGTGTGTAAGAGACCGCTCTGGTGCCAAGGAGGGATGCTGTCACAGACCTTGTACAACAAAGCCAATGCATTTCTAATTTGCTATGAGTATTGTCTTTTTTAATGGCCCCCTTCCAAAAAAGAATTTCATTTTTTTCTGACATTTCCAATATGGTCATTTACACAGCCAGGTAGAAGCAACTTTCTCTCAACAGGCCAGCTGAGAGGTTTAGTGCCACGATGCTGACATTCCTTCTGCACCCCGGAATTCCTAACCCCAGCATTCCCGGGGACCTCAGCATGTGTTTTTAATCTCTGATCTCTTTATCCCCATCAGATGCTTTATGCCCTTTGAACACTCATCTAGTTTTCCAGAAAGCCATATGAAATGCCATTCTGTGACACAGCAGTACAAGACTACTGAGACTGCAGCAAAACCTACAGGATAAATTTCATGGTGTATTTCATTACATAAGGACTGACGGCTGGATAGGAGTCTCTACTGCATGCGGAATCGTGCTTTATTGGCAGAATGCTGGTAGCTTTCAGCAGTATTTCCCATCTATTTTGGTGTTTTGACAGTTTCAGTAGCAGGGTAAGTGCATTCATAAGACTCAGACATTCATCCAAGCTGTTTGACCTTGAGCAAGTCACTGCATCATTCAGAGACTCTGTCTAAGCAGTAGGGATATTAATACTTGCCAGGCTACCTAACAGGATGTGGGGAGTACCAAATGGGAAAATAGATCCAAAAGCATTTTGTAAACTGTACAAAGAAAGCAGAATAACACAGGAGATAGAGTGAGGGCTCTGGAACCAAACAACTGCGTGGGAATCCTGACTCGCTATTATATTGCCAGAGACTATTTATTTCATCCCTCCAAGTCTCAGTTTCTTGACCTATAGATAGGAACAATAATAACTATCTTACGTGGTTCTTATAACCAACCTACATATAGGTATAGATAGAGATATTTTTTAAGTGGGGCTTAAGGAGAAAGTAGGTGTATGAACACATTCGTTCAGACCTCGATATTTAACCAAAGGTCTTTTACATTCCTTTTCTAAGCCTGCCTTCATGACTACTCACTTCTGGTTGATAAAAATGAATTTCTATTGTTTCTTCCTTTAATGAGGATTTGACCTCCCATCAGCTCTACTGTACCATAAGATGCCTTTGTGTGAAATTAAAAAGGCCACCCCCTCTAGGGGAACATTGCACTAGGGGAGAAGAGCTTGGATTTCATTTCCCACTGGCCACGCCACCCTTTGTAAGACCCCAGCAGGGCAATCATACAATGTGATTCTGGAGGTCATTACCTTGTGTAATACCCTATGAAATCTCAGGGCAAAAGGCAAGCCAGGACTTTAAAAAAGGTTAGAAAAATGAAGTGCTTCTCATACCCACAGAGTGATCTCCATGTTTGCCTCGCTAATTCATCAACAAGTCACTCCTGAGTCTATAGCCTTTTTTGAAAGGCCAGCTCTTAGTTAAAGTGAGCTTTCACTTTGGTCATTCTCCAATGAAGAAATCCTGAGCTCTCCTCTGACAATCTAAAGATCTCCCACATTCCCTGGCCATTCCTGTTTGAGTGACTTAAAATAAGTGAAGCCTTATTTTCCAGAGCGTTAATTCATTGTTTCCCTTGTGAGGGTGCAAAAATTAAGCCATATTCAGTGGGTTAAGCCGCTGCCTTCGGCTCAGGTCATGATCTCAGGGTCCTGGGATCGAGTCCCGCATCGGGCTCTCTGCTCAGCAGGGAGCCTGCTTCCTCCTCTCTCTCTCTGCCTGCCTGTCTGCCTACTTGTAATCTCTCTCTGTCAAATAAATAAATAAAATCTTTAAAAAAAAAAAAAAAATTAAGCCATATTTAGGACCAAAGAGAGAGAAAAGATATAGAGGGTCTAGATATCAAAGAGATATCTAGCTATCTCTAGATATCAAGGTTCTCAACGTACAGAGACAACTCATTTTTCTTGCTTAGTTCATGCTACAACCTCAAGAACCTCAACTGTGGTTCTAGGCACTTGAGATGTAAATAATGAAAGTATATTCAACTATTAATATCTTTCCTAGTCCATGATTTTATACTTTATTAGATGTATTGGGGTTTTTAAAATTTTGATCTTATTTAAATTCAATTAATTAACATATGGTGTATTATTAGTTTCAGAGGTAGAGTCCAGTGATTCATCAATCTTATTACAGTGTTCATGGCATCAAGTGCCCTCCTTAATGCCCATCAACCAGTTACCCCATCCCCCCACTCACCTTCCCTCCAGCAACCCTCAGTTGGTTTCCCATTAATTAAGAGTCTCTTATGGTTTGTCTCCCTCTCTGATTTTGTCTTATTTTATTTTTCCCTCCCTTCCCCTATGCTCCGCTGTTTTGTTTCTTAAATTCCACACGAATCAGTGAAATCATATAATTGTCTTTCTCCAATTGACTTATTTCACTTAGCATCATACCCTCTAGTTCCATCCATGTCTCAACTATTAATTTAATATTAGTAATAATAATAATAAAAGCCACTTTTCTCTATATATGGCATTGCAATCAACAGGTATTTTCACATCCATTTCTCACAAAATCCTCCCAATAACCCTATGCAAAGGCAGAGTAAGAATATTCTCCCCCAGATAAGAGACTGAGGCTGAGGAAGAATGACTTCCCCATTACACACGTTTGTCATCAGCGAATCTTACGAAAGACTTCGGACTCGAAATCCCATGCTTTGGGGGCTATCCCATGATCGTTCTGCCACATTTTAGATGTTAAAAATTATGGTCACGAGTCTCCCAAAATACCCATTTACGTTTGTTTAATAAATAATATGAGAGCTTAGAGTTCATACCCGAACACACTCATTATTCTTTCCTTCCCATAGACATTTGCTCCAGCCCCCCTCTTCAGGCGTCCAACCAAAAAGAAGTCCTCCCTGTGACCAAACCAGGGCTCTGTACATCTTTTTTCATGCCCTACCCGCATGTATCAAAGCCCTCTCCCAGAGCAATGAGCCCACCACTGCATGGAGATGGTGTTCCACAAAGGGACGCAGCGTTGAACTAGACGCTCTTTGTTTTGAAGGGGGCCAGGGTGTTAGTCTAACCAGGCCAAATAGAGTAACAGGGTTTACGATCTCCTTTGAAGATGTCAAATAAATATGAAGTGCTACAAAGAGTATCACTTAAAGGCTCTTCAAAGCCTCCAAAGCTCGAGCCATTTTACAAGACCATCGGAAATGGGAAACGTCTCATTAGGAGAACCTTTTTTGACAAGAAAACAGAAAATGTGCATAATTCATCTTTGGACCTAATCATACTGACAGGTATTTTAATTTAGCTTGTTTTTTAATTGATTTCCCTATTCCATTCATGGTGAATTAGACTAAATAGCTCATAGTGTCTTGGCAAAGCTAGTGTATGATTTAATGACACAAGACGGTCCTTACCTGGCAGCTGGTACCTACATATGCTCCAAGGTGACTTCATTGTCACTCTGAGGAAGGGCTATTGTAATGGTTCCCATTTTGCAGATAGACAATTCGACAGCAAGAAATTAGTTAAGATTACATAACTCGTTTGAATACCCAGTCCAGCTAACTTTGTCTAAGATCAGGCCAAGTAATCTTGGCCAGTCACCTAATCCCCCTGAACCAGTTCACACATTAAATTATATCAAGAGATTGGGTTAGAGAATCTCTAAAACAATTTCCAACAACACTCTTCTCAGGTCATAACTTGGAAAAGTGCTGGGCACAAATTTAGGTGCGCAAAAACTAAGGACACACAACCTAGACCAGCACAGTCTAATAGGAACTTTTTACAATGATGGAATGTTCTATAATTCATGGTCCACCCATGGTCCAGCCACTACCCATTGAAATGTGACTATGAAGACTAATAAAACTGGATTTTTATGTGATTTTATTTTTATTAATTTAAATTAAAATTTAAATAGCCACAAGCTACTATTATCGGCAGTCCTGGGCAGCACAGGTCTAGACAAAGAAATGTATTTCCATGTCAAATCTGTCAGAGGACTGGTAATGAGGAAGAGAAAGAAACAAGAACTCCTAAAATCTGAGAGATGACTTTATTATACTTTGAGTGTGATTAAAAATTTCCATAGCACAAGCCCTGGACTATGACGCAGACTCCCACTTCATCCCTTTCATATAAGACTATCTTTTTATCCCTAACAAGGAAGCTGTATATAACAGTTTCTTGGGTGAGATACTATCCATATAAAACAGTTTCTTGGGTGAGATACTATCCATATAAAATTGATATAATACATCACCCAAATTAGGACACTTTTGACAGTGAAAGGTGTCACTATGAATAATGAGACAGGAAAACAGATATATACCAGACCTAAAGCAAACCTGGATAGAGAATCACCTAAATTCAGAAGATCCTGCAGTTGCAGATTCTCTGGCATCCCAGACCCTGAAGGTCAAAATCAAGGCTTACAATATCAGACCATGCTCTGCAACATCTGGAATGCTTTTTTAAAAATGGTAGTCACAGCTTAACTCTAATATAATCATAATCTCTAGAAGCAGAATTCCTGAATTACTAAATGATTCTGAATTCCTGAGGAATCTGAATGACAGCAAACTGGGTTTTAGTAAACTCTGAATGATTCTGTAACTCTTACATACAAACCAAGATCTAGACAAAGATGGTGTCTAGAGTTTCTAGCCAATTAAACAAAACTTGGGCCACCAATACAGGCACTATTGTTTCCAATGTGCATTAATGATGCCATTTGTGAACTGTCTCTAACAAGTATCCCTCCTGAACTCTGTGTTCAAAAATGTCCACAGCATGGGAAGTCAGCAAATGTGCCGACTTTGATCCCTGGTGTCTCCAAGACCTTCTCATTTTAGCCTCCTAGAGGCTGATCACCTCAGGGATGCTGAAAAGACAAAAACAACTTATTCTTCCCTATATTTCTAGGATTGGGTAGAAAGACTACCTCAGAAAACCAATAAATAATTCAGATAGATGTAAGGGCAATGAAGAAAATCAAAGAGCCCGATGGGTCACCTGACTGTAAGACACATGAAGACAGGAACTTGTTATTTGTCTTCTTCACTACGCTATTCCTGGTGTCTCAGACAGTGTTTCAAATACTGACTTTCAATAAATATTTGTTGTGTGAATACACATAATGGAAGGGCAGGAGAGAACTAGATTAGGTGGAGTAAACAGGCTTCCCTGAGGAAGTAATCCATATTGTCAAATTTCTCGGGGCACTTGGCTAGGTTTGGAAATCTGTAATCTCAGCAGAGAGCCCTCTCATCTCGCTTAATAATACGAATTACGGCCTCAGGACTAACCGGTCTCTTCCACAGGGATGTTTTCTTTCCTTAGCCAACTTGGGAAAATGAAATGTTAATTATTAAAGTACCAGGAACTAGATAAATACCAGAATATACTAAGTAGAGAGCTGGCCATAATCCATGGGACAGAGTTCTCAGGATGATCTAGATGGGATTCAGGAAGAGGCACTGAGATCAAATGGAGACGGTGCCCAAAGCCATGGTAAAGGCTGGCAACCAAGAATCTTTAACTAAAGAAATGACCAAAATGAAAGGATTCCAAAATATGAGGAGTAATCACCAGGGTGATCCAATGAATTTTCATCAGATGGCTTAATTACTTCCTGGGATCTCACAGCTTTTGGCCCATGACTCAAAGGCACTCAAAATACCTGGGTGACCTCTTAGCTCAGCAACAAAAAGAGTAGAGGAAAATTACAGTGTTTTCCATCAAGACCAAATTAATCCTAGGAAACCAACTCTGTTTTTACATTGCTCATGTCATCCCACAAGTAGTGTTTAAAGCCACGCTTTCTCCAATAGAAATGAATAAAATTGGATGCTGCCAATATATCACCTTTGTGTATGAAAGAGACTTAGCTGATATTTGAAGGATGTTCCTACTTACTGCCTATTGTCATAGCCTGACATTAGAGGGGTGAGAAGTATGACTTCTGATAGTTAAGGTCATGACAAGAAAGGCCTTTAGTCACATCTTATTAATTTACTGTTGAAGAGAATGTCACATTGACTTCAAATTGTCCTGTTGCTCTGTTCACAGGATTATTTTGAGCTCAAACTCACTGAATTTCTGGCTCGGCTATTTATATGAGCTAATGATTCTAATCTCCTATCTTGACCTATAGGCAAGACTAGATTTTACTATTTATAAAAAAAAATCATGAACTGCCCAATCTTTGGGATAAAACAGGCCTGGGTCTCCTTGGGCAAGTGATTTATCCTCTGTGTACCTTGGCTCCCTTATTTCGGTTAAGGAAAATAATCATATCTACCTTATATATTTTTATGATAACCAAGTGAAATAATATAGGAAAGGCATCAACAACTATACCAACAAAAGGCAACTTACAAAAAAACAAGAAAAACAATAACAACATTTTTGTACTCCCTAGAATCAGGACTTTATCTATGTAACTTAAATATATTCACTAACTTCTCACAGCAAGTTCCTAGACACTATAATTACCATCCCGTTTTACAGATAAGGAAACTGAGTACCTGAAGGTTTGACTATTTGCCAAGAATCTGGCCCAAGCAGAGTGGCTTTAGAGCCTATGCTCATGTACTCTGCGATTGGGCTTCTACCCAGATTTCCTGACATAGCTACCTATCTGAATTTATATCTCCAGCTCATACCTGACTCTGAAATCCAGGCTTACTTATCCAACAACCAACTGCTTCTTCATTATTTTCATTAAATTTGAGTCTAACAGACTCAAATTTAACAGGCTCAGACTCAACATAATGCCAAATGAGTTCCTCGTCCCCTCCCTAAAAACTGCACTAGCCCCTGAATAACCGGTATCAGTTTATGCTAGTTACATCTTTCCAGAAGCTACCAGTCCCTCACCATGCCTCTCTTTCTTTTTTTTTTTTTAAAGATTTTATTTATTTATTTGACAGAGAGAGATCACAAGTAGGCAGAGCGGCAGGCAGAGAGAGAGAGGAGGAAGCAGGCTCCCTGCTGAGCAGAGAGCCCAATGCGGGACTCGATCCCAGGACCCTGAGATCATGACCTGAGCCGAAGGCAGCGGCTTAACCCACTGAGCCACCCAGGCACCCCCATGCCTCTCTTTCGATCAAACTACACATCTATTCTATTAGAAAGTAATCACTGACTCTACCTTCAAAATGCAACCAGAATTCAACCGTTTCTCACCACCTCCTCCATGTCACGTTGGCTGAAGCCACCTTCATCTCTTGCCAGGATCACTCCTATAACCTCCTGACAGGTCACTGCAAGTTGGCCCTCATGCCCCTTTATTCAGTACTCAAGCCAGCAGCCATCATCTCAATATGTTTCAATGATTCCCCATCTCACCCAGGGAAAAGTCAACATTTGCACAAGGCCCTACATAATACGGTCCCTTCCATGATCTCTGACTTTGTCCTTTACTCCTTTACTTAGCTCTTACTCTATGTCAGACACAAGGGCATCTGCTATTTTGAAAACACACCGAGAACATCCACCTCTGGGTCTTTGCAATAACTATGCCCTCTTCCTTGAATGCGGTTCCGCCTGATATTGACATGGCATCCTCTTTGACTTCTTGCTCTCTACTTACTGAAGGCTTTACCTCTATCCTCCTCTGATCCTACCCTCTTTCCCTGCTTTATTTTTCTCTGTTGTTTTTATCACCACGTAAATACTATGTATTTTGCTTATTTGTTTTGTTTATTATCTGTGATTCCTCCTAGAATGCAAGCTCTGTGGGGACAGGAACTTCTGTTTATTTTGCTCATTGCTGCATCCCCCTATGGCCAGACTACTGCACTGAGCACACAGATGGTGCTCAATATTTGATGAATAGATTATTGAATAAGTCCCCCTCCCATTAGGAGCCAGACATACAGCAACATGCCAAGTATAATACAATGAACTCCATAACAGCATCCCTGTGCAAAGTATCCCCTCTTGCCAAGAGTCCAGGCCAGGCAGACTGGCTTCAGTGCCTATTATGTGCTGTATTTAGGAAGGATTTACAAGAAAAAGATGAGCTCAGGAAAGAATCAGTTGATTGGCAAGCAGAAATCAAAGAGAATGAAGAAAATTTAGAAAATCAGACTTTTGCAAAACTGCTTCAAAACCACAAACAATAGAAAATAAGATTAAAAACAGGCCTTGAAGGGTCCATATTAGTCAAACAGAAGTATTTAATACTGTGGAAAATCACATTACGTCTGTTTCCTTTCCACCTAAGCTAGTTTCAAGTAGCTGCCAGAAAGCCGCCATTAAGCTGAGGGAGAGAAGTGCTGGGTTAGGGAAGTGAGGAAGCAGGTAAGGCTTGCGTATTTGGGCTCAGGAAAAAATTCTGGGGAGGAAATCCTTTCCTATGGGGATGACTAGAAGCAAACAGATCAGAAGCTTGATAACTATTTGAGGAAATGATGGCACCAAAGAAACCTATGCCTAAAGGACAACAACAAAAGCCTCTGACTATTCAAGCCTTAATAAAAGAACATTCACACCCCATGCTGGCAGAGGCAGAGAGAAAGCTGAGAATGCTGTGCGGCCCCTGAGGAAGGTGTGTCCTTTGTGCTCACTTCACAAATGGCCCTGGAGGATAATGAACAAGATGCACTCCGCACAGGGGGTTGGGGTCAATCAGTAGACAAGGGAGTTCCTCCAAGATGGCAGAATCAGGACTTATTTAAGCAACATCCACTGCTGCCAGGAATGGGGCCTTCACAGTGCCTACGCCACAGAGTTTCACTGTTGCCTTGAGTCAGTGACTGCTCTCTGACTCCCATTCTTCCCCCTCCTGAATGGGAATCATTGCTGTAGCTATCCGGTCCCAGCCCCATTATTGTAGAGTGTGTGTGTGTGTGTGTGTGTGTGTACGTGTACACACATTACTGAAAGGAAGAGAACAGGCCTTGTCTTCCTAACACACAGGAACCATATCAGAATAGGAACCAGGTGCATCACCCTGGGACACTGACAGGCCTTTGAATCTTACACAGCATTTAGATGAAACTCAGAACCATCTCCCTTAAGGAAGAGCGAAAGTGTGTTCTCTATGCAAAGAGAAGGGAGAACCTGGATTATCTGGTGATCACAGAACCTGATTATGGCAGGAACTTCAAGCTGTTCACCCAAACTTTGTTCTCCTCTTCATCCCGGGAACACAGATTCTCTTTCCCAGACTTCTTCCAATTACAGGTGGTCATCGACTGAGTTCTAGCAAATTCTGAGCAAAAGCGCCATGTCCGGGCCTGGCTCATCAAACACACATACATCCACCACACCTCCAATGAAAATTTTTCTATATTTTACTTCTGCCACTCGGGGTCAGTGCTCAGAGGATTGGATATAGTATAAGAGCCAGGAAACATTGTAAGCTTCATGTTAAATAGGCACCTGAATGACTGTGAAGTAGAGCTCCTTCCTGTCCTTCCTAGTGTCTAAGAGCTGCCATATATTGGTTACACAAAGGAAAACCAGACTTCTATGTCCTTTGAGCCATCAGCTCCATTCAGCCTATTTGCTACAGCAAATAGCATATCTTGATGACTCTAATTAATTCAAAAGCGTATAAATTATGAAAATGAAAGCCCATCTATTCTACTTAACCACAGCTCTTGGGTGATCTACTGTTAACACCTTTGTGTAATTTTTCTCTGATTATATGTATACCTGCATACATTATAAATACTGATGTATATATGCATACATTATATTATAAAAATGAAATCAAACTATACTGAGTCGCTTTTAAAGAGCCTGAGTATCGGGCGCCTGGGTGGCTCAGTGGGTTAAGCCGCTGCCTTCGGCTCAGGTCATGATCTCAGGGTCCTGGGATCGAGTCCCGCGTCGGGCTCTCTGCTCAGCAGGGAGCCTGCTTCCTCCTCTCTCTCTCTCTCTGCCTGCCTCTCTGCCCTACTTGTAATCTCTCTGTCAAATAAATAAATAAAAAATCTAAAAAAAAAAAAATAAAAAAAAAATAAAGAGCCTGAGTATCAATTTTAGTAGGACATACACTAATGTGGCTAGATAGCACTCTGTGCTTTGAATAAAATAATAATTACCCATGTTTGACTACCAAAAGTTATGAGATAAAACTATAAAAATATTTGTTCTTTTCAAAAATATAACCTTGTTTGATAGCTGGCAAATGAGATATCCAGAAATGTGAGTATTCTGCCCAGAAATATGTAGAAATAACAATTTCTATCCCAGTGCCTAAAAGTAAAATCAACAGCAAAACTCCACATATGATATAGAAAATAGAATTCCCTCCATCTGGCCCTCTAACATTTGACTGCTGAGGATATATTTTCCCCAATAAACTAAGGAGATCAGTATAGATGAAGCCAAACAGACTCTGCATTTAATACCATGTTAGAAGTACAGGTGCTTATAAAAAATTAATACATTGCTTAGTGGTTTTTTTTAGTTGTTCATCCTTCTTACTTATAGATATTTTCAGACATGCCTTACAAAAACTCTGAGCCCAGAGCTAGCACATGGTAAAATATTTCAATCAATTATTGTCACAGAAAGTAATACTTGCCCTGAAATTCTCAGAATAATGTCACATTACCAATGACATCTCTAACTGAACTTAAGAACACTTGTACCATCTTCCAGTTTTTAAAGGTCAAATCTGGTTTTTTTCCAATGCTATTATACATTTTCCTTTGAGTTCAGCATAGCTCCTGCTTCCCAGAGGACTGCCCTTCACACAACCTTCACTGGCCAGGCCCTCCCAGCCTCCCATGAACTGGTCTGAGTAGAATGACCCTCTTCTGTGTTCCCATAGCATTCTGCACATGCCTTCACCCAATAAATCACTGTCATCTATTTATGGAAACCCTACGTACCAGATAAGGGATTAAGCACTTTCTATATACTACCTCATTCAAATCTAATATTCTATTTTATAATGAGAAAACTAAGATAAAGTTTAGAAAACAACTAGTGTCAGAGCCAGATTCAAAGCCCGTCAGTCTAATCCAAGAGACCGTATTCTAAAGTCAGTGACAATAGATGGTTTTCTTGTCTCTTTTTCTTCTCTTCTTCAACAAGCGTTTATTGATCATGCTTGCTGTCCATTGTTAGGACTAGGCTCACTTTCAGAGTACACTACGAGTACTTGAAGTAAGGGACTGTGTTTTTTCATCTTAACATTTCTACTGCTTAGTACTATGCCTGAAAGCCAGTTGCTACTCAATACATTTGTGATGCATCACACAATACAGAGCCATTTAAGAATGTTCTCTGCATATAGAATCATGAACTCACTGTTATATGTCTGAAACTAATGTAACATTGTGTGTCAACTATACTTCAATTTAAAAAATAAAAATAATTTTTAAAATGAAAGAAAGAAAATTTCTCTGCTCTGCCTCTATCATATAAAAGAAAGACAATAGACCAAAGAAGCCCTTCTGAAACAAGGGAATGGGCTGAGTCCAAAAAAGATGACAAAGTACTAGGATCCGAAGCTCACCCTGTCCCATGGACACACCAAGATAAAAGACATATCAGTATAACTAATTCAGGAAATGACCTGAAGACTGGCAGACTCCACAGTTATTCACAGAGAAGGACATATGGGAAAGGGTAGGAGGGGTGGGGACATGGTCAGACCAAACTTCTGGCGAGTCTAACCACAAATGGGAGGGATACCGTGAACATGCAGAAGGGAGAAGATAAGACCCCATAGCAAGTACCCCAGGCATAAGGGACCCACACTAGGAAGGTAAGTCCCCATAACATTTGGCTTTGAAAACCAATGGGGTTTAACTTTGCCAGCTTTTACAATTCGTGGGGCTTATCTCCAGATACTCTAAAAATCAGCAGGCTTATTCTATGAGACCCAGAAGGCAAGAGGAAATGAAGGTTTCACCCTTGAAGAGCAAGCATAACTAGTAACCCTGCCAAGATATAAGCAGCAATTTGAAAACCCACATATACCTAGGTATATGTGAAGCTCATGTTATTTTCTAATCTTAGTCTGTTAGAGGGATAGGGATCTTTAGGAAAATTTTCCAAGGACAAAAGAGCTGGTGGGTACCATTTTGTTCCCCCACCAACTCTGCCAACCCACAGCATGGACAGAAGTACACTCTCCACCTATCTTGCCAGCACCATGACATCCCACTGTAACATTCTCTGTAGATATAACCTGCCCGACTCTGCAGGTCATCTCCAAGGTGACTCTGACCCGCCCCCCACACAAACACACAACATACTCTGCAGCAGCCCTGGCAGGGATCACTGCCACTCCAAAGTAACTCCTACCCTGGAGAGAAGGGAAGACAACCACATTGTGACTAATGGCTGAGGGCAGGCATCTGGTCTGACTGCTGACACCACCCAACTACAAGCCCATGACAGCCCCAGACTGGCCCTTTAACAGCAGAGGGACTGAACCCTGCCTGGTGCACCCACAACAGGCAAAGTGAGCTATTGCAGCCAACTAGACTGAAGGCAAATACAGCCTAGTTGCAACAGCAAGGTGTATGCAGCCAAAAGAAGAGATACACTTGAACTACCTGGTTCTGGTGAACAAGGGACAAAGCACTACAGAGCACCACAGAACTTCTTTTTCATAAGGGCACTACTTTCAAGACCAGGAAATGTAGATGTAAAAATATAGTAAGTGTAGTTTAAGTTAATCACTTACAAAAACCAGTATGGAGATTAAAGCACAAAAGTAGTAAAATCAATTATAAATATAAATATAAATCAATTATGTCTATAAAAATTGGTCAAAATAAAAAGATATAAACTTTGACATCATATACATAAAACGTAGGGGGTGCATAAAATTTAGTGTTTCTAGAATGAATCCAAACTTAAGTGACCAACAGCTTAATATAGGCTACCATAAGCATAAGATATAATATATGAATATATTGACAGCCGCAAATCAAAAACCTATAATAGATGCACAAATACAAAGAGAAAAGAATCCAAGCGTAACAATAAAGAAAGCCATCAAAACACAGGAAAGAAAGAAAGAAAGGGAAAAAAAAGGAACAGCCAAGAATTTCAAAAACAAACATAAACTAAGTAACAAAATGGCAATAAATACATACCTAACAATAAAAACTTTAAATGTAAGTGGACAAAATGCTCCAATCAAAAGACCTAGGGTGACTGAATAAATGGATAAAAAAGTAAGATCCATCTATATGCTGCCTACAAGAGACTCACTCCAGGGGCACCTGGGTGGCTCAGTAGGTTAAGCATCTCACTTCAGCTCAGGTCATGATCCAGGGTCGTGGGATTGAGCCACGTCAGGCCCTGCTCAGTGGGGAGTCTGCTTCTCCCTCTCCCTTGGCCCCTCCTCCCCAGCTTGTGTTCTAGTTCAAATAAATAAAATCTAAAAAAAAAGAAAGAAAGAAAGAAAGAGAGAGAGACTTACTCCAGACCTAAAGAAATGTGTTATGCAGATTGAAAGTGAAGGGATGGAAAAATAATTACATGCAAATGGGAGCAAAAAGAAAGCTGGGGTAGCAATACTTATATCAGACAAAATAGACATTAAAACAAAGACTAGAACAAGAGGCAAAGAAAGACACCACATAATAATAAAGGGAACAATCCAGTAAGAGCAAATGTCAATTGTACCCAACCTGGGAGCCCCTAAATATACAAAGCAAGAATTAACAAACATAAAAAAAGAAATTGACAGTTAGGCACTAATATCAGGGGATTTAAATACCCCCTTTTAAATCACTTAGGTCATCCAAACAAAAAATCAACAAGGAAAAATAGTGGCTTTGAATGATTCATTGGACAAAATAAACCGAATAGATACATTCAAAACATTCCATCCATAAACAGCAGAACACAAATTCTTTTCAAGTACAAGTACACAAGTACACATGGAACATTCTCCAGACTAGATCAGAATTTAGGGCATAAAACAAGTCTCGACAAATCCAAAAAGACTGAAGTCATATTGCACATCTTTTCCAACACAATAATATGAAACTAGAACTCAATCACAAGAAACAATCCAGAAAGAAAAGAAATATATGGAGGCAAAATAACACAGTATCCAATAATGAATGGGTCAACCAAAAAATCAAAGAGGAAATTAAAAAATACATGGAGACAAATGAAAATGAAAATAGAGTGGTCCAAAATCTTTGGAATGCAGCAAAGGCTGTTCTTAGAGGAAAGACTCTAGCAATACAGGCCAACTTCAAGAAAGAAGAAAAAATCTCAAAAGGGACATAGGGCTTGATCTCATGACCCTGAGATCATGACCTGAGCCAAATCAAGAGTCAGACATTTAACTGATCGAGCTACCCAGGCACCCCCCAATAAGACATTTTTAAAAAATCATTCACCACAATCAAGTGGGATTTACTCCCAGGACACAAGGGTGGTTTAATATTCACAAATTAATCAATGTGATATATCGTATCAAAAAGAGGAAGGAAAAAACCATATGAGTATCTCAGTAGATGTAGAAAAAACTGGACAGAGTACAATATTCATTCATGATAAAACCTCTCAACAAAGTGGGTTAGTGGGAAAATACCTCGGCATTTAAAAAGGCCATATATGAAAACCCCACAGCTAACCTCACACTCACAGGTGAAAAACTGTTAGCTTTTCCTCTAAAATAAAAAATAAGACAAGGATGTCCACTCTCTCCACTTTTATTCCATAGTACTGGAAGTCCTAGCCATAGCAATTAGACAAGAAAATGGAATAAAAGGCATCCAAATTGGTAAAAAATAAATAAATAAATAAAAGTTTCAATTCTTGCAGATGACATGATATTATAAACAGAAAATCCTGAAGACTCCACCAAAAATCTACTAGAACTGATAAGTGAATTTAGTTAAGTTTCAGGATACAAAATTAATGTTCAGAAATCTGTCACATTTCTATGCACTAATAATGAAGTAGCTGAGAGAAAAAGATTAAGAAAATAAGCCCATTTACAATTGCACCAAAAGAATAAATACCTAGGAGTACATCTAACCTAGAAGATAAAAGACCTGTATTTCCAAAAACTATAAAACACTAATAAAAGAAATTGAAGATAACACAAACTAATGTAAAGATATTACATGCTCATGGAGTAAAAGAATGAATATCATTAAAATGTCCATACTACCCAAAGCAATTCTATAGATTCAGTGCAATCCCTATGAAAATACCAATGATATTTTTCCACACTGTATGTCAATTATTCCTCAATTTAAAAAAATAAAAATAAATTTTTAAATAAACAAAAAGTCACAATAAAAACAAAAGGAATTGGGCTGGCATTTCCCTGGCTCTGGAAATACATTAAACAAACACTGGACTGCTACAGGTTAATAGTCTTGATCCTTTTAAAATAAAACTAGAAGTGCATTTATAAAGATTATAATGCAGTATGTTCTAGAGTTGTCAGCATTCTAATGATTTGATTCTTTCTAATTCTATGCTCTATTTTTTTCAAGTCCTTTAATGGTCTAAAGAAAACAGAGATCATTCCAGATTCATACTGAGAGAGGAAAATTAATGAAGTAGGTGGGGATTGAGAATGGATCCTGAAGAATGGGGAGAATTTGGATCCAAGCCAAAAATCTGTCACTTTCCCACAGAAAGAAACAAGAATATGTCCATGGAAACAGGAATGGCTATGGCATCATGGAAGTTAGTATGAGGCCAAGTCTAACTAGAATAAATAACAGAAATCTCTAATGGTGGCAATTCAATAAGATGATAATGATGAAGAGTTAGAGAAATAGGAATAAAGACAAGTGGTTTCAGATCTTTAAAGGGACTTAGAGTATAAAGTTGGAATTTAGTAGTTATTTTAGGTTTAAAAACAGAAAATGACATTATAAAAGTAGTACATAAGCAGACTGGGTTGGTGACTATTTGAGGTTCCAAGAAGGGCTCTATTCTTATCATTTCCTATGTTTTTCTCTTTCTTGGACTGGGAAAAGGCAACCTCAAGATGACTACAACTCAGGAAGAACAGCCAGAGCAAAAACTAGCCACATTTAGTAAGAGTGCAACCACAAGAACATGGCTCACACAAATGAACCACTAGATTTTGTTTCTTGGCAAAGAATAAAAGTCATGTATGAAGGTTTCTCTTGACCTTTAGGAAGACCCTCCACAGAGGGTAAACTACTTTACTCCTTTGCCAGACATAGCAATCCCCACTCTGAGGCCTGAAAAAGCATTTCCTTGAAACTAATCAAGAGTGGGGTTCCACTGTGTAATGGTTAGCACTCTGGACTCTGAAACTAATCAAGAATAATTCTCTACATGGAGCACTCTACACTATTCCTAACTTAAGACTGGCAAAACTCTGCCCTCATACACCCATGGCCATGTGTGTGCCAAGGCTCGGTACATGCCTACTGTTGAAACACAACCCGGATCCCTGCCAATGTGACTGGGGTCGTGTTGGATCCTGTGAGAAAACTCCAGGAGATGGAGGGCAAGAGTCTTCCTGGGCTGACGCCCGGAATAAACATGGGAGAATCCCTGGAGTGCTTTCATGCCCTCCTTTAGATGGATCTGCTACATGCGGAGAATCCTTAACTTGCTCTTGTCATTTAAAGCTAAGAGATAATCGTTGTTGTTCACTTGTCGTACTTGATTGCCTCCATGTAGCCCACATCCTCCACGTAGTCCACGTTCTGCATGTAGCTCACATCTCAAACGCAGTTCACATCCTGCACATAAATCTATATCCTGTTTGTAACCAGATCTTGTGTAAAGTACAAATGAAGTGATTGTAAGAAATAAACTCATCTACTCATCATCAGTCGGTAGTCCCCCCATCATTTCGGCTCCAATCAACAGGATCCCCACCACCCAAAGGTGACGCCTACCATCTCCAGTGATTAACAACTGCCTGCAAAAGGAAGCCAAACCCATTGGTTCCATTTCCACAACCCTATCAATGTTGGCCATCACCCTCTGGCCCAGTCTGACCTCAAAATCACAGTTCCGCCTTGTAGACTCTCTTCACCAGCCAAGCTAATTAGCCCAATGTAGTTTCTAGTAGCAATGGCTACTATCTACTTTTTATGTCTCACCTTGCTCTGAATTTAGTCCTCAAGCCCTGCTTCTTCTCTCTTACCTGTTCTTCACAGCTCACTTTTCTTGACTTCCTAAACCTACAAAAACCACCACTCACTTTGAACTCTCTTTTTTTTTTTAGATTTTATTTATTTATTTGACACAGAAACGGCGAGAGCAGGAACATGAGCAGGGGAGGAGTGAGAGAGAATGCAAACTTCCTACTGAGCAGGGAGCCCAATGTGGGGCTCAATTCCATGACCCTGGGATCATGACCTGAGCCAAAGGCAGACGCTTAACTAACTGAGCCATCCAGGCACCCCCTGAACATTCCATTTTAAACTCATATCATTCTTTGACTGTTCTTGTGAAGATGTTCTTTCTGACACTTATATTCCATGAGGCAAAGACCTTGTTGAAAGCTACTGGATCCTTCCCAGGCCCAAGCACCTAGAAGTACTCAATAAAGACTCCCTGAGGTAAATTTATGATTACTAATTATCATCTAGATCTTTATTGGAATGGCGGTGGGGAAGCAGATTTGAAATGGATAATTTTTCATTTCTCCCATTGTGTCATGTTGCAGATTTGTAGCTACAGTGACTCCTGACATTAAATATGGCTGCTGAGAAAATCAGAATGTAATTTTTGCTCTAGGGTTTAATTTGCCAGAGACTGAATGCACATGACTATATTACTCTAAAGTAACCATACATTGCACCACTACATAACTTTCTTTTTGCACTCTGCTCTTTACTGCTTAGCAAAGCTAGCTAGGAGGACCCATCAGACCAGCACCAATCTGATGGGCCATTTCCCATGATCACTTTCTTCACCCATTGCCAAATTAAGAAAGTTATGCTAAACTGAGCTTGCTCTCCCCGCAAAACAAACCTGGTAACAGCAAGATTCCTCTGAAAACACCGACGGTTCCTCAAACCCTGCAGAATACAGCACATCCATACTCACTGCACCTGGGAAAGGCAAAATGAAGACAGGCACCAATTTTTAAGAAAACTGAAATGCAGTAACCTACCTAAACCCCTAAACAAAAAAGTCTAGGGACTGCCTAATAAATTACAGAACGGCTTGCTCTACAAAGGAACATGCTGCAAGAAAAAGACTTAAATCCAGAGAACTAGTGGCTGCCTCACGGGATGGGATGTGGGGATGAGCAAAAGAGATGAAAAGGATGAAGAGGTACAAACTTTCAATTATATAATAAGTAAGTCAGGGGAAGGTAAGATACAGCATAAGGAGATATAGTCAATCATATTGGAATAACTTTGTGTGGCAACAGATGGCAACTATTCTTACCGTGGTGATCATTTCACAACGCATATGAATGTCAAATCACTATGTTATACACACACCCCTCCCCCCAAAAAATATGATGCAGAGTCCTTGAATGCATCCAGTTCTTGGCATTCACGGATTTAACAAGCATTACTTCAATCACTATACTCACACACAATAGACAGTAATCTGTGGTGTTGCAGAGGCACACGTCTGAGTCATACATGCTGATGTGATGTGATTCTTTCACACAACATGATTTCATTCAACAGCGGAAATGATTCTGTCAGGTGCCCCCACTTACTGGTGAGAATAACCTGGAAAGTATATGGTTTAGTGGCATTCGCAAATTTGGGCATGACTGAGGCTACCTGTTCTAACATAATGCCGGTGTAATTCCAGGAGTAAAGCATCTCAGATAAAAACTTTTTCTCTTGTTGGGCTTCAGATCTATAATAATTTGTCAAGCTTCCTTCTCCTCAACCCAAGCTGAGCCTGATACCCAACACAGTAGGGGCTTCGTTTTATTTTCCTTCATTAACAAAGTTCATTTATCTTGGTAAAGCTGTTGTCTGATTCCCTATAATTCACAAGCAAAATCTGCATATATTGTGGTGGAGAGAGAGTCAAAGAATTTAACAAAAGAATGGAAAAGGAGAATCATATTTTTATTTCCAGATTTAAATTTCATTGGTCTACTTTTTTTTTTATAAACATATATTTTTATCCCCAGGGGTACAGGTCTGTGAATCACCAGGTTTACACACTTCACAGCACTCACCAAAGCACATACCCTCCCCAATGTCCATAATCCCACCCCCTTCTCCCAAACCCCCTCCCCCCAGCAACCCTCAGTTTGTTTTGTGAGATTAAGAGTCACTTATGGTTTGTCTCCCTC